>NC_057860.1:14584319-14893319 GCF_015237465.2 Chelonia mydas | reverse complement strand
ACCTGCTCCGATTCACAGCTGCCACCCTCCTCACCCCGCTGGGCACAGCGCCAAGACCCACATCGCCCTCTGCCAATAATGCCGGGAGGGGACGGGGAAGAGACACCCCCAGACGCGGAACGAACGGATGCCAGGGCTTTAATTGGCAGGCACAGTACGGGCATCAGAGCCTCCGAAAAGTGCTTCCAGTTCAAACCAACTTACGCAATCATATGAAAATCATTCGGCTAGAAGAGACAGAGTCCACGGCAGCCCAGCCCCCGCGCTCCGGCTGCACCTCTCGTGCCCCGGAGCCGGAGAGGCCGGCAGCGACTGGAAGCAGGTGCAAGGAGGAATTCAGACATGTGCCAGCTCTCCTTAGGAGCCTCACAGGCCGGTGCGGGAAGGGGGCAAGGCACAGAGCAGCGCTCTGGGTGGAGGAGGGCGAGTGGGGGGGTCTCTGGTGTAAAAATATACTGTCCTCATAAAAATATATTCCCAAAGTCTGTTTTTCCTTTAGTACAAAGGCACAGAGGGGGTTCAGAGTGGGGAGCCGGCCCCCATCCGGACAGGTCCTGGCACTAGGAATAACCCCACGTGGGTGAGCTGCTGTTCTGGGGCAGATCTGCCCCCATTTGAGACCAACAGAGAGGGCACGTGGGGAGAAGAGTGGGGACAGCCCTTAGAACTGCTCTGACACCCAGGGGCTGGGAGGGGGCTTCTGGGGGGGCAAAGGGGGGACAGGAGTTGAGGCAGCACCCCCTAGTCAGGGACAGATGGGAGCTGCAGGCGATGCAGTGCCTCCTCCTAGCCCTGGGCAGGGGGCGAGATTCGCAGGGAGCCGGCCCTGCCTGCCAGCCAGTCAGCGCAGGGACCCGGCTGCAGTGCGCACTTTGCAACGGCATCAAAGCAGCAGGATTGGGGCTTTCCGGCCTCCCTGGTTTTTGTTCTTTAGACCCCTGAATAGCAGCGTGTTCACACTCCCCTCCCCGGACAGAGAGACTCTTCCCCTGGGCTTGCAAGGGTCCCGCTGCATTTCCCACCCCTGGGCCTGTTCGGAAGCGATTCCCTCCTCTGAGAGCCTCCCCAAACCTTGCAGCTGCCAGTGGTGGGGAAATGGGACTTGGGGTTTTTTCAGCCTACAGCAGTGAGGGCATCACCTACAAGGCGGGCACTGCCCACATGTGCCCATTCCAGATCTGCACCCAGCACCATAGTATCCCAGTGTCTATCCCTGCCCCCTTCTGCGAATCCCATGCCCCCAGGGGATCAGCACTCTCACCCTCTGTCCTGCCTGCCCCTGCAACAGGCCTCGTCCGGCCTCCCCCAGACACTGGGATCAGCCTCCAAGCCGCAAGGCTGGGCCGATGGAGACACTGGTCAGGTCAGAGCATCCCAGCCCCCCGAGGGTCACTGCAGGATCGGTCCCTCCAGCCCTTTCCCCAGGAGCTCATTCCCCAGCTCGCCGTGCTGCACTGGTGGGTCCAGCCCATTCCTGCTCCTGCCCACACGGCAGCCTGGCTCACACGCAGAGCAAGGCTCCTGCTTGGTTTCCCTTCGGGTCCACGGCCTCGGTTCAGGCTCTGGCAGAGGCTTGTGGGGGGAGGACGGGGAACCAGCATCTCCGGCGTGGGAGAGACCGGGCCAGCCGCAGAGACGCCTTTCCCACCCCCACAGAGCCACCAGCCGCCCTCACGCAGCCCCCACCCGGCCGCGCCGCATGGCACGGGGGTAATACTTGAGGAAGATCTTCCTGACGATCTCCAGCGTGTCGCCAGCCGGCTGGGAGGGGTAGCGCTTGCCGTTGTAGATGAAACCCCGCTCCAGCTGGAGGACGGCCTGGTTGAACTGCTCCTGGTGGAAGGGTGTGCCGGTGGTCAGGCTCTCCACCAGCACCGAGACGAAGAGGCTCCAGCGCACCCGGTAATAGTCCAGCACCAGCCCCCCGAGCTGCTTGTTGGCGTAGTCCAAGATGTTGCCGTTGGGCCCCCACAGCGTCACCTGGTTGCGGGCGTTCAGGTCGTACAGCTCGGCCTCCTCGTCACTGGTGGCCGCGGCGCGAGCCTGCTCCAGCCAGCGGCCCAGCAGGAAGTGGGGGTCGCTGGCCAGGAGGCCGTCCAGCTCCGGGAGCAGGTCGTACAGCAGCACCCCGCCGGCCGTCAGCAGCTCCGGCAGCGAGCGGCTCTCGAAGGCCTGCTTGATCTCCAGGTAGTACTCGCTCACCAGCTGCTGCGCGGCCTGCCGGGTGACGTCCACCAGGTCGTAGCGGAAGGCGGGGCTGGTGCCCAGCTCGGCAGCAGCAGCCAGCAGCAGGCGCCAGGCCTCGTAGACGTCACTCTTGTTGTACCAGAGCTCCGTGGCCATGCGCAGCGACGGCCGGCGCACCAGCGGGCTGCGGTTGTGGTTGACGCAGAGCCCCGAGCAGTTGTAGACGCTGCGGAGCAGCAGCTGCCAGGCGCCGGCCGCCTCCGCGTTCCTGGTGCCGTAGCGCCGCTCAGCGTAGTTGTCCACCCACTGCTGGAGGTCAAGCGGCTCCCAGCGCCAGCCCAACTCGCTCATCAGCTCGTAGACCATGTCGTTCTGCTCAATGCCCTCCGGGGCCAGGCCGGTGCCCACCAGGGTGGAGTTGGGGAAGCGCCGGGCGTCGAAGGGGCCCCGGTTGATGCTCTCCACCATGCCGAAGAGGCCGTGGTTGCCGCCGAAGTTGTGCAGCATGCACCAGATGAAGGGCTGCCCATAGAAGGACTCCGTCCGCTGGTACATGGGCTTGGACTCCGCAAAGAGATCCAGCACGATCATCCTGCCGCTTGGCACGCCACGCAGCAGGGCCTGCACCTGGGCCGGCTGCCAGAAGTCGGGCTCGTGCTCGAAGAGCCAGCCCTGCATCAGCCACAGCGCGTCGGGGTCAGCTGGGGACAGACACACAGAGCCATTAGTGACATCAGGACACGCTGTCCCCCCGCGACAGAGCTGCCCCACACCTGTCGCTCCCTATAAAGGGCTCAGCGCATCAGCTGCCCTTGGGCTCTGAGAGGTGCCAGCCCCCCTCTCGTCCCAGGGCATCCGCCTGCCTGCCGGCCCCTAGAGCTCACTGTGCAGCTCACCCCCCAAGCTGCATGTAAGGGCCTGGCCTGCTGGCTGCAGTCCCCAGAGCCGGTTCAGCCCAGGCAGGCTCTCCCGTGCACTGCCCTCCCAGTCTCGCTAATGCCCCTGCCCTGCGGAGCCCTCACCATGCCCCTCCTCTGTGGGGGCTGCTCACGACTGGCCACCCATCCACTGCCCTGAAATGACCAACTCATTTCAGCTGGGCCACCAAGCCAGCGCAGCCTGGGGACAGTCTGAGCTGCAGCCCCGGCCAGCAGAAATCTAGACCAGCCTTGACCCAAAGCCCTGGGGTGAAAGAGTCCCAGCTCCCCACCCCTGAGCCATCCAAGCCCTTTAGGAGGAGCCTGGTTTCCTGCTCGGGTCCTACCTCCGGTCATGGATCTGAAGACGGCAGCGCTGACCCCTGAGAGGTAGGCAGGGTCGGAGGACAGGGGTCTCATCTCATTGAAGGTGTCTGCACTGTAGATGTGATCCGTGCCGAACTCTCGGATCAGCTCCTTCAGGAAGAGGGTCCCAATCACTTGGAACATGGGGTCGCCGGGGTCCAGCAGGTAGGCACACGAGTAGGTACAGTCGAACTTGCTCCAGCTCCTGAGCTGAGTGACGTTTATCCGAGGGAAAACCCTAAGGCACAGGGCAGCAGCCGGGGGTCAGAGCAGGGGGCAGGGCGCCCCCAACCCACCCAGCAATGTAGAGCTCTGCACGTGGGTGCAAGGAGCCATCTGGGGAGCCTGGCCTAGATGGGTGTGCACAGCTACTAGGGAGGAAATATCGGTTAAAAAAGGAAACCGGTTAAATGATTAAAATTATCTAGTTTAACTGGTTAACTGTTAACTGAGGTGGCTCTGGAGGACCAGCGCAGGGCGGCAGGGGCTGGGATCCCACTGGCCCAGCTTGAGCTGGGATCCCAGTGGGGCCGTGGGCCTGGGGCCGCTCCAGCTGCCTACCCGCCAGGGTCCTGCCAGCCTACCACAGCCAGGGATGGGGTCCTGCCTGCCTGCCTGCCCAGCCTGGCACAGCTGGGGCTGCTCCAGCCGGCCACCGGGGTAAACGGTTACGGTCCGGTTAACAGTAAGCCTAATGCTTACCAGTTAACTGGTTAATCGGTTAATCATTTACATCCCTAACAGCTCTGTCAGTCCCATGGGTCTCTGCTGCTCTCAGGCACATGCGGCTGAGTGGTACTCGGTGGGGACAGACACCCATCTGGGAGAACTGGTCTTGCCCAAGCCCCAACCCTGACGCACTCACACATCTGCATCTACCTCAAGACACCCCTGGGGACATGCCCCGCGAACGCCGGCAGCACCGGGATCATTCCCAACGACCGCATCCTCTCCAGGATCCTGTACTGGGAGAAAGGAGGAAAAGCCGGATAAAGGGGGAGAAGGGGCCGGGAGACGGAGGCGCGTTGCTCTGGGCTGCACCACCCAGCTCAGGGACAGACACGCGCCATATGAGCGTATCCGTACTGGAGTCTCCCGCCCCCAGTCGTAGCCCTGAACAAAGCTCCGAGCACACAGGTACCAGATTGGCGGGAGGGGGGAGAGGGAGAGACAGCCTGGCTTGGAGCTCAGCTCAGGAGCTGCTCTCAGTCCAGAGGGACTAGGACGATGAAGACAATACCCAGGTCAGTTCAGTGTCCCAGCTCTTTGGGGGCCAGGGCAAGACAGTCCCTAGAGCACGTTTCCTAGGGCCCTTCCCCCAGGCGCTTATTCCACAGCCCCTGCATCCCACGGGCGGCACCATACCCCTGGCTCCCACATGCGTGTCTGGCAGTGCACGCTGAGGGAGGAAGAAAGCAGGGAGAGCTGTCGCAGGGGGCGTCTCCACAACACGCAGGCTGGGTGCTCACAGACCTGGCCCCAACAGCGAGCCAAGCGCAGGTACCTGCAGGTACAGCTGCTTTAGGTTCCAGGAGAGAGGCAGGGGCCCCGCCCAGGTGTGCAGGTTTCCCATGCGGTTCCAGGCGAGGAAGGCGGGCCCGGTGAAGTACTCGTCTATTTCAGACTGGTTCAGGCCCAAGGACAGATACACCTGGAGCGAACGAGGGGAAGAACACAAGGAGCGACGTCAGCTGCTCAAAGCAGACGGCCAGATTCAGCTGAAGCCCTTTGCTGCTCCCTCCTGCAGCTCCCAGCGGCTGCTGAAGGGAAGATGCTGCCCTGCTGAGCACAGCGCTCGCTCAGCCCCGCAGGGAGCGTTCGGCCTGGACGTGCCCAATGCTGGGAACGCTCCCCCCTGGCCAATCCCAGCATCCGCAGCCCCAGCTCGGCCAACGCAGCAGATCTACCTGGCCACGCTGACCAGAGACGGCTGGGCTGCTGGTCAGCTGCTGCCCCACATCAAGGGGCTGGGTCGCTCCCCGGATGGCAGCCCTCCCCACAGAGCAACCTGTTCTGTGCTGTCCACAGAACAATACATTTAACGTGTCTCCCCAGCCAGGCCCTCCATGCAACACGGCTTCACTAGAGACCAATCGAATACTCAACCCGCTGCCAAACAGCCTCCTGCCCGGTAAACGCCAGCGCCAGGTTGATGCCGTTGAGCGCCATCCAGTCGATCTCTCTCTCCCAGCGAGGCCAGTCCCACCACACGTAGGAGTAACTCTGGGCGCAGACGTTCTGGTAATAGCGGAACCTGGGAGCGGAGAGAACAGATGCTTCAGAGAACACGCCAGACTCCGGACCCCACCCCAGGAGACTACCTCAGGGTTGGCACGGGTGAAAGAAGCCGGGATGGAGGCAGCTCCTCGCAATGGAGCTTAATGTGCATCCAGGCACCTTATCCATGGGGCCAGTGCTGGCCAGGAGCGGACGCTGGAGAACTAACTCAGACAGCCTCTTCCCATGAGCGCAAATGTTACACCCCCGATGCTACACACGGGGACTTTGTTTTTTCAATGGAGACACTTTTTTTGTGTCCATTTCAACATCCCCCTGTGTGTTCTGCAGCTCAAACACCTACAGCTCATGCATAGCCTAGCAGGGAAACTGATCCAGTTGTTTGCAACAAACCGAAGGGCCCATTCTCTACATTAGACAGAGAGGAACGGTCATTGTCCAAGACTAATGAAGCACAAGCAGCGAACAGGACAGCGAGGACCAGGCGCTGAGACCCCCTGCCGCGCTCTCCGGCAAGGCAATATCTTTGCCCGTGAAGAATTGTAAACGGACGGTCCCCTTTTTCCTCCCAGCAGCAAGGACAGCAGGAGGCTGCTTCCAGATGATCTCGAGTGAGAGCCACAAGATTTCACGAGCAGCAACGAACCAAGCCAAGACCCTTCCCGCTCCCTTGGACGCCGCAGGGCTTTGCCTTCCGGCTGAAGGAGCACCAACCAAAGCTTCCTGACGAGCCGCACCAGACCACAGGCCGACCGCCAGGGCAGCCTTGGGGGAAGAGGCCTGGTTTCCAAGGACCTGCATGTGCAACCCCTCTGCTCCAGGATTCGTCCTTCGCTTTCACGTAGCAAAAGCGATCAAGCCAGGCAGCCCCGATGCGCCTGCCAGGAGCTTTGCCAACTTTCACACGCCAAGGGAAGGCTCCCCTCGGGAGCCCCAGTGGCTGAGCTAACTGGGCCGATCTTTGCTAGCGTGAGCATGGCGTGTTCAGGACCCAGCCAAGAGCACCAGTACACGCGACCAGCACAGCGAGGACCAGCGCCTCTCAGCCAGCGTGGGGGCCGCTCCGGGACAGGGAGACACTTCCTCTTGCCCGGGAAGGCTGCGGGCAGCTGACTGAAGCTCCCTGTTAAATGGGGAAGTGCCCTGTCCGCACCAGCACCCTCTGGTCCCGTCACGGGCCCACCCAGAGCAGCTGCACAGCGAGCAGAGCAGACGCTAGAGCCAGACACCCTCCCTCCCACACCTGTGGGTCAGAGATACAGGACCAAGGAGACCCCTGGTGTAAGCCCCATTAACTCCACTCCCTTGCACCAGCCACAAACTTGGCCCACGGCATCTAAATTCCAGGACAGGAGCGCGTGGGGGGGCGGGCAGCGGCCGGGGCGGGGCAGCGGCCGGGGCCGGGGCCGGGGCCGGGGCGGGGCAGCGGCCGGGGCCGGGGCCGGGGCGGGGCAGCGGCCGGGGCCGGGGCCGGGGCGGGGCAGCGGCCGGGGCCGGGGCCGGGGCGGGGCAGCGGCCGGGGCCGGGGGAGGGGGGGCAGCGGCCGGGGCCGGGGTCAGCGGCCGGAGCCGGGGGGGGGCCGGGTACCTGTTGGGGCTGGCGGCGCGGATCACCCCGGGCACGGCGGGCAGCGGGTCCGGCAGCCGCAGCTGCGCCCCGGACCAGGACACGTGGCAGCCGCAGAGCTCCCGCAGGTAGCGGTAGATGCCGGCGGCGGCGGCCACCCCGCTGGAGCCGGCCACGAGCACCCGCTCCGCGGCGCCGGGCGGGGAGCTGAGCCGGTAGGTGTCCGGGCCGCCGGCCGCCAGCGAGCGGTTCACCGCCACGGCGAAGCCCGCGGCCGCCCGCGGCCCCAGCAGCCGCTGCAGCAGCGCCCGGACCGCGGCCTCCTGCCGCGCGTCGGCCGCCTGCGGGGCGGGGGCGGGGGCGGGGGCGGGCCCCGGGGCCGGGGCCGGGGCCGGGGCCGGGGCGGCCGCCAGCAGCAGCAGCAGCAGCGCGGCCAGCGCCATGGCCGGGTCCAGCCTCCGGCGCGGCGGGCAGCGCCCAGGCCCCGGCGCCGCGGCGTCCGCCAATCCGGGCCCGGCCAGCTGGGGGGCGGCCCTCCCGGGAGCCAATCAGCGGCCGGCCACGCCCCCCCGCCCGATGTATCCGTGTGCCCGAGCAAAACAACGTCCGGGACTCGGGGGCGTGGAGCCGAGCCCGGGGATCGAGCCCTCCCTCAGCCGACCCTGGGGACCCCTCCCGGCCCCCCCAGCCCAGCCTAGGGATCCCGCCCAACCGACCCAGGGGATCCCTCCCAGCCCCCCCACCCGGTCTGGGGAGCAATCCCTCCCTCCCTCCCTCCCCCCCAACCAACCCTTGGGCTCCCCCCCAGCCCCCCAAACCGATCCAGAGGATCCCTCCCAGCCCCCCCCAGTCTGGGGAGCACTCCCTCCCCCCCCAACCAACCCTTGGGCTCCCCCCCAGCCCCCCAAACCGATCCAGAGGATCCCTCCCAGCCCCCCCCCCCAGTCTGGGGAGCACTCCCTCCCCCCCCAACCAACCCTTGGGCTCCCCCCCAGCCCCCCAAACCGATCCAGAGGATCCCTCCCAGACCTCCTACACCATCCCCAGAGCCACCCCTGACCCTCAGAAACTATCTCTGGCCTTGTCCAAGTTAAGGATTTCTTATCACTGACTGTATCACTCTGACTGTTCTTCACTGATGTGTTTATTTGTTCTCCGCGGCGCCCTGGGTAGGGCCTGGGGACCTCATCACAGATCAGGACCCTGATGTGCTGGGGGTTGCACACACACAACAAAGAGCTGGCCCCTGCCCCAAAGATCTGGCAGCCTCAGCATCAGGCCTGGTCTGCTCTTAGAAATTAGCTCGACCTCCCTACATCTCTCAGAGCTGTGAAAAAGGTCACGCCCTGAGGTCGAGCCAGCGCCCAGTCTTGACAGCTAGGTTGACAGAAGAATTCTTGCAGCACCCACCTAGGCTACGTCTACACTACAGACCGTACAGCAAAGCATGGCACCGCAGCTGTGCTGCTGGAAGGTCTCCCGTGGAGCCGCTCTAGGCTGGCGGGAACCATGATTAAACCACCCCCGACGAGCGGCGGTTGTTATGGCAGTGTCCACACCGGCTCTTATGTCGGTGAAACATATCGGGCAGGGGTGTGCTTTTTCACACCCCTGACAAAAGCGCTAGTGTAGACATAGCCCTAGCTACTGCCTCTGGGAGAGGTGGATTAACTACGCAGATAGAAAAAGCCCTTGTGTTAATGTGGGAAGTGTCTACACCACAGCAGCGTGGCTGTACCTGCGCGGCTGTACCCGCGTGACTGTACCTGCGCGGCTGTACCTGCATGGCTGTACCTGCGCGGCTGTACCTGTGTGCCTGTACCCGCACGGCTGTACCTGCATGGCTGTACCCGTGCAGCTGTACCCGCGTGGCTGTACCCGCCTGGCTGTACCCGCGCGGCTGTACTCACATGGCTGTACCCGCACGGCTGTACTCACATGGCTGTACCCGCGCGGCTGTACCTGCGCGGCTGTACCTGCGCGGCTGTAGTGTAGACATGCCCTAAATGTAAAAGTGTGATTTAAAAGTGCATCGTTAGTATGTGGAACTTGTGTTAACCAACACCAGCTGCTCTGCTGGCCAGAGGTCAGACACTACAAGTAGCATTGTGGAGCCATATGGCTCACACTTTGGCTACTCCAAGATTAGTGGCAGTGTATTTCTCCCTGCTCTGGGCCAGATTCTCATCCCCCGGAGATCCTGGGAGCAGGCTGGGGGTCTTGGCTGAGAGCACCAGGAAGTAGCAGCAGGATAGTAACACAGATCCCTGAGCAAAAGGAGAATGGGGCCCAGTCTGCACACAGAACCACAAGCCCTGCAACTCCCAGTGCAAGCTCATGTGTGGGCGAGCGTGGGGGGTGCCCCTGTGTGTGTTTGAACCGTTTTCTGTGTGTGGCTGATGTAAATGCAGAGCAACGGCTGTAATGTTACACTTGGATGGTTAAGCCAGAGAATTGCATCCGGAGTAGCGGAGTGTGTTGCTGTGAACCCTCCTTCCTATTTGTGAATCGGGCACTGAGCTGTTCTGTGGGCCATGCTCTGTTCTGGGGGTCCACAGCCACACACACGAGTCTTTAATTTTCCATTTGTGCAGCAAGTACCCGCCTCTGTCTGAACTGTGTGGCTCACTGAGTGTGTTCTCTCATCCCCAGAGGCGTCTGTTCCTCCTATTTAATTTTCCATTTGAGTGGGCTTCTTCCTGGAATTCCCCCTGCAGTCAGCAGTGGTGCTGTGGGAAGAGAGTATTTATATACACCCTGCCCCACGGAAGATCATATGGCAGAATGTCAGTGGGATGCAGTCAAAGGCAGCTGATGGCAGAAATAACAGTGCAGGGTAGATGAGCCATCCTGGCCACATGGAAGTGACCCCACCCTCTCCAGAGAATGAAAGAGAGGCAAGTGTGAGTGTGACTCATGGCCAGAAACATCCTGCAGAATAAATGACTCAAATTCAACCCTTAAAGATATGTGGGGAGATGAGTAGTGGTCAACAATGTAATCAACAGTCCCTGTCTCTGCTGTATTCTGATAATTCAAAGATCAAAAGAACGTCCTAGCATTTAAATGAATTGTAAACACGGGATATCGCTGTATTAATCTCTCTTTGAAATGTAGAGCCAAGCATCGGTGACTGGTGGAAGAACCGGCAGTTAGCTGATGTTAATTCATATAGCTAAGTACCGGTGACAGACTGCTTAGTGCATAAATTGCCTTATGTTAATCTGTGTGAATAATTAACAACGATGCTTAGGAAATAAGGGCCTGTTGTTCCCTGAGGGACTCCAACTTGTCAAAAAAGACCTGAAATTCTATAAAAGTTCCTTGGGTCCTGATCCTTTTTATCTCATGTCTGCATAAGCTTCACCAGGGGAAGTTTGAGTGACAAGATGAGATCCCAGTTCAGCTGGTACACCTTGAATATGATATTGTACAGTGGATTCTCACCTATGGACTAAATTCCAAAAGAACTCTTTGCAACTACAAAGCTCCCCATTTCTGCTTTGAATCTGAACCTCAAGAATTGAACTCAGGTCTGTCTGTATATTCATCTTTTAACCATACTCTCTCTCTTTTCTTTTTTTTAAATAAAGTTTAGTTTAGTTAATAAGAATGGTCTTTTAGTGTGTATTTGGGTAAGATCTGGACTATTCATTAACCTGGGAGGTAATATGTCCAATCCTTTGGAATTAGCAGATCCTTTTCTTTTATATGATGAAATAAGATTTTCAGAAATCTTCATAAGATTTGACTTGGGTACCTGGATAGAGGGAACTGTGGTGTTGGCTTCTGGGCAACCACCGAGGTAATAAAGAAGCTGTTTTATGCTGCCTTGGTAAATCTAAGTATTGAAAATATCCACCAGCTTTGAGGATTATCTGCCCAATTCTTTGCAGTTCACCCTAACTGAGTGACTTCAGCTGGCCCCCCTGGGACACCGGTCACAGCGAGCTACAAGGTCGCGGCTGCAGGACACATCAAACCAGCAGAGTGAGGCCGGCATTGGGTTGTTGGACATGGGAGCGACTGGGAAGGGCAGAGGGAGGGGGTGGATGTGTATCTGCTGGTCGGTCATTGTGCATATGGGTCCATGGACCTGCGTATGTCCCTGGGAGGATGTCTGGCTGGGTCTAAGAGGCACCAGGCTGGGAGAGCTAAGTTCTGAAAACAACAACTTTCCATTCAGGAAAACCACACACAGGCGGAGCAGAACGCCAGTCTGGCTTGGGACAAACCAGCTGTTCTCCAGACCCTCTGCCCCACTGCTACTGAGGGGCCCTTCTGCAGGATCTCCCCGCAGCTGGTCAGACTTAGCCGGATTCTGCCCTCTGTTCCAGCAGGATGAATCAGGAATGAGCAGAGTGCCCCATGCATGGGGTTGCTCTGGGTTTACACCATGGGAACCTGGCCAGGAGTCTGCTAGAGGGCAAGCAGTCTCCCCCGTGACACAGCTGGATTCGATTCCAGCCCTCTGAGAGGCACTGCGGCCTGCCCAGGAGAGGGATGGGATCTGAGCCCTGAAATGGAAAGTCCCTGCTGGGAGCCAGGGGCAAAATGCCCAAGGAACAGTGGAGGAGTCATGGGACCAGCAGACTGTTATGTGTCTAGTGCTCCTTTGCCAGCGGTTCCCATGGGATCGTTTCCCTCCACCCCCCAAAAGCTGCTGCCAGGGTCAAAGTTGCTGTCCAGAAATACAGCCCGTGGCTGAGATCTCAGCACCGTGCAGCATCGCTGGGGGGAGGGGAGTGGGACGCAGGAAGTCGTGTCTGAAGTGAAACTCCCCAGCTGATGGACTGCATGTTCTCTCTGCCGGCTGCTGCGTTCCCAGGTCACCCAAACCAGGCTGACCCGGACAAATAGCAAGACGCCAGGGCCACTTCCTGGCTCCACCGCTGTGCATTCCCATTGACCACAAGAGCCCTGCAGGGCTGCTCATGTCCTCCTCACAGTCACATGGGTCCTCTCTCCTGACAGCTGTCCTGTCCTGTGTTCTCTCCTGGGCCCAGCGCGTCTAGGGACGTGTTCCATGGGGAGAGGGGTGGGGGTGCTTTGGGCACACAACTCTTCCCCACCCCAAGGGCTCCCAGCAGCCGCATGGGGTCACACACTGAGACAGGCGGACCCGCTTCAGCCTGCACTCGTCCAGTGCCACTGTAATCGTCCTTCAACTGTCCCATAGTGTCACAGAGTCCCCAGGCGATGCTCTGGAACTGCTCCCTACGAAGCCAGGCAGGACTCTGGGGAAGTCTCCTTTCTGGGAGCAGGCTGTCTGCAGGGCAATCAACTCACACAGCTTCCACCTTCCTGGGTCTGACCTCGGAGCATTCAGCCTCCTCTGCCCCTCCGTGCGCTTCCCACAGCCAGTCGGCCCAGGCGGGGTCCTGGGGAAGCCAGAGGGTCCTGCCCCCCAACTCCGCAGTCAGACGTGACTCTCAGCCAGCCAGTAAAACAGAAGGTTTATTAGACGACAGGAACATGGTCTAAACCAGAGCTTGTAGGTGCAGAGAACAGGACCCCTCAGCTGGGTCCATTCTGGGGGGCAGTGAGCCAGACAACCACGTCTGTACTTTTTAAGGTCAGGCTTGACGAAGCCCTGGCTGGGATGATTTAGTTGGGATTGGTCCTGCTCTGGGCAGGGGGTTGGACTAGATGACCTCCAGAGGTCCCTTCCAACTCTGATATTCTATGATTCACACCATGTCCCCAGCCAGCCTCAAACTGAAACTCTCTCCAGCCCCCCCTCCTCTGGGCTTTGTCCCTTTCCCCGGGCCAGGAGGTCACCTGATTCCTTTGTTCTCCAACCCTTTAGCTCTCACCTTGCAGGGGGGAAGGACCAGGCCATCAGTTGCCAGGAAACAGGGTGTCGGCCATTCTCTGTATCCAGACCCCTGCACGCACCTGCCCTCTAGGGCTCTGCAATGATCATACACCCTTAATCCACCACTTAGATACTTAAGAACTGCATAGGGGAAACTGAGGCACCCCCACACTATTCAGAGGAAACATTAAGAACAGTCCCACTTCGTCACACACAGTGCACTGGGGCTCCCAGAATCCACTGCTTCTGGGGGCTGAGCACCTGGGGGGCACTGCCATGGTGGGGTGGAAGTGTAACGGGTCAGCCCACGAGCCAGCCTGGCGAGCACGGACCGTCCGGGCTGAACCGGCATCTGTCCAGCTGGCCCACTGCAGAGCAGCTCAGACCCGGGCCCATGGCGTCAGGCCCTGGCACGTGGCCCAGTTCTGTTCTCACAGGCAGTGGGAGCAACAGGGTGATGGCCCCGGCCGGGCTAGTTCCACCTGGCCTTGCTCAGCCCAGCGACTTGCCCGCATTGCAGTACAAGCCTGGGCTCTGGGCCTGGGAACAGCAGCTGGCCCAGGAAATAGTGTCCCGGGTTGCAAGAGCCTTTGCATGGTGCTCGGCTGCCCCCTGCTGGGAGGCTGCAGGACGGCAGGAAAAGAGGCCAGCCTGTGGTGACCAGCCCCTGCCCCAGCTGTTCCGGGGAGCTCTGCACCCGGTCGCTCTGGCTCCAGTTTTCCAAAGTGACCTCCAGGTGCCCAGCTTCCGGCACCAGGGGCCTGGTCGGCTGGAGATGCTCAGAGCCCACAGTTCCCACTGCTCTCAGCAACAGCTGTGGGGGGCGTTGGGGGGGGGTGCTCCAGGCGGCTGGAGCTGGGCACCCCAGTCCTTCTCTCTGATCCTGGCCAGGCCAAGGGCCCCGGAGTACTCTGACCGCTGTGTGCTCACTGACACCCCCAGCTCGCTGGCCACAAGGAGCCCTGAAAGCCCTACTGATGCAGGGCCCCCCCCCCCCCCCCAAGATCTGCAGCTCCTCGCTGGGAGGCACTGGCCAGCGGCAGCAGGGCTCAAGGGTGCTGGAAGGGAACAGAGGGCTGTAGCAGATCCCTCAGTGGTGAGCCCTGGCTGGCCAGCATGGGGGCAGTGGGCTCAAGGTGGAACGTGCTGGGCCAGCCCCAGGGAACCGTAATGTTATTCTCCCTTTTGCAGAGTGATTTGTTTTCCAGGAGCCACGTGATGGCAGAGCTGCCCATCCCGTTGCGCAGCCTGGAGGGGAAGCTTTGCTGTCCCAGGAAGAAGCCAGGTTACATAACAGAGCTGGTATTAAATTCCAGCACGCAATGCTGGCGATTCCTGCCGAGGAAGCCCGGAGATGCATGGTGTGCAGGCTGGGTACCCCAGGATGGAGGGTGTGGGTGGGGGGGCAGGCTGGGAGCCCCAGGACAAAGGGGGCAGGCTGGCTGCCGAAGGATGGATGGGAGGTAGCAGAGTTACTCCTTGAGACACAGCATGCGCAGGTGAAGAGAAATGCATTGCTCTGTACGGCAAAGTAGGACCCAGGTTCCTTCTCCCCAGAGGCGAGACCTGGAAGCAGCTCTCCAACCCCTCTGGCCTTGCTCAGCCAGGCTGGGGCGATCCCCTCTCTGGCCTTTCTCAGCCCAAGGATGCAGGGACCAGCTGAGGGGTGCAGGCTGTAAATCCCTCCCCCTGCCTTACATAAAGGCCCCAAATGGCTCCATGCGGAGCTGCCTCCTTCCCACTTTCCTGTTTATTTTGGCTGTTTTCCCTTTTTACCACAAACAATGGATGGGAAGGAGAATTTGGTCTGCATGGCGCATGCCACGTTCTCTGAGTGGGCCTGGAGCAGGGAGGACTGGGAGCCAGGACTCCTGGGTTCTATTCCCAGCTAGGCTACTGAGTCACTTGGGCTGAGTCCATTCCTTGCTCTGTGCCTCAGTTTCCCCCTCAGTGAAGAGGTGCTACAGGCTCTGCCCATCTCCCAGGGGTGAGGGAGCATCTCTTCATTAATGCTGGTACCAGCTGCAGGGAGATAGATGCATCTGCTGGTGGAGGTGCTGAGCAGGGCCCAGCATCCCGGCAGGGGCCCAGGGGAAGAGGAGGAGTTAATGGTGTTTTGTAACTGCTTCCCACTGGGGTTCCCAGGAAATTCAATAACCCTCAGGGAAGGTGCCCTGGGCAGGTCCAGGTGTGCCGCAGATCAGAGAGTGAAATACCCAGAGAGGCTCCCAGCGGAGTCCGGCCCTGCTCAGCCTGGCCCATGTGCAGCACCCTCGGGGCTCGCCTGGCAGAGCTGCTGTGTGAGGCTCTGGGGTCCAGTTCAGACAGGACTCGCCGCGGGGTGGAGTTTGGGGAGGTGCTTACCCTGCCTGTGCTGACTTGTAACAAGGCCCTGGGGGAACCTCACCTCCCCCGCAGCCTCTGTGAAAATCTATTCTGTCCCCAGCCGGCTCCGGCTGGCCACACGGACAGGACTGGCGCTTGGTGCATTCTGCACCTTCCTTGGTGGCCCACGTGGCTTGAGCTGGGGGGGGCCTCATTCCAGTTTCTTGTAGACATGAGCCCACGCCCCCTGGGCTGGCTGGGCCCCGGACACTGTGCTGGGGAACCTGTCCCCGGCCCGAGGGTGCCCAGAGACCCTCCGTCTCCAGGGCTGGTAACCCAGCCCCCGCCCCCCCAGCAAAGCCCCAAATGACTCCAGCAGACTGAGGAAAGTCCGGGCAGGCCCTGGCTGGGGCGAGGCCGTTGGGTAATTAATGCTGATTAACATTGTAACGTATGGATTCTTCTCCGGTAACAATTCCCCAGGGTGGGTGCCTGCTGCTGCCCTGCTCCGGGCCTGTCTGTGGGGCCGGGAGCTGGGGCACCTGCCAAGCCAGCCAGGGCACCGTGGGGATGGCAGGGCAGCCATCGTCAGGGCAGAGCATGCTTCTCGTGGGCTCCGTGCTTCGCCCTGGGAGCGGCAAAGGCTGAAGTTACCAGCCGGGGCCGGGAAGCAGAGCGCAGGGCTCGGAAAAGCCTTGGAACACGGCCCCTTGCCACCCAGAGCAGCCGAGTCCTGGCTGGTGTCAGCCGGAGGGGCAGGATCCTCACGCAGCCTCCTCAATGCATCCAAGCCCCCTCAATCCTGACCCGCAGCCCCCTGCGATCCCAGCCCTGGGCTCCCCCCAGCTCTGCTGGTGCCCCTGAATCCCAACCCGCAGCCCCCCCTTGGCTAGCCCACACACTCCCCGCCGGTGCCCTTAACATTTGGGTTGAGGGAGACATGCCTGAATTGTTGTTTCCGCTGGGAGAAAAAGTATTTTCTAGCCTGAAGGTCCCTCCAGGGTCAGGCGGGATCCCGTTAAACCCCCAGCACAACAACCCCCACTCGTAACTCATGGCCCTTCTTGGCTGGGGTGCTCAGCGGGGCGGGGGCAAACAGCGCATCTCCTAATGCTCCGACCACAGGGCCCCTTCCAGCCAGCTGTGCCCCCTCCCACCAATTCCAGGGGTGGATGTTGCATTATGGGGGCGGCCTTGCTCCTAGGGAAGGGCGGCAGCTGGGCGGCCCATGGGAAGGCTGGCTCCAGCCCCAGGCAGCCTTGTTCCCATGACCCGGGGCCGGCCGCTCCCTCAGGTCATTCCTGGCAGGGCTCTTATCAGTTTGGCCCCCTGCCTGCTGGGAACACAAAGGCTGGGGGGCGATTGCCATCTCAGAGCTGGGCTGGGGACACTTGCAACGGCTCAGCCCCCCCCCCCCCCCGACACGCCCACCGTATCGCTCCCCAGCTCCCTGCGCTATGGTGGTGGGAAATGCACGCCCTAGAGAGGAACACTGTGACCCCCCCCCCAGCTTTACCGCCCAGGGATTGTTTCCTCTCTGAGCTGCCTTTTCCTGACTGATTTACCAGCCAGGGTGAGGTCACCTCTTCACCCAGCAGGATTGGGGAGGGAACTGGGAGGCAGGACTCCTGGGTTCTATCCCCAGCTCTCAGAGTGGGACAGGGTCTAATGGGTTAGAGCAGGGGGCCTGGGAGCCAGGACGCCTGGGTTCTATCCCTGGCTTGCGCACTGGTAAGTCAATTTCTGCCCTGGTGTAGACAGAATTCCTCCGTTGACCTGGCTCCTTCCTCCTGGGGAGGTAGGTTAGCGATGCTGATGGAGAGTCCCTCCCGGGCACAAGCCATGGCTGCATAGTAGTGCCCCTGCCCTTCAAATGCTACAGTGTCTCTGGGTCAGTCCAGAGTCAGGGCTGGGGATGGGGTGTGATTCCAGAGAGACCAGGGCCATAATGTGGCCTGTGGGCTAGTCCGGGCCCATGTCAACCCCCCTCTCTGCGTCCCTTGTTTGGAGGGTACAGGGACTGGGTGGTGGGGCCTCGAGCCAGGCTCCCGGGGGAGATTTGTGGAACCAGTCCCATTTAGGGACAAAGCAATGTGGCCCCAGGGGAGGGGGCTCCCTGGGGAGAAGGGGAGGGGGCTGTGCCGGGGGCAGAGCGGTGGGCCAGCCAGGAGCCAGTTACCACTGCACTACCCCCCCCACCCCCCGCCATAAAACATGAAAGAATTCAAGTGGAGAGGCTTTAATGAGATTTGGGGCAAGCATGCCAGGCAGGAAATGCCTAAGCATTGCCAGGGGAATGCTGGCCAGCTCTGAACCCGCCAGCTCCTTCCACATGAAGAGGGGCAGCTCAGGCCTGGGGCGCGAGACTGAGGCCAGGGCTGGCCCCGGCCCTGCTCTGGCTTTGGAGCAGGAGCTGTAATGGGCTCTGCTGGGTGCCCTGTCCCAGCACCGGCATTGCCCACTCAGACCCAGGCCCACGGGGCTGAGCCCCCATGGCAGGCAGCACTGCCTTATGCCAGCCTATTCCTGGGCACTGTGAGATGGGGCTTGCCAGGGAGTCTCTGCTCTTTGTCACCCCAAGACCCAAAGGAACCTCTTGCCCCCGGTCAAGTTACAGTCTGGGCATTTCCATCCTAGGCAAAGCCCCCCAGCTCCTTGTGCCGCACCACTGCCCGGCCGTCACCCCATGTCACTCCTGTGCCTTCACGCTGCTCCTCGTCACTTCCCGGCCATCACCCCACGCCACTGCTGTGCGGTCACACTGCACCGCGCTGTTTTGCGGATGCCGTGTCCCACCCCAGAGGCAGCTTGTGATGGGCCATCAGCCTCCAGCACACGCCCTGGTGGCCCTGCCAGTGCCAGGCCTCAGCTCCCTGCTGGGGCTGGCAGTCCGATACTCGGACTAGGGTCTAAGAACAAGAGGCCTCCTTGGTGGGGTTTCATTAGTTAACTCCTTTTACAGGGTACAACCCTCCCCCTCATTAGTCCCCCGACAAAGTGAGCTGTAGCCCATGAAAGCTTATGCGCTAATAAATGTGTTTGTCTCTAAGGTGCCACAAGTCCTCCTGTTCTTTTTGCAGATACAGACTAACACGGCTGCTGCTCTGAAACCCCTCGATATCCAGCCCTTCTTCTGGCTGGGGGCTAATGGCAACAAGTATCACCTCCCACATGCAGGCCTTAAATCCTGTCCTGCCTCCTGCAGAGCTGAGTTTCACATCAGGCCCTCTCTAGTCCTCAAGCAGCTTGTGTCCCTGCCCCTGCCCCTGCCCCTGCCCCTGCGTACTCACTTCTCTTCACCAGCCAGCAGCTCCTGCTAACGTCCCCAGAGCTCTTATCCTTGTGAGCCCCTCCTTTGGCCGCCACCTGGCAGCCTTTGCCAGCCCCAAGTCCTCATTAGGCAATGAGCTGCCAAGTGGCCCCCTGGCCAGGTCATTGCTCACAGGTGGGCCAGGATGGGCTCCAAGGGGTGGCTACATGAGACACGGCCGCATTACGTGGCAGAGGGAGCGACCCTGCATGAACACAGCCCGGGCCGACCCTCCTGGGAGGGTGAGGGCCCATCCTCTGGCCGCGGCAGGGGACCCCTCAGTGCATCACTTACCCCAGGTCAATGAAGTCATCAAGCAGCATGTAATAAACCCTTTAACGAGCCCCGTCGGAGAGCAGAGCTAAACTCCTCCAGTCCCCAGTTAACCGTCATTAAACCCACTGCCTAATCACCCCAACACGAGCTGAGGAACCCCACGGCGGTGCTGGGCCCTGATTACCGGGTCCCCACCCTTCTAAGTGATCCAGAGCGGATCCCAGCCACCAGATCCCTGGCCCCAGTGCAGGCCCCTTGGCTGGCTGTCGGCCTCCAGTCCAGATGTTTCTAGGGGACGAGGGAGCATTTGTTTCCCCATTTGGCGCTGACCTCACAGAGCCAGATTCTTTATGGAGCTTTATCCCCCTGCCAGGCCCCAGGCCATGACTCTGCCCCGTGGCTGCTATCCGAGGCTCCACGGCTAGTCCAGGGCAGAGACTCCCCCTTTTCCTTCACGGCTGGACAGGACCATGACTCTGGGGTTGGCAGGGGCCTGCTGAGCCGCCCAGTCCCTTCCCTCTCCCTGCTGCACAGGGACTGTCCTCTCCATGGCCGCGGCTCCTACCAGCTGGGCGGGGGGGTCCCCAGCTGGGATGGGCTTGGTGTCTCTTGATGGGAGCTCAGACCCAATGGAACTGGGCCTCGCAGCCTGGCAGCAAGTTCCCTGCATGGCCCAGCGCCACATGCCAGTGGGAAAAGGGGCGGGGGGGCTGGAGCACTGCGCCATATGTGAAACAAGCCCGTGGGGCTGTATTGTTCCCTTCCCTCGTCGCAAACGAGTCCAGACAGGCAGCTCCGTCTGCAGCAGCAGCCACTCACCACAGAACTGCAGGAGAATTGTACTGAGCAGCGATGCCAGCAAGTGTGCGGGGCACGGGGAGACACTGGGGTAGTGATCCCAAGGCTGCTGGCTGTCCCTAATGCTCCTGCCCACCACCATGGTGTCACGGCCCCCGCTAGCTGCTCCAGGCCCACAGCTGCTCAGTGACACCAGGTTTATCACCATCCCTGATCGGTGCATCGAGAGACAGCTCTGCTGCTGGCTCCCACCCCTCCCCCTGGGGCTACTCTCAGGACGCACGGGGACGAGTCCATACGAAGCTCTGGGTAAACCCAGAGTGTTCCTGAAATGGGTTGATCTGGCTCCACTGGTTCCTGGTGGAAACCTGTCCACATCACAAAACCACCCCACAGCTCAGCCTGACGGGCAATCTGCTTAGGGCAACCCCGGGCTGGGACAGCGGGGGGCTGTGGGTGGGGACTGGGGGACAACCAGCAGAGCTGGGGGTGGGAAGCTTGCAGAACCCTGAGCTGCATCCACCACTATCAGTCACTGATCAAGATTTGGCATTGGAAGCCGGGAGTGGCTGGTAGGGAGCTGGTGATAGGCAGGGCCCTGTGGGGCTGGGCCATGGCCCATAGCGTGGTGGGGCAAGGCTTGTGCCCTCCCTGCTGGGGGGACAATGTTCCCATCTCCGGGGCCATCCATCAGGCACCAGCACAATGCTTCTCCCATGATCCCTCCTCACTGTGGCAGGTGAACATGGGGAGCCCCTCTTCACAGCGTCCTGCCCCCTAGCAGCGGCCGTGTCGTGCCCCAGAGGTGGGAGCATTCCACTGACGGAGAAGGTGGGCGCTGTGCATGGTAGCAAAGCCCTTGGGGAGCCAGGTGTTCTAGAGATGCCAGGGTGATTCTCCACCTGCACCTCTGGTTGGCTCCTTGCTCCTCTCCAAGGCATTGCAGCCAGTCACAGCCTGAGAACCAGCCCCTCTGATTCCTGCCAACCATCCCCTGGCAGGCCTGGCACTGGGAGGCAGAAGCTCAGATGGTAACTTCCCCAGCCCCAGTGGCCTTGCTGAGGTGCTAAGCAGCAGCGTCGGTGCTGAGAGCAGGTGGGCAGGGCCCAGCCAGGTCCCAGGGAGCTCAGCCTGTCCCCAGCGGGGTGCGCTGTGGCTGGAGCTGGGCAGAGCCTCGCTGGGGACAGTTAGACCATGTGGCTGCACTTTGCTCTGATAACTTGACTCAGGGAAGCCAACGGGTGGGGCCTGGAGAACTGGAGGCAGCCGGTGGGATTGTGGTGGGAGGATGCCCCAAAGAGGAGCCAGACTAAACTCGGCCCCTTGCCTTGCCCACTGGCGCTTGGCGTGGCCTCTCTGGATCCAGATCCTCCTGCTGGGCCTCACTCTGCACTGGCCAGCTCCCCTCTGCAGCCTGGGGGCAGTGCTGACCCTGTACACTCCTGTGCGGGCTTCCCTTCCAGCAATGCTTGGCTGGGGCCGGAGGAGGGCACAGGGCTTGCATGCAGAGCTCTCACCCTGGGCACCAGACAGACGGGCCCACGAGATGCCCTATCACTCTCCCTGGGAATTGGGTAGTTACTCCGCAGGCTTCTAAGCAGCAGGAAGGCCAGGTGGATCCCAGCTGGGCCTGACCAGGGCCTCTCCGAATGGGGTCACATCTGCGGCGGATTGGCTGAAGCCACAATGACACCATGCTAGGTGGCTGAGATGGTGCCTTGCAGAATGACATCAGAGCAAAGCAATTGGAGGAGGGATAGCTCAGTGGTTTGAGCGTTGGCCTGCTAAACCCAGGGTTGTGAGTTCAACCCTTGAGGGGGCCATTTAGGGATCTGGGGCAAAAATTGGGGATTGGTCCTGCTTTGAGCAGGGGGTTGGACTAGATGACCTCCTGAGGTCCCTTCCAACCCTGATATTCTATGATTCAGGGTCTGGCTGGAGCTGGTCCCATCTGTAGCACTGCAGTTAATACATTCCTGGATTTTAAGGGCAGGAGGGACTGTTAGATTGTCTAGTCTGGCCTCCTGCATGGCACAGGCCAGAGAATCCCCCAGCTCGCCCGTCCTGAGCCCAAGAGCTGGGGTCTGACTAAAGCATCACCCAGAAAGGCACCAGTCAGGACCTGTAGACCCCAGGAGATGGGGAGCCCACCAGTGCCTTGGGGAGCTTGTTCCAGTGCTCAGTCACCCGCCCGGTTACAAACCGCTGCCGTATTTCTAACTGGAATTCGTCTGGCTTCAGCTTCCAGCCGCTGGGTCCTGTTCTGCCTTTCCCTGTTCGAGTAAAGAGCCTGTTAGCACTGGGAATTTTCTCCCCGTGAAACATGCCGTGCTCGAGTCCCCGCTCAGTCGTCTCTCGGGGACGCTAACCAGCTTGAGCTCTTTGAGTCTCTCGCCGTACCACGTTTCCTCCAAACCCCCTGAGTCATTTCGTAGCTCTTCTCTGCGCCTTCCCCAGCCGCGCGTTCGTCTCATAACCAGGCCCCCCTGCAGCTGAGCTGTCGGCATGAAAGAGCCCAGAGATCCCAGTGCTGGATGCCGGATCCCGCGACGCTGCTGCCCCAGTGCCTGTGTTTGCAGCGCTGGTCGATCGCAGGGGGTGAGGCTGTCTCTCTCACTGGCGCTGCTCCACCCACCCAGCCCCCACTCGGAGTCATTTCCTCTGTTACATCGCAGCTCAGAAGCATCCTTCTCCCTCACAGCTCTGTCTGGAGCAATCCCAGGCAGTGACAGAGCGTTATAATTATAATTGGGATGACGTCCCCACGTCCTGTAATTAACTGTGATCTACAGGGGTTCCCAAGTGTGGTGTCAGGTGCCAGTTTCCTCATGGATTAGTAACCGGGGAGGAATTCTGAGCAGACGGGGTGAAATTCACCCTGGGTGTAGGGCGGGTGGCCAGTCTCGGTTGAAATGCAGTGGCAGCTGTCCCGTGGGGGCCTGCTCCAGACCCCTGCAGCCTGTCAGGGCTTTGCACACTTGCCTCATGGGGGTTCTCTGCGGCAGCTCATTAAGCACCAGGATCGCAGAGCCAGAAACACCTGGGCAGTGCTGCAGGGGGTGGGGATGGGGGAGAACCCAATGCAAACCTTGCCCCACCTGTGCACCAACCGCTCCCTGTCCCCAAGCTCCATTAGAGCACACAGGAGAGGGAGCCTGTGTAGCTTGTCCTGGAGGAGAAGGTGAAGAGGGCGCCGGTGCTTGTTCACGGTCTGTTTGGATGCTGCTGAGGGCACCAGAATTCCTCTCTGGAGGAATGTCTGTGAAACCTCCCTTCTTACCTCTGGCTTTGTCATTCCTCTGGCATGCTAGACCGCAAGTGTCCCACGAGCCTCTGCAATGCCTGACTCTAGTGGGGCCGGGGCCGGGGCCTGTTACCGTAGTACATACTCAATAACAAGGGTTTGTTATTGTAGGGTCCACTATAACACACCTAACAAACAAGGGTTTGTTACTGTAGGGCTGCTCCTGCCTGCGGCCTTCAGGCCTGTTTCTGTTTTGTATGGAGGCAGATACCCGGTCCTGGGTTGGGGAGTGAGCTGGGGGCAGGGGCAGGTGTGGGGGGCGGGTACCGGGGGAGAGGGGGTGCTTCTGCCTCTGGCCAGTGCTGAGAACTGTTACTACCGGGGCTGCCCCCAGCTCCCTGGGGCCAAAGCAGCAGCCCCCCCCCCATTTGCTCCCCAGCCCAGGAGGGGGCGCAGAGCTGCCCCTCCCCAAGGAGGCCTCACCTGGGTGCCCACGTCCAGGGTCCCCAGGTGTGCCCCGTGGCTGGGGGGGTCTCTCGTGGGGGCCCGTCGCGTCCCACGCGCTGTCTGCAGCACGGACCCCCCCATCCCCACGAGCAGCCGCCGCCGAGGCAGGGGGAGGGACCGGGCCTAGAGCCGCCCCCGGGAGGAGGAGGCGCCGACGGGGCTGAGCGGCCCCCCCTAGCCAGACTTCGCTGCACACCAGAGCGGCCCCCGGCCTCGGGACCGACCCGTCCGGAGCCGCTTCCCCCGCCTGGGACGGGGCCAGCACCGGGACCCGCGCGCCTCGGCAGCGTCCCCTGGGCGCCCCGTCCGGCATGAGCCGCCAGGGCATGGCCGCCCCCACCCAGACCCGCATCCGCACGGAGCGCTTCGCCGACAGCTACACGCTGCTGGGCCGGGAGCTGGGCAGGTGAGCGGGGGCTGGAGGGTCCCCATGGTGCCCCCAGACTAGGGACCGCTCGCCCCGCAGTCACGGCCCGCAGCAAGGAGAGGGGGGCTGGGTCTGGCAGGTGTGTGTGTGGGGGGGTGGGTGTGTGACTGCCGGTGTGTGTGTTTCACTTTGTACGTGTGTCAGTGTGTGAGTGTGACCGCTCAGCTTGTGCTTGAGTTGGTTGAGCAGTGTGTGAATTAGTTGGGGGGGGGATGTGTTGCTGTGTGTGAATGGCACGGATGTCACTGTGTGTGTGTGTCAATGGCATAGATGTCGCTGTGTGTGTGTTGCTGTGTGTGAATGGCCCGGGTGTCACAGTGTGTGTCTCGCTGTGTGTGTGTGTGAATGGCCCGGGTGTCGCGGTGTGTGTCTCGCTGTGTGTGAATGGCCCGGGTGTCACTGTGTGTGTGTGTGTGTGAATGGCACGGATGTCGCTGTGTGTGTGTTGCTGTGTGTGAATGGCACGGATGTCGCTCTGTGTGTGTCTGTGTCAATGGCACGGATGTCGCTGTGTGTGTGTGTTACTGTGTGTGAATGGCCCGGGTGTCGCGGTGTGTGTCTCGCTGTGTGTGTCTGTGAATGGCCCGGGTGTCTCGGCCTGGGGACGCGTAGGCCAAGCGCTGTTTTGGGGCCTCGCCCCCCGGCTGCGAGCGCCCGCGGTGGAAGTTGGTAGCAGGCTCCAGGCCCCCGGGGGGGCGCGATGTGTGTGACCTCTCTTGGGGCCGCGCTGCTGGCGCCCACGTGCGGGGAGCGCTGAACAAAGCTGCCCCCGTGGGCGTCACAGCCCAGGGCCACTGAGGCAGGGGACAGGCCCTGAGCCCGGGGCCCTGCAGGTTGTGGCAGCAGCGCTTGGCTGAGAGCCGGGGACGGGAGAGGAGGTGGTGGAACCGCCAGATGCCGCCGGGCCCTTGGGGTTTCTCTCACTCTGCCGCCTGGAGCAGCGGTGGGGAGGCCTCCTTGCAGGCACCGCCAGTGTCCTCAGCTGACCCCTGAGCCAGGCTTGCAGCAGGGAGCCGGGCACAGCACGGACTGGGGGGTGGGGGAGATGCCACTGGGATCCCCCTCCCCTCTGGGGCCTGAAATAACCCGTGGGGAGCATGGAAAGGGCCTTTCCTGCCCATCTCCTCGCTTCGCTGGTGCTTCTGGCACCAACCGAAAGTGCCCAGGTCGGGCTGCGGCGTCTGGGGGAGGGGAAGGAAATACAGCAGCTTCTGGTGAAGGAAGAATCTCTTGTCGCACAAACCGCAGCCACACACGGGGGCAGAGAGCCCTCCGCTGGTCAGAGAGCCTGTAACCCTCCCCCCGCCCCCAGGCAGGGAGCCTGTAACTGTCCCTCCCCCCCCACCCACGGGACAGAGAGCCCTGCACCCCATCTCTCTGAGACCTTCCCCCTGGCGCCTGGCTTTGTTTCCCGCCGCTGAAGTGCCGTTTGGCTGTCGCTGCCCGGGGTCAGGCCGGGGGAGCTGGTTGCAGGGAGGCTCCCCAGCATTTCAGTGCTCTGCAGACTGTCGGAAGCCGAGCACGGTGCGGTTTCTTGCTCAGAGCAAGTCCCTTGCTACCTGCTGAGTTCCTGCTAGCCAAGAGGAGGCCAATCTCCCTGTGGCGTGCGGCTCCGCACAGAGCGGAGTCACTGGGTGCTGGGCAGGTGGCGTGCCCTAGGCATAGCACGAGCAGCCACCGGCATGGGGGAGCTCTCTGTGTTTAGCAGGCTGCTGGCGCTCTGAAAGCAGCCCTGGATTCCCCAGGGCTGAGGCCGGAGCCGGTACCCACCCTGGCTATCTTTAGCAGCACAGTCTGCCCGGGACAGACGGCTGCAGCTGGGTTCTTGTGGCGGAGGCTATTTCTGAGCCGGATGCCCTCGCGGCCTGGGCCAGGACTTGGCATCTCACCCTGTCTGAG
The DNA here is from genome assembly GCF_015237465.2 of Chelonia mydas. Classification (NCBI taxonomy): domain Eukaryota; kingdom Metazoa; phylum Chordata; order Testudines; family Cheloniidae; genus Chelonia; species Chelonia mydas. The sequence continues at coordinate 14,867,441 of NC_057860.1, read as the reverse complement.
CCATTGTGCCAGCCGCCTCGTGCCCTAGTCCACACTGGCTGCTGCCTGCCCTCAGCAAGGGGATGGTAGCACAGAGGCTGGCCCCCACCTTCCGACCCTGAGAACGTCACCCTGGGAGCAGCCCGCAGGGCCTCCTTTCCGTCTGTGCCTGTGGCCCGGGGGCCAGTGCGGCCCTGTTTCTGGCAGAGCCACGAGATAGGCCCAGCTGCCCCACCCCAGTGTCTGAGCCTCACAATCACTGGTGGATTGTGTCCCCCCAGCCTCCCTGCGAGGAAGGGAACAATCATCTCCATGCCACCGCCGGGGACTGAGGCCCAGAGAGATGAAGGGACGCAGCCAAGGTCACACGGGGAGTCTGTGGCAAAGATGGGAACTGAACCCAGGTCTCCAGTGTCCAGCCCAGTGCACAGTCCTTGTACCGCCGGGACGAGCCGAGAGACCCCTAGTGGGTGGCTGTGTAGCCCCTCCCCGCCCCTCAGGGAGTGGCGCCTGTTCTCCTTATGATTTTTTTAAAGAAGAATTTAAGCATGAAGTTTCGAGCTTGTGAAAGTGAGAGACAAACTGCCCATGGCTGGAGCCAGACCTGGTCCTGGGCAAGCTTCCTGCAACAGCTCTGCTGGTGCCTCTCTATCCCGACCTGCAGCCCCTGCTACTCACCCGGGCTCCCTAGACACAAGCTCTTCTGGTTTCCCACAGTCTTGACCGACAGCCCCCTCTCCCACCCCCCCAGCCATTCCTGTTCTGGGTCTCTCTCGAGTGGGGTCGGCACATCAGGCTGGCCTAGGAGGTGCATAAGGAGGAGCCAAGATGAACCAAATCCAGTCTGATGGGGAAACACCTGCCCATTGGGTGGCACCTGTGAGCCCGGAGTGCTGGGTTCAAAGCAGCTGAGCCCTGCTGGGCTGCACAGCCCCCATGCCCATCCCCTGGCACTGTCTGATCTGAGCAACACTTCGAGGACCCACCCAGGAGTCCAGCTGAGCACAGAGCTGGGAGCTTGCTGGTCCCTGCATTTCCTGGGCACAGAGGGAAGCAGAAGCGGGGGGCTCCTTTCGGGCACCTAGCCCCTGGCCTGCTCCCTGCACCATCCTCAGGAGCTCGCTGGCTGCGGCTGCCCCTCTGGCTTTGGGAGCACAAGCCATGGAAGCAGGTGGCTCATTTCCTGCAGGAGGAGAAGTGGCTCCAGGCGGAGCCTGTCTCATCTGCCCCAGCTTAGCACAGGACACCCTGGGGACGAGCCCCACAGTGTGGGTCTGCAGAGTAGGGGCTGGGGTCTCCTTCAGCTGCCCTGGCTGTGGGGTCCAGTGAGGAGCAGTTGGGGTGGGGGGGTGTCGACTCGTCAAGCTGCAGGGAGAGAGTGAGATGCTGACCCGCTGCGGCATGAAACGTTCCTGCAGCACGACGCACTCGTGTCCAATTTCCGCTCGCTCAGGGGCAATGAACAGGCTCCTGGGGACGGGAGGCCGTGAATCCTGGGTCAGCCCAGGCTGGGCACATGGGGGAGACAGCTGGCCAAGCTCCTGGGAAGGGAGCTCCTCTAGCTGGGTGGTGGCTGGAGCAAAGGGCTCTGGGGCTGCTGGGAGGGAGGCAAAGGGCATCCCCCTGGGCTGGAATTCCAGTTGCTGCTCCTGCCCCACTTCTCTGTGCACCTGACCAGGGAGGCCAGGGGCTCCCAGCTTACCCCATGGTCCCCAGGCTGCATGGCAATAAACTGGAGGGTTCATCCTGGAGGAAGGCCCCCCCGCACAACTGCTTGGCCCAGCCCAGGAGGGTGCAGAGCGGCTGCTGCCCATGCCTGCTGCAGGGCGTTAATGACCCGCAGGAGCCCCGGGCTCAGAGAGGGGAGTCCTGCCATGCTCCTGCCAGGTGCCATAGTGGCTGGGGCCAGCTGAACAGTGAATTGGACTAGCCCACGCCCCAGTGGTCCCTGGAGAGCCCTGGGACCCAGGGCAGGTTGTGTGCCAGTGGAGAGCCAGCTCCCAAAGGGGGACTCCCCGCTGGGACCGAGCTGGGGTGTGAGCAAAGGGCACCAGGGCTGGGCTGGCAGGGGACTGCGGGCAGGACTGAGGGGCCCTGGCAGAGCTGTGGGGGGGGGGGAAGCTTCCTGGCTGTGTACAAGCAGCCACCCAGAAGCTGTCAGAATCTCTCGGTTTTGGGCCAATGGTCTGAGTCGGTGCCATTTCCAAACGTTCTGGGGACGAGCGGCTGTCGCCAGAGGTGGCCCTGAGAACAGCCGAGCGGCTTGGGGCTGGGCAGGAGCCAGCTCTCCAGTTCTGTCCAATGGTGCAAACGGGGGAGCAGCCGGGTGAGGGGTCTGTCATCTCTCGCTAGCCTCACCCAGGCCACTTGTCTCTGGAGCCCGGGGACAGGGGATGGGCTGCCTGCCTGAGGGGCCAACTCCCTAAAAGGGCCTTGCTAGGACAGGCCCCAGACACTGCGTGTGGCAGGTCGGGCCTGGCTGGGTGGCCTGGCCTGTGACGCGCCGATTGACGCCCGGGGACAAGGGCTAGGTCCCTGGGTGGCTCCGGCTAATTGGGAGCAATTTGCTCTGGCTTCCTCCCACTTTTCTTCGGGGCCAACGACACGAGACAGGGAGAGACTCAGGCTGTGCCAGGGCCAAGGTGCTGGCTGATGCACGGTTTCCTGGCACGGCCCGGCACAGCGTGGGGCAGCTGGCAGGGGTGAAGGGCCATGCTGGGGGCTGCTTCGTGCCAGGAGGGGGTGGCCTCTGCCAGCCGGGAAAGCCCTGTCTCTCTCTCTCTCTCGTAGCCAAGGGGCAGTTTTGGTAGGGCTGGGCCGGGGCTTCGCCTGGAAGCTGGGTTCTGCTGGGGCTTATGGGGTGGTTGGAGCCAGAGCTGGGGGGCCAGGGTGAGGTGGCTGCGATCCTGTGCAGGGTGAGCGCTCGGCTCCTCTGGCTCGCAGGAGGGGCTGCCGCTGTCTGGTTGTGGCTGGAGCCGTGTGGGTCGGTTGGGACCCACGTGTATGGCATGAAGCAGCCTGTGGGGGAAGCGCTGGCAGGTCTCTGAGCTCCTGCTGGCTGCTGCCCCAGGGTCTCCTGAGGCCTGGTGGGCGCAGTGCAAGTGGGCCTGTGCCCGCTCTCCTTGGGGATGTGGTCGCGGTGCCCTGTGCACTGGGGTGCCCCCAGCTGCCGCTCGCTGAGGAGCGGAGTCCGGTGCCTGGGACACGTGGTTCCCCTTAGGCGAGGGGTTCCTGGAAACGGCAGCAGGGAACCTCTCTGTTTACACGGTGAGATCCCGGGATCCTGGCTCCTCCCTGCCCCGCGTGACCCTTCTGCCTGCAGGGCGGGAGCTACCCCTGCCCCTGCTTGATGGCTTCTTCCCCCCGGGTGCAAATCTGCAGGGCGCTCCCCTGGCAGGGGGATGGGGGCGTCTGAGTGACTCTGGGGCTGGCCCTGGGGGAGCTAAGCTGCAAGTCGTGCTTCCCCACAGGGAGGGGGCCCTGTGGATACCGCAGGTCCCAGAGGTCCCCAGCCAGGCTGTCACTCTCCAGCCCCAGAACGCAGCTGTGGATAATGGGGATACCGGGCCGTACCCCTGCTCAGGGGGCCACAGGGGAGCTGTAGGATCTCCGCAGTGCTGGGGGCCGGGTTGGCAGTTGGGGTGCATGACACTGGGGAGGCCTGTGCACCCTTCTCAGCAGCTGGGCTGGTGCCCTGAGTAGAGCCATCTCCGCCCTCCCTCGGACCCAGGCCCCTGTATGCCCCCCCCGCCGGGCCCCCCTGCCAGCGCCCGCCCTGGGCCTGGCACCGCCGGTGGGTGCAGGCCATGGCAGGGGAGGCTGAAGGTTCCTTCACTGGCCCGAGTGCCGCTTAAACCCTTCGGGCCAGCACCCTCAGCCTGGCTGCTCCTTCACCTCTGTGCCCCCAGCTTCCTGCGGGAAGCAGGGGCTGGGGCATTTGCACAAAGGGGGCTGCTCGGTCACAGGCGGGGCAGGGGGGTGTACCCCCATGGGGGAGAGGAGCATGGGCCCTACAGCCTGTGGGGGACGGGCAGGGGGTTGGGCCCAGGGCTGGGGGCCCAGGGCTGGGGGGAGCTGGTCCCTGAGTCGCGGAAGCTGCACCTTGTGGTGACTCTCACAGCTCAGGGGCTCGCCGGGGCGGGGGCTGGCTGCGAAGAGATGGGGAGGGAGGGCAGGGGGGCCTCGCAGCGTGGGGAGGGGGCGTGGTGATGGAGGGGCCGGGGCCAGCCCCTGCTCAGTTCCCTGATGGCTCCTCTCCGCAGGGGCAAGTTCGCGGTGGTGAAGAAGTGCCTGGAGAAGGCCACGGGCCGGGAGTTCGCAGCCAAGTTCCTGCGGAAGCGGCGCAAGGGCGAGGACTGCCGGCTCGACATCATCAACGAGATCGCCGTGCTGGAGCTGGCCGCCCGCAGCCCCCACGTGGTGGATCTGCACGAAGTCTACGAGACGCCCGCCGAGATTGTGCTGGTGCTGGAGTGGTGAGTGCCGGACGGCGGCTCGGGTCGGGGCTCCTCGCCGCCATGGGCCTGGGCAGACAGGGCCCCCTGCCCCTCACGCCTCGGCCCCACGCTGAGCCCAGCAGGGGCCTCACGTTGCCTCACCTCTTTGCTGGTCTCACGGCCCCAGCCCTTCCGTACGCGCCCCTGGCTCTGCATCGCGAAGGCTGCAGGCTGGGCCCATTCCCTGGTTCAGCCAGTGGGGTCGGTGGGGGCAGGACCCTCTACAGAGCGGGGCATGGTCTCAAGTTGCCGTGGGGGAGGTTTAGGTTGGATATTAGGAAAAACTTTTTCACTAGGAGGGTGGAGAAGCGCTGGAATGGGTTACCTAGGGAGGTGGTGGAATCTCCTTCCTTTGAGGTTTTTAAGGTCAGGCTTGACGAAGCCCTGGCTGGGATGATTTAGTGGGGATGGGTCCTGCTTCGAGCAGGGGGTTGGACTAGATGACCTCCTGAGGTCCCTTCCCACCCAGAGATTTGAGGATTCTCCTTGGTGCTGCAGGGAGGTGTGTCTGATCAGGGCCCTGCAGCCTAGAAAGTGCTTCCCAGGGTCCTAGAACAGCCTGTCCATGGAGTGCGGACCGGGGGTACCTACAGGCTGCGGTGCAGCCGTGTCAGGGCACCAGCTCCCTGCCCTGCCTGGCACCTGCGCTTGAAACCTGCTGCCTCGGCTGGCTGCATGGCTGGGGCTGAGCGCAGCAGGAAGTGACTTAACCAGAGCGTGTCTGAGAAACAGCCTCAGCCCCGTTTCTCAGCTCTTTTTCCGGGCAGCTGCTGATCTCGGGGCCGCATCCTGCCCGCATGGCTCCACCACAGGGCCCTGGCTGGGTCCCCAGAGAGCGTGGCTTCCTGTCTGGGGCCGCTGCACGAACCAGGCCAGGCTCACTTACCGGGAAAGGGACCCAGGTGGGGCCGGGACAGTGACGTAGGGACGGGAGCGGCAGGAGACAGGAGTGACACACCGCAGGGCTGAGGGGACGGAGGGGCTGATCATGGGGTGGAACGGAGCAAGGGGGACCCTGTGCTGTTGGTGGGGGAGGACTGGTTCTATGGGTCCGGCAGCCCCCTGCAATGGGAAAGGAGCTCTTGCTACTGGCAGGGCCTCTGGACGGTCCCATGCTCTGCCCTCCAAAGGCTGGTGGGTCGGGGCGGTGTGTGGAGGGGAGCCAGCCCAGCCTGCCTGGGGAGCACCCTCCCAGGGAGGAGGGAGAGCTCGACCTTCATGTCCCTGTAGGGACTGGACGGAGCAAGGCCTAGGGGGTATTCCTCACTCAGGCCGGGTCGGAACCAGTGACCCAGAGGTGCTGGGACCCTCCTAAGTACCCCCCTCACTGGTCCTGGAACAAGCGGGAGGGGCTGGGCTGGGGCTGGCTGTTGCCGGCACGATGCCATGGACCCATGAGGCAGGCTGGGCATCTGGGTAACGAGCATGTTGGGCATGGATGCTACCCTGGGCCCCTTGCCCCAGTATAAACACCAGCTAATTACACAGCCCTTGACGTGGTGCTGGCAGCAGGCACCTGCCCAGGTGGCTGGGGGACCCCATGAGACCTGGGCCTTCCTGGCAATTGCACCCCTCCCCGCTGGGCACGCAGGCGGAAACAGAAGCTTGCAGCTGCTCTGGGGATTTTCTGAAAGCACCTCGCTGGCCCTGTGGGTCTGGGGTCCACTGGAAAGGCGGATGGATTCTGCTCCCCAGCTGGCCCCTGCCCGCTGCCGGCGCGTTGTGCGGCCGCTGGGAAAGGTGTGTGGGTGGCAGTCTCTGAAACGCGGCGCTAGCTCGGCGTCGAGTTCCCAGAAGCAGCCAGTGGTTTTGTCCGTGTTTTCTGCACCCAGAACGGGGCTGTGATCTGCTCTCGCTGTAACCACAGCATGAGGTGAGCTAAGCAAACCTGCCCGTCGGCACGCTCCCTCCGCTCCTGCAGTGGGACTGACAAGCCGCATCCGAGATCAGGGCCCCCAGTGCGCAAATGCAGAGCCTAGCACAGTCCCTGCCCTACAGGTTTCAAGCTGACTAGACAAGACCGGGGGGGAGGGGACCAGAGAAGGGAAGGGACAGGCCCAAGGTCCCATGGCAAGTCAGGAGTAGAACCTAGATGTTCAGACACCCAGTCCAGGGCCCTCACCACTGGGCCTTGCTGCCTCTGATGTCCCCTAGAAAGTCCCCCCAGATTTGGGGAGCAGCTCAGCCTGGAGTGACCCCTCCGTGGCCTTGCCCACACTGGGGACTGGCCCCAGTTCCTGCAGTCACAGAACCCACGGCTCCCTGCCTGGGCCAGCTGCTACCTCGCCCCTGTGCTCAGGTGCGCCGAGCGCACAAAGCCAGGGCACCAGGGGCAGCGCCCTGCAGCCCCAGAAAGCCACGATCTGCCCCCTCCCTTCCTGGCTTCCGGCAGGGGCCACAGGGCGTGGCTACCTGCTAGCCTCCCGCGCGGCTGAGCGTGGCACGGCAGGCACTCCCGGTCTCGTGGGCTCAGCCCTCCAGCTGACTCCCTCAGAATTCAGTCCCCTTCCAGGGTAACAAACCAAGGCTGCTTTCACCCCACTTGGGCTCCCTTCGGGCCAGTCCCCTCAGAGTTACCTCCCTGCCTCCAGACTAGAGCCCCGCGTCCCAGGCACCTTCCCGGAGCCCCCGGCAACCTGCTGCAGCCCCTCACTCGGGGCCGGGGCTGGGCCCAGCCCAGCTGCTCGCTGTGGTTCCTCTGCTCAACCTGAGGTCTCAGCTCCTCCAGCGCCATCACCCCTCTGATCCCAGCCAGCTGGGGCCAGCAGCCAGCAGCTCCCTTTAAAGGGCCAGCCAGCCTGCGCTGGGGTTATCTGCCACGATGCACATCGCTGGACTCCAAAGGGGAAGTCTGGGAAGAGGATCCTGGGGTGGCAGGGCCGGGGATGGGCAAAGACCCACCCATCCCACTGGGGCACCTAGACTGGGGCCTGCTCTGAAGCCGTATCCGACCCTTCCTGCCCTCACTGGTCCCATGGGTGCAGGCTCCCCAGGGAGGTTTCTGGCTCTCCCAGTTCCTGCAGGCCAGCCCCTGGCTCCCTCCCAGCCTGTGCCTGCCTGGCACTGTGACCCCTTGCCAGGAGGCTGGGAACAGACACCCCGGGCGAGGAACCAGCCCGGCGGGAGCCCAGGAACATGTGGCATCCTGGCTGTTTGGGGGCACCTTGGGGTCAGCAGCGTGGGAACGAGCAGCTCCATGGGGACGATGCCGTGCTCCCTGCGCCCCCTGCCGGGGCTGGGCCTGGAGCCGGGCGCTGGGGCAGGCAGGGCCTTGCCAGGCTGCGTGCACGGCCCTGACCTCTGGGCGCTAGGGCTGCTGCTGCGGTGACATAACCAGCGAGTAGCAGGCTGGGTGTTGGCCCTGGCGGCTGGGCCAGGAGAGTGAGCTGCTAAGAGCCGTCTCCTGGGATCCCGGCAGGAGGGGGCCGGGGTACGGGGCCCTGGGGGCTCTGTGCTGACGCAGGGAATGGGGGTGGAGCCCTTCCCCGAGGGGTCCCCGCCTGCCTGCCATTTGTGAAACGAGCAGACAGAGTCAGGACGCCTGGGTTCGACTCCCAGCACTGGAGGGGAGCGGGGCCGAGTGCTTAGCACCAGGGGTGGAGGGGGAGGCTGGGAACCAGGTGCCAGAGCTGTGCCTGCAGTGGGGAAAAGGGGGGGGTTAGCGTGTGCTGGGGGGGGTTAGCGTGTGCTGGGGGGGTGGGGGTTAGCGTGCGCTGGGCAGGGGAGCACATGCAGGTGCTGGCGGGAGCATTTGCTGGCAGGGCTCTGTCCCCGCCTAACCTGCCGTCCCCCCCCAGCGCGGCCGGTGGGGAGATCTTCCAGCAGTGCGTGGCGGAGCAGGACGAGGCCTTCACCGAGCGGGACGTGATCCGGCTGGTGCGGCAGATCCTGCGCGGCGTCGCCTACCTGCACCAGAACAACGTCGTCCACCTGGACCTGAAGGTACCGGCGAGGCCGGGCGGGGGAGGGCGGCTGTTCCTGCCCGAGGCGGGGCTGGCACCCGCCTTGCTGGGGGCGTCCGGGAGGGCGGTGGGATGGACACAAGCTTGGAAAGGGCTGGTTCTCCCAGCAGCCTCCCCTCCTCCCCTTGCCCCGGCACCAGGGCCCCTGCCCTCGGCTCACACCCTGCCCCTGCCCCGCAGCCCCAGAACATCCTCCTGACCAGCAGCAGCCCCCTGGGCGACATCCGCATTGTGGACTTCGGGCTGTCGCGCCGGGTGGATGCCGTGCGGGAGGTGCGCGAGATTCTGGGCACGCCGGAGTACGTGGGTAAGTGGCACCACGGCTGGCAGCAGAGGCCGGGGATGGGCAGGGGGAAGGGGGCGGGGATGGGGGGACGGGACCATCCCTGTCGGGCTGCAGACAACGGCCGTGCACTCACGCGGGTGAATCTGCCCCAAGTGCCTGGGTTCTGGGCCATGTGCCCAAGGGCCCTGGCACCTCACTCCAGCAGAGACGGGCACTGGGCATGGGTCCCGCCACCCCACCCTGAGCCGGTTCAGCCCTGTGCTGAGCTCGCTGCGCAGCTGCTGCCCCCTCCAGTGCCCCCCACTGCCGGCCTGGGCGCCCTCCTCACCCTAGGGCAGAGTCGCTGGCAGAGGCTGGCACCAGCGGCAGGGCCCGTAACTCCCGCACGTTTCCCTTTGCAGCCCCTGAGGTCCTGAGCTACGAGCCCATCAGCACAGCCACCGACATGTGGTAGGTTTCTGGGGTCCCTTTGCCCTCTCCTAGGGGCACGCGTCAGCTCTGGCCCGTTGTGGGTCAGGGTGGAGGGTCTGTCCTTTCTCCTGTGGGGCGGGGGCAGGGTAACGGCACACGGGGGGGCCAGTGCTAAGAGGCGGCTGGTGGCGTCCCCCTGCCACAGGTCACCAGGTAGCTGCAGCATTTGCTTGCGGTGCATCATCGGCAGAGCTGAGTTCCTGCTTGTCCTGGCATGGGGCACCCCTGGAGAGGGCGCGAATCTCCCCTGCCCCTGCAGATACTCTCCCCCCAGAAAGCGCTCTGCCCTGCCCCAGTGTCCTCAGCCCCTCACCCAGTGGAGGGGTGCAGTGCCCACTTGTGGCATGACCAGTACTGCAGTTGGGGCCGGCTGGGGGGTGTGTACAGGGCTAGGTCCCCTCCATCGGCCCCCCCAGCTCTGGGAAGGACTCTCAGCCCATGGTTGTGAACCTGCCAGCGTCCGGCAGAGGCGTGAGGGTGCCAGGGGGCTCAGCCTGGGGAGGGGCCTGGAGGTGAGAACAGCCACCGAGTCTCATGGGTCTGGCCTCGGCTGCGGGCGGTGTGCCACCCTGTTGGCTGCCGCGTCTCCTCCCGTCACCCACAGACCAGGTGGCTAGTGCCGGTGGGAGCCAGGCCCTGGCCCGCTGGGCTCCCCGCAGGCTCTGACCCCAGGGCCTCTCCCCAGGAGTGTCGGGGTGCTGACCTACGTCATGCTGACGGGCGAGTCGCCGTTCCTGGGTGACACCAAGCAGGAGACCTTCCTGAACATCTCGCAGGTGAACGTGCAGTTCCCGCCCGACGTCTTCCAGGGCATCTCTGCCCAGGCCATCGATTTCATCCGCTCCCTGCTCGTCAAGAACCCCAGGTACCTGCCGCTGCCCCCTGGCCTTGTGTCACGGCGTCCCCGGGTGATGCTCTGGAACTGCTCCCTACGAAGCCAGGCAGGACTCTGGGGCAGTCTCCTTTCTGTGAGCAGCCTGTCTGCAGGACACACAGCTCACCCGGCTTCCACCTTCCTGGGTCTGACCTCGGAGCATTCAGCATCCTCTGCCCCTCCATGCGCTTCCCACAGCCAGTCCACCCAGGCAGGGTCCTGGGGAAGCCAGAGGGTCCTGCCCCCCAACTCCGCAGTCAGACGGGACTCTCAGCCAGCCAGTAAAACAGAAGGTTTATTAGACGACAGGAACATGGTCTAACACAGAGCTTGTAGGTGCAGAGAACAGGACCCCTCAGCCGGGTCCATTTTGGGGGGCAGTGAGCCAGACAACCCCGTCTGCCCTTCACTCCATGTCCCAGCCAGCCCCAAACTGAAACTCCCTCCAGCCCCTCCTCCTCTGGGCTTTGTTCCTTTCCCGGGCCAGGAGGTCACCTGATTCCTTTGTTCTCCAACCCTTTAGCTCTCACCTTGCAGGGGGGAAGGGCCCAGGCCATCAGTTGCCAGGAAACAGGGTGTCGGCCATTCTCTGTGTCCAGACCCCTGCACACACCTGCCCTCTAGGGCCCTGCAATGATCATACACCCTTACCCCACCACCTAGAGACTTAAGAACTGCATAGGGGAAACTGAGGCACCCCCAAAATATTCAGAGGAAACATTAAGAACAGTCCCACTTTGTCACACCTTCCCACGCCAGCCTCAGGCATGTGGCACCCGGGCCAGAGCCTCCTGCCAAGTACGCGCTCCCGGCACCTGAGGAGATCAGCCCTGGAGCTGGCCTCGCTGGTGTCCCTGGGGAGGGGGCTCGTTGCTTGGCTGTCACCCCTGATGCGAGCACGGTGCGGGAGGAAGGCTGGGCTCTCGGAGCTACGGGAAGGCAGGGCAGCCCCGGGGCAGCAATGCGGGCCGGGGGCAGTTGCAGGGGTAGGGCCGAGGACTCCTGGGCTGAGAGCACTAATCCCCTCCCTCCTGCCCGCAGGAAGCGGGCCAAGGCCGAGCAGTGCCTCCAGCACCCCTGGCTGGCCCCGGCCCCAGCCCCGGCGGTGGAGCTGGTGTCCCCGGTGCGGGCTGAGACGGAGCAGGCCCCGGCGAGCGAGGGCAGCAGTGGCCCCGAGGAGGACAAGGAGCTGGTGCTGGTGGCCTCCTACACCATGCCCTGCCCCTGCCGGCAGCTGGGGGGCCTGGAGGGGCGGGAGACAGAGCTGCCTGGGGTGCGGAAGCCGTTCCCAGCCCTGCAGGAGATTGCCCAGGAGCTGGTGTGCTGAGCCGGCCGCCCGCGCCCCCTCTGCCTGCTGCCTTGGAGAGCAGCACATTTCCGAGCCTGCCCCGGACTCGGGAGGGACGGACCCCTGGAGGGGTGGCCTCCCTGGGAGCAGGAGCAGCTTCACCTTGGTCCCGGGGGAGCCAGACGGGCACCTGGGTCGCTCTGCCCCGCAGCCGCGGCTCCTGTGTACATAGCGCTGCGGGGGAGGACGGAGCCTGCCAGACGGGATAGGTTGGGTCACTGGGGGGGAGGGGAGCCCCCCACTGTCAGTGATGGGGGACAGGAGCACCCGTTACCAGCAGGAGCTTGCTGGGGTCACTGCCCCACAGAGCTGGACCAGGCAGCGGCTGCAGGAGGAGACCGAGCCCCTGTGGCCTCTATGGGAGACAAACACCTTGGAAAAGCCCTGGGGGTCACCCCTAGATCCCCACAATTCAAACAGCAAACCGAAATCTGCGGCAGCTTCCCCCGGAGTTGGGCAGAGCAGCTGCCGGCGGGAGCACAGGGCCTGGCGGGGAAGAGGCTGCTTCAGCTCCGAACCCGGGAAGCTCCATTTGGGGGCTACAGCACAGGGATGCCCCCCGTCCTGGTGTGGGGCATGGAAGGGCCCCACGGCCTGGCCCCACCTCACCCAGCAGCAGACCCAAGCTTTGCCTCTTGTTTCTGAATTAGCAAATAATGTACTGGTCCACTTGGGCCGGGGGGAGGTCCACTGGGCCGCAGTGACTCACTGTTCTGTGCCAACGTGCTGGACACGTGGAGAGCCCTGGTGAGGGCAAGGGGCAGGTGGCACCAGGAGGTGGCAGGGCCACCAGATTTCCACTGACACTCCAGGTGCTGATTGCAGGGGAAACTGGAGCAGCCCCTGGTCTGCCTGCGTTCACACCTTGGCATCAGGCCGCCAGGCAGGGACCGAACCGGGAGCTCCTGCCAGCGGGCGCCTGGCCCAGCAGGTGGTGCCATTGGGCTCCCGCTCAGGGCAGCCCGTGGGGCAGCAGCCAGGGCCTGGCGCTCCCAGCTGCAGCCGCGCCCAGCGCTGGGCTTGGCGGATGCCGCGGCCGCCCTGCCCGGTGCTGCCGCTTGCCACGTGGTTGCTTCATGGCTTTGAAATAAAGGATTAAAGTTTCTCTCTCTAAAAATGTTACAGCTCCTCCCCCAGGGGGTTCCCATGGGCCCCGTGCCCCGCAGGGGCCCCACACACTCACCCAGGCAGGCACAGAGCCTAGCTAGGGCTGGCACAACCGGCCTCTGCCCCACGGCCACGGCCACCCCAGCAGGGCCCACTGCCTGCCTCTCCCCGCCAGATGCAAGCCCGGGCTCCATGCGAGCAGTTTGGGCAGGGCAAGGGCGGGCTGCCAGTGCAATGGGACGGGGAGGAGCAGTGTCCCAGGCCCCAGTGACCTGCTGACTCTGGCCTCGCAATCCCTGGCTTTGAAGTGAGCAGGTTGCAGGGGCTCCCCCAGCCGCTGAGGCCCCATCGGGGCTGCAGTTCCGGCCGGCACAGGTAGGCTCAGCCCCCGCGGTGCGTAGGACGGGCGGTGCGTTCCCCGGTGCGGCGAGCTCCTGGGAGCCATGGCAGAGCAGACGGCCATTGACTCGTAGCCCCCAGTGCCTGCGTGGCAGGGCTGGGCCAGGCAGCTCCTAGCCTGGAGGGCCGAGCACCTGACTCCCTGCCAGGGCCATGACAGCAGCCCAGCATCACAATCCCACCTGGGCGGCACGGTGCTGCTGGGCTCGGGAGCCACCCAGGGGAGCTCAGCACGGTTTGCTGCTCTGCCAGGTGGGCACCGGTTCACCCCTTCCCCTGGAATGCACCCAGGAAATGCCCCGTGGCTCTGAGGATGTGCACATGGCAGCACATGCCCCCGTCTCAGCCGGCGTAGCTGGCACTGGTGGTCCATGGCCTGACCCATGCCCAGCCCTGCGTGTGGCTGCACTGCACAGGAGCTGGGACCTAGGGCAGAAGGAACAAACCCGGGCACCCACCTCCCCATCCTCCCTGGGGCTGGCTCTTTCCTCCAGCTCCCCTGCCTCAGCTCCTGGGGCACGGGCTTGGTGGCCGAGCCACCTCCCCCCAGGTCGGCGGGCTTGCACAGGGCAGCTTCATCAGTCTCTGCTCCCACATAAGGGGCAGTGAGGAGCTAAGTGGCTCCAATTTCCCGGAGCCCTGCACAGCCCCGGCAGGCAAGTCCTGCTAGCACCCAGTGCCTGCCGGGCAGCCCATCTCCATGCACCCAGCCCCCGCCAGGTACATGCAGCCCAGGCACCCAGTGCCCCCCCAACAATCCAGGCTTCCTGCACGGGGGTTGTGCCCCACAAGGCTCTCATGGCCACGTGCCCTGGATGAATGGCCAGCCCCCCCGCCGCGCCTCCCTGGGGCCTGTGGCCGAGCACAGGGGCTCTGACCCACTTTGGGGCTTTCTCACCACTTGGGGGGGTTCCACATGGCACCAATTGCCCCCGAGCACTGCAGCTGCCCCTCGGGGGCACCTGTCTGTGGGAGCTCTGCTCCCGCCCCATGGACCCCAGCCGCGTGGCCACGAGCTGATTGGCTGCCTGCCCGCTCTGCCAGGAGGGAGGCTGATGCTCGAAGGGGCAGGCAGTGTGAGGCCCTCAAGCCTCCCCAAGATTTAAAAATCCAAGCGAGCGAGGACTCCCCTGCTCCAGGGAGCCAACCCCCGGGAGCTCCACTCAGCAACCCAGGCTTTGCCCAGCACTGTCTGCACTGGGTCTGGGTCCCAGCTGCCCAGTACTCCCTGGGGTGAGTCCCCAGGAGCCATTTTCCCCCCATTCCTGCCCTGCAGCCTTTGTGCTCCCGCTGTGATCTGACCCCCTGGCTGGCTGGGCTGTGAGCCCCTCAGGGCAGGTCCCCCTGACCCAGGCTGGGGCCCTGGCCCCACTGGGTGTGGGGCAGCGCTGTGCCCAAGGGCCCTTTGCCCATCCCAGCTGCAAGCACAGCCCCAGGGCGGGCAGGCGCCAGCGCTAGGCCCTGCTCTTGAAGAGGCTGCACCAGTCCCGGTCTCTGCTGTCACCTAGCGAGCGCGCGGCAGCATGCACGGGCCTGATCCCTCCCCGCGGAGCTGCTTGTCCCTCCCCGGGGCCAACAGCCCCTCGCACTCGGGCCTGGCCTAGCTCTGTCCTGCTGCCAGGGCAGCCGCGGCCCCTGGGCCCAGCCGAGGGCGAGGGGCTGCAGCCGGGGAGCCCGGTGCAGGCAGCCGGGAATGGAGGCTGGGGCTGGCCAGGAGAGGGCAGTGCGGCACCAGCGGTGGCTGGGGCCCTGGTCCAGGCTGGGATGGGGAGCAGGCAGCTCCCCCCTCTGCCCCTTTTCCTGCTGACTCTGCCCTGGGCATTTTCAGGGGCACCTGCAGGGGCAGAGCTGGCAAGGAGCCCACCCCTGCCCCCCTTCCCCCACCTGGTCTGTATGTCCCCTGGCACCCAGCCCACACCGCCCCCGAGCAGGGGAACCGCGGGCCCCAGGCAGGAGCTGGCACGGAGCGCTCTGGGCTGCCACTATTCCAGGGAGGATGCCAGGACGGTGGCCACGCCTCGGCCAGAGGAAAGGCCAGGCTCCTTGCTGTCTCCCCGCACAAAGGTCAGGGCTGGAGCCTGGGGCCCTGCTCAGGGCTGTAGGTGCATGGGCGGCCGGGTGCCATAGGGCGGGCAGGGTAAGCTAGCCGACGAGGCATGCCCGGGGGAGGGTGAGCAAAGCCCCCCCAGCTGCCCCTGCATTTACAGCCTCCTTAGCTCCATGCCACCCGCCTGCCTCCCCCTTCCCCCAGCTCAGGCCCTTCCTCCCCCCGGAGCTCAGGCTGCAAGGTGGGGCCCCGGCCCCATCATTGTTTAGCCCACAGGGGCTCTGAGGCGCTGGCCAAGGTTGCCCCAGGTCTTGTCCATCCCCCTCGCAGTGTGCAGGGTCCCCCAAGCCCTCCTCCGCCCCAGCCTGCCCCGGCTGTGCCCAGCCCGCCAAGGGGCGAGGAAAGGTGGATTGAGCAGCCGGCCCCAGGGGCCTCCCTTCATCTCCGCCTTGAGCAGCTCTCTTAGAAACGGGCCCCCAGTCGCAGGTGAGGAATGGGGTGGGGGCTTCCCCCGCTCGGCCAAACCCCTTCAAATGGCAGGGCAGGGGTTGAGGCGCAGGAAAAGCCCCTGCAGCCGTTAGGGGCTCCTGTCCCCTGTGGTACTGCGGGCAGGGCAGGGCAGGGCATGCACCCCACCCCAGCATTCGTGGGGGCAGGGGGGAAGGGATGGTGCTGTTGCCCCGTTCAGAGGAGTGGGGAGCAGGGTTGAGGGCATGACAGGGGGCAGGGTGAGATGCCAGCGCTAGTGGGCGAGGGGCACTGTGCTCCAGGGGAGGGGCCCGGGTGCAGTGTGTCCTGCCAGGGGCGGTGAGCCTCGAGAGGAGATACAGACTGTCCTGCTCTCTTCCCCGCCCCCGGGCTGCTATTTCCAAACCCTGGGCTCCAGGCCAGGGGATTCCTCGCGGTCCCAGGCCCTGGCCAGTGCCCGCACTGGGAGGAACGCGAGACCTGAGGACGGAGCAGGGTTTGGCGCAATGGCCCAAGAGGCTGCTCTCGCCCACAGCTCCTGGGCCCCAGGAAGTGGCTGAGGGGGCTGCTCACCCAGCCCCATTGCCCGGGGGCCTGGCCGGAGCAGAGCTGCACCTGGCTGCCATGAGGCTAATGCAACAGGCAGCATGCCCAGAATCGGGGCAGGAGCCAGGCTAGCCCTGCCCCCTCCCCTGGCAGCTCCCCCCATGAACACCCCAGTGCAGCGGGTCACTACGTCTCCAGCTGTGCAGGCCTGAGGGCTGGCCCGGCGATGGTGGGGTCTCGCCCAGCCCAGGAAGGGGAAGGCGCTGCCCAGGGCCAGGCCTAGACACACCCGTGCACGCAGGGCCTGCCGGCGGACGCTGTTCTACCGAACGCAGCATGTGGAGCGGGCCCAGTTGGTGTGGGGGGAAGGGCCCCCAGCAGCTGGGTGTGTTGGGGGGGGGCCACGGCCTGCACAGTACGATAAGCGATGGCCCTGCAGGGAGCTCAGCCTCTGGCTGCGTGGGGCCCGCGGTGCTGAGAACGCGGCCCAGCAAAGGCGGGGCGACCGTTGAAGACGGATGGGGGCACGCCCTAGGGTATGGGTTAATCTGGGGGCTCACAGCTGCGCTGCTCCTGCCTGCAGCCAGCAATCAGCAGCCACGAGGGCTGGTGCCCCTCAGGAGAGCAGTGGGGGAAGGGTCCCCATTTGCTCTAAGAGCAGAAAACAGCAGGAACAGAGTAAAATTAAGCAGGATCCGGCCCCGGGGAGCCGAGCACTGACCTGAGACCGCAGGATGTGGGTGAAAACCCCAGTCCCATGGGGCTAGCAAGCACCAGCCACGCTCAGCCCCACATGCTGGCCCTGCTGCGGCAGGAGGGCGAGGCAGTGGATGCAGACAGGGTTAATCAGCCTAGGGGAAGCAAGTCCCCAGAAAACTGCTTGCCCCCCTTTAGCCAACTCCCCATCTCTGGCCAGCAGAGAGGGGGTTGCCCAGGAGAG
Source organism: Chelonia mydas (assembly GCF_015237465.2). Taxonomy (NCBI): domain Eukaryota; kingdom Metazoa; phylum Chordata; order Testudines; family Cheloniidae; genus Chelonia; species Chelonia mydas. The sequence continues at coordinate 14,850,518 of NC_057860.1, read as the reverse complement.
GCCCGCTGGCCAGCAGTCTCCTCAGCCAATAGCCGCGGCAGGACCTGCTGCATGTGGGACAAGAGCCGATGGGGCTGGGCTTGGAGCCCCCAGGCCCAGAGAGGAGGACACCCAAGAAACAGCAAACCTGGGGGGGAGGTCAGGGCTCCCTCGTGGTACCGATGGGCCATGTCTGGCTGCAATAACCCAGGGCGCACTCAGGACAGACTGACCCGTTCCACAGGCAGAGCCCTGGCTGGAGGCTTCCCTCTGGCTTTCTGAACAGCTGGCTGCGGGCACAGGCATTCCTTGTGGGGGCGCTTGGTTAGACGAGTGCCCTTTGATTAATTAGCTGCATCTGTCATCCCCCGCTTGGGTTCCATCGCTCACTGCGGGATGGAGGCAGAGCTACCCAACCGCACCTCATCGACCCTGCCATGGGCCAGCAAGTGCCTCCTGGCCTCTGCCCACCATGTCCAGATAGCAGAGAGCAGCTCCAGGCTGAGACGGCCTGCTCTGCTTAGGGAGGGGAAGGCCCAGCCTCAGAACCATGCTCAGTGGAAGGAATAAATGCAGACAGCTCAGGTTACACTCAACTCCAACACTGTAATGTGTACCGAGCATCACAACAAGGCCAGCAGGGTAGTTAGTGTTACTGCTTCGGCTGCAGACCAGACTTCATTTAAAACAGGATTGTAAACATACAGTAAAATCAACATGTAAACAGAATCAGGCTCAGTGACTGCAAATCCGTGTGCACATCCCACACCTCCCACAATGCAGTTCCTCCCTGTGGGATATTTACACAAGCTGTGGCTAGAAAAACCCAGCTGTACCTGTCTGCCCCACCCCAGCCTCGCTCAGACATTCGGTCTGTTCCTTTTAGTGCTTGCTGCACACTTTTCTCACACCACTTCGGAGGATCCTGCATTTTCAGGCATTTTCCCACTGGATGGCCAGTTTTAAAGGATTCCAGTCACTGTTTCATTAGTATCTATCCCACCCCCACCTCCCCATACAGTGCATCGATTACAGCTGACTGTGCAACACAGACGGCTTACGCACGCTTCGCTACTCCTGAGGCTATTTCCAACAGGGAAGGCAAGCGACTATTCACACCCTGCACAAGGGGAACAGGCACCTGCTGCCCCCGAGTGACCCTATTTCAATCCTGTTCCCACAGAGGGCATTGCAATGAGTCCCAGCCTTTGCTCCCTTCACAAGGTGACTCTTCAGACAGGCCAAGTGCGGCTGTCAGGCCAGACAGTGTAATACTGGCCGCGCTTGTGAGGTTCTCTGGGGCAATTATCTGCCGTCTAACGCTTGATCTGATGTCAGATTGCACAGGAGTTACTCAGCATGGCCAACCCTCGGAGTCCGTGGAATATCGGATTTTCCTAACTTCATTAAGCAATAGTCAGAGGTGCACAACTGATGGCTCAGCAGCCCAGAGCCTGTCCTTTAGCCACACCAAGCCGGCAGGGAGTGCGATGCCCACGTCTCGCAAAGTGGCTCCTACCACACCCCTCCACTCCACTGGGAGGGGAAGAATGGGGAGTGTCACATGGTTCTGGTAACGTTACCAGCCACCCTTGCCCTTGGTGTCCAAGTCCAAGAGACACAGCATCACACAGTCCAGCCCCAGAGGGGCGGCACTGATATAACAACAGAATTTTCTGAACAAAATGCCAGGAGTTCACTCTCCTTGGTTGCATGATTGCTAAGAATAGGACAGCGTTGGCAGAGGAAGAGATACTGACACTGACAGACACAATCACAATGGAGCCTCTGAGACCAGAAAAATTAGACAGCTTCCATGGTAGCAGATGTGGTTATCAGTGCACAGGTACATACGGGACAGAGAAGGGAGAGAAACACCTTCATGACTACAGACTGCAGCTCCAGTAGGGACCAAACACACCCAGTATGCCCCGCTTCTACCACTCCAGTCCATTATGGACTGACATCACTGACATCTGACCAGCCCTCCCACACCACACAGACCGTCACCAATTCAAAGCATGACTCTGGCACTGATCTAATCACAAGGACTCTGAATCTGGGCCTTGTTCTCTAGATCAGCCAGAGCTGGGAATTTTGTGGAAGCCCATTGTTCGGCCCTCGAGGGAACTTAATACCCAAAGGACCCTACCGGGTTCCCCACTTTGCCAGCAGCCCGAACAGCACTGACTGATTCTGTGGGGAAGGTCACCGACCCCAGTCCCAGAGAGGAAACAGAAAACACCCCCTGCCCCACTGTAATAGCTCTGGGTTTGTTTGGCTTGCATGCCTGGAGAGCACGTGGATCTCGGCTGTTGGAGAGTTACGGGGAAGCAGGTAAGTTCTCTTTGCACAGACAGCAGGGCAGACAAACTGCAGCCCCCAAGACAACACAGAAGGTGCATGTTGCAGGGTCGGGCTGTGCCAGGGTAAGCCGTTCCCGGCTGGTGGCCTCTGCAGGATGCTCCCCCAGTTACAGCTGAGGATGGCTGCTGGGTGCCATTTTAGGTAAGTTAGGTGCAGACCATGGTGGGCAAATTCTGAGCACGTGTCTCAGTGTCCAGTCTGAGAAATGCTGGGAAATTGCTGAGGAAACAAGAGACCTGACTCCATGGGCTGAGTACAGAGGCAGGGCTGGAAAGTGTGAGTGGACCCTTCCGCGAAGAGTGTCAGAACCCATCCGCCCAGCTCCCCCAGCACCAGGCAGCGGGAAGGAATGCTGCAGGCTAGAAATTGCAACTGCAGATGGAAGGAGCCTACAGTGAGTTGACAGCAGCTGGGGGAGGGAAGTGTGCTCTGTTGGCCCCCGGGAAGCACCCAGCTGTATGTGTGAAGAGAGCACCATTCACAATCCGTGAGAACAGCTCACTCAAGCACAGTAAGAACACTGCACGTGTGGAAGCAAGAGGGAACTGCTCTGGGTTGCACGTGGCCCCAGCTTTCCCCAAGACCCCTCTGTGCATCAGTGGATCTCAGTTTGTTTAAATGAGGTGGCAAAGACAGACTCTTCCCCCTAAATGCTTCCTTCTCAGATTAGCTGGGCTATGGGCAGGCCAAAGTTTGCACATCCTGTTCCTAATGCAATAGGAGGCTGTATTTGCCCCAGAGTGCTTTACGGGAATCTGCCAAGGAGTTAATTACTGTACAGTATCATAAACCAATACATGATTATATACACCAAGTCTAGACATTTCCTATGCAACCCCCACGGTAAACACGCACAGCACTAAAGCTGTTTGCTTAGGGCGGAAAGAAGTGTCTCTGAAGCGATGTCAGCTACGCTTGCAACAGTGATGTCACAGCCCTCCACTTAACAGCCTCAGACAGACACTTCGGGCAGCTGCAATGGGAGTCATTTTCGCAGAAGCAGCACATCATGGCAGGGGAGCTACACACAACTTCACAACACAAACACAGAGGGGACAAGGGCTAACCACAGCACAACACACCAGCATTCGAGTCTAACACTGCCCAGTTAGGCCGAGGGACGCTCTAATCGTCCAATTTTCCTTCACGGATGTTGTCAAATGAGAACGGGAGGAACTTGAATCCAGTGCCAACGTAGAACTTATTCTGGAACTCAACCCTGCAAAAGAGAGAGAGCGAAAACAATCATTCCTCCAACACCAGCAGCTATTTACAGTGTCAGAAACGAAGTGGGGACTGGCTACAACCTCGTTAAATCTGCATATCGGGACAGGCAGATGAAATGAAGCTTTCAGTAGCACAGTCGGGATCAGGACCCAACTGAACAATTACAGATTTCTCCTCTCCCCCAGCTCCTGGGCAGAATGGAGAAAAAACTGTCAAAATGCTGCTTTCGTGGAGAAAGATCAATTTTACATGAGCAACAAACATGGGGAGAAATCCACGAAGCTGGTGTCACATGGAACTATTTAGAGGATAATGAAAGGAACATGTGTCTCCTACAGGATATTGTTTCTATAAAAATCACATTCTACAGATTATACTTATAACTAACACATGATCATGATCTCTCATGATCTTATGCTGGTGCTTCCCATGGCAAAAAGACACCCCAAAACCCCACCAGAACGCTGAAAGAACAAACAAGTGAAAGTATCAGCATCCGCTGTGCACGTTTGCATTTCCTTGGGCTGAGGGCTGTAAGAATGCCTGCGGTCCTCATCTCTCTCACCTTAGTCATTGCATTTTTCTTGAAAAATTAAAAGGAGAGATTGGACCAACACTCGGGGGCAATCTAGAGAACCCCTCTGCTCCAGCCCTTGGGAAGGGCCAGGATGGTTCTCGGCAGAAGATTCTTGAGGGCTTTGCCCAGTTACACATTAAAACATCTTGTGCAACTGAGTTTCCACCAACTTACCTTGGAAAACTGATGGCCCACACCATTAGGATATAATCCCCAGACAAAGTGGAGATGATAAAACTCCCTCCTCACACCCTTTGCCCATCTTGGATGGAGCCCTGCGCCCAGGGGGAGCCTGCTATAGGATCAGGGCCTTAGACCAAGCCTGGCACAACGGGGCTCTGATCTCAGTTGGGGCTTGGAGGTCTTGCAGTCTTTGACCTGAACTAGTGGTTTTCCCAGAAATCTGATCTAGACCTGCCCAATTTAAGCTGCAAGCCGCTGTATTGGGAGCCCTCACAAGCTACAGGCACTGTTATCACTGAAGGCTCTGACACGGTCCCCAACCCATTATAAAATGCAGTCACGTGGAGCAAAATGGCCTTTCTGGGTTCTGACACCCTCCCGTCGGAGCATTTGGTCTCCCACAGATCGACGCCAACATTCCCTAATGCCACTAAATCCACATGACCAATGGTCGCTCTTGCTAAAGTCCTGGTCAGGATTATTTCAAAATGGTACAAATGGGGACAGGAAATATTACACAGTCCCCTTCTCCCCCAAAACTACAGAAAAAGTGTGCTACACTGAATGAAACATTTCAAGTTTTAACTTTTCTTATTAAATGCTTTAGAACTTCCCTCTCCCTCCCCTGCACGTTCTAGAGCCCCCTCAGAGTCGTCTGGGTTTAGCTGTTGAAGAACATTTTCCCTGGCCCTCACTGAGTGCTCTTGGAGAAACAGAGATATGCACATCATCTCAGAACCTCGGCATTAACTTTGCTTTTTCATTTGTTTTCCATAATAAATTAAATTGGAAAGGAATGACCCTGGACAGCTGCCTGAGGGTCAAACACTGCGAAATATGGAAAGAAAAACCATGATTCATAATAAAAACAAGTGCATGTTTCTGCGTGCCCCATGAGAAACCCTTTCCATTCTGCTGTCCGCTGGAACCAAATTGGCACTCTGAGGAACCAGGTGTCTCTCTCAGGAGCTCTAGCAGAGTAATTTTTTAGCATTATTTTAGGACACATTTTGCATTATGAATAATTTTAAAATGGAATACACTGAAAAATGTCACAAGGACACTGGGAACGTTATTTGGAAAGCGACCAAACTCGAGAAGTCCTGAGCGACTACCACGACACAGCTTGCAAAGTCACTGACAGCCCAGTCTGCAAAGATGGCACTCTCCTGACACAGCCAAAGAGTGAAGCGTTCAGACAAACAACATTCTGCTGATAGATTCTCCTGCCTGCCTGTGCACACAGGGACCGAGCTCCCTGCTAAGGAATCCCTGGGATGAGCCAGGAGTTTCCGCAAGGGAGCGAAAGCTTTATTGCCAAGGTCATGTGTTTTGCAGGAACCCTGACAATAAGCACCCTGTGACTAATTCCTACTCTGTAAGCGAGGAGAGCGAGGGGAGCATTTCAGTCCCACACATTGTAACCATGACTGCCGATCTTTCGGATCCACCCTGCTCAGGCAGCTACTATCAGGTGTGCTCACAGTCCTTGCACAACCTTAGGTACCCTAAGTCTGAGAGAAGCTGCTGCAGCATGGAAATAGCGGGGTTAAGTAGATGATGATACCAGGTCACTTTCATTTAACAGAACTCCAAAATCTAAGGAAAGAAAGTTCCTGCCATGCTTCTTCACATTTGCTCCCAGGAAGATCCAGAGCACATTGCTCTGCTTGGAGCAGTGGATGCCTGCTGCTCCCAAGAGTGCTTGCTTCACTGCATAACTTTGTAAAGTGTCTCTCATTTCTGATCAAGTGCCATGGAAGAATTCATGAAATCGTTAGCTCTGCACTTCAAGTAAACAGGGGCTTAAAAAGGATTTTTTGGTTTGTGCTAAAGCCCCGGACCTTCCCTCTCAGGGTTTTCATATTAACAGGCCTCTCCAACCCACCTCTGCTTGTTGGCACAGCACGCCTGGGGATTTTCCCATGAGATCCCCAGGAACTGCAGGGTCACAGGTAAAGTGCTTTCCCCAAACTGAGAGCATCTACAAAGTCAAAGTCAAATTTTCATGCTTGTGCATAAGCAGCAGTGCACCATCCAGGTGCCTAAGTGGGTGCTGAAGTGTTGATTTGGGAACCCAATTCAGGGCCTGCCCTTGAAAGAGGTGCCTCCTTCGCTTTGAAGTCAAGTGGCCCTTGCCTGTGGTTAGATTCTTCAGGATTATTAGGCTTCCCCAAATATTCAGCCAGGTTTTATCTTCAGCATGGCTGATCGCCCTTCCCACGCGTAAATGAAATGGCGATACCCTCGCTTATGGTCACGAGATTTGCCTGGAGCTCAGGGCCTTTTACAAACTAAAAAACAACAAATAGTTGTGAACCAGTGGGCGGGGATCTGGGTCTCACTACACCCACGTCTGCCCACTGGATTCCAAGCCCATCCATGCCTCCTAGGAAGGAATACTCCCCCTCTGGCGACAGAATGCCAAGAGCTTCACAGGGCAGTTGGTGTGCGCCTGTCCATCCATCCTGATCTTAATTCTCAGTTTACAGCTCAGAACAGCTGGCCACAAAGCAGGACATTAATATTCCTTTTTATTTGTTTTACACGGCTGTTTGCAGCTTACCACGTTTGCTGTGTATGAAGTTTATTTTGACATCACCACCCAAAACTGCAACCCTCCCCCCGGGGACCCCACCATTTGGAGTGATCCAGACATCGCGTGACTTGGAAGCAGTTGCATGCAAGAAATTAATGCTTCACAGCCAAAAGGGATATTTAAGATCCATGTCGTTGCCCTCCAATGGCCGAGCAACAGCGCATTCTATGAGCATTTGTGAATCACTGGCATACAGCTCAGACAACACAGAGCAAGAAAAAAAAAAAAAGCTCTCCACATGCCTGGAAGAGAAGCACCCTGAGCTGCAAGCATCTGCCATCGGGGTTGTCTTATGCACTCAGAAAAAAAGAATGCAGACTAAAACCTTCACCAAAGTTTAGCAACAGCTGCCAGAATGCCATAATTCACTATTAACCAGCTGACCTTCCTCAACTTGGACTAGTGTATTGTTGGGGTGATGGAAATGGATCTGGGAGTCCACCATGGAAATGAATTGCAATTAGCTGCTAAGGCAGTGTCTGGTCCTTTCACTGAGTTCCCGCAGCACTAACAATTAGGCAGGTTAAATATCACTCAGAGAAAAAGTCTGCATAGCTGACTCCATCTTTAATCGGGTTTCCTACAATAGTTGTAAGGACTTGGAACTTCCCTGCTCTGTAACTTTAACAGTATGTTTTAGATGCAGATGCATGGCAGCCGGGTAACGGACGAGGTGCACCATTCACAGGGTGCTGCGTGGGGTTAATTCACTGGAGTCAGGGATGGGTAACAGGTTAGGAAAAACTGATGCTTGAGTGACCTGAGCCAAGTCCGAATTGTACAGTTCCTCTGGAACACTTGCAGGTTGAGATTCATTAGTTCTAGTGCTTCTCACACCCTCGGCCTGAAGCTGACAGCGTGGCTGCAGAGATAATCCTCTCCCCGGCAACAAATGCCAAGCCAAACCTTTAGCCTCCATGAGCTGACCTATGTCTCCTGTCTGACACATGCTGCTACCCATCCGTTCCAAGCAGCACCCAAGGAGTGCTCCTAACCCCGGTCACAGGGAACTTCCACACATCCCTCCCAACTGGAGCACACCAGCAACCTTCAGTGACTTCCTGGCCAACTGCACAGCCACCCCTGTCATTCTAATGGGTGGGAAAGGGAAGCTCTGAGTCCCACTCAGCCCTAGAGATCTGTTTGGAGGACTGTTTCCCCCGAGAAGGCAGCTCCACAAACACTCAGAAATGCAATGCCAATTTATAAATGTCAGGTCCATGGGGGTCAGCTGATCACAGACCCGTGTCACTAGATAAGCTCTGTCTCTCTCCAAGGGGTAGGAACTGGGGTTTCAAGGAAGTGAACGACACGCCTGGCTGTGTTTAATTCAAACAGCGATGCCACAAATTGTATTAATGAAAAGCAAATACAGAGATAAAGGAGATTTTTAAAACAAGCAGGCAAGTTACTAGCCAAAGGGAAACAAAAGCCGTAGCCTGCATTTCCAGTACAGCTGGGGCTGCAGCTTTTCATCTTGCAGCAAAGATCTGTTAAGGGGGAACTAAAGATGTGCAAGGACGAGGCCACTGCCACAAGTAATGTTTCAACAGGTCGTGAAACATTTGCCAAACCCACAGTCCAGGTTACTGATGGAGGAAGCTGTATTTTCTGAAAAAGTACAAAATAAATCTTCTCCAATGGGGTGTGACAGGCAGACCTCACATTCCTCTGATTTCCACCAGCAAGGCACATGTTAAATGACTCCTCTGTTCCACGAAGACTGAGCCACCCACCCACCCCATAGCATTCCAGATTGGTGACTCCTCATCCCCAGCTACAAACAGCCAACTAATTGGACACAACCCTCTTCCAGAGCTGCTCCTCAGAGAACAGCTGCACGTGGTCCTGTTGTTCTTTTGAGTTTTCATGTTAAAAAAGACAGCACTGGAAGTGCGAGGATTTCATGGTTAGACTACAAAGAAATGCTAAGAGAAGACTGTTTGGAGACCAAAAAAACTTATAACTAACTGTTCCACAGGGATAAGAGTAACCCAAGTGACAGTCTCAGCACAGTACTTGAGATCTCATTCTATCTTGCTAAATTGCTTTTCCCATCGGCAAACTTTTATGAGCAGATTTACTCTTACGGAGTTTACAGGTTTGAGGCACTTATGTTTAGGGGAAATATGACTTCACTCTTGAGTTATGCTTCTGTAGTTTCCCAGTAAATGCTCTGCAGTTGTTCTACACAACAAGTGTGTTCCATGTTGTTACGGTCATTTCTTGGCTCAAGAAGTCCCACTGTCTTCTGTCAGCTTGCCTCCCACTGGGATGGTGCCACCTTCCCTGTAGTGTTTCCATGAGCTTAATATTTTTAAAAATTGTGCTTAAAAATCTGGCATTGTGCAAAGCTTCTCCCTAACAGTGAACGTGCACTTTCAGCTACGATGTGGACCATATAAATCACACATGGCCTGACCCACTGATTGCAGGTAGCTTTGAATCAGGCCCCTGTATATGTACGGAGGCTATGACTCTTTAGCAGAATAGGTGTATATTTTAAAATACACCTGCTTCATTTATTTCAGTCCATACTTTCAGAATATTTTTCTTGTGAAAAATCAGTTTTTTAATTTTGAAGGAAAAAATTGTAATTTTTTTTTTCACATTTTTGCAAATATGTGATGGAATGTTGCAGCTCAGACAGGAGACTTAGATGGCCAGCTACTAATTCAAAGATGCAGTTAAACATCTGAAGAGTAGGAACATCGTATACAAGTTGATGCACTGTTCACTGTCTGATGAGAGATAACTCACTACAGTGGGGGCAAGATCAAAGTTCTTTTCACTGGACTTTGCTGTTACATACCGCCAATGACCGCTGTGTGAGGACAAGGAACTCCAGCTAGAAGCAATGGGCTCTAACATAACCAATGTGAAATTTTCTAGGCTGGATGCCAGGAAAAACAGAAACACCATCCAACAGCCATTTTCAGGAGTTGCAGACAACTGTAGTAGAGATCCCCTCCCTACATAAGATGGCTACGCTTTAGAATTCCTGTATGAATCATGACTTTGTGGTTTGAATTCTGAAGATCCCGGAGCATACTGGAAAGCTTCAATATGCACCTGGAAACTGTGCCATTAGGGGGTGCAAAAGGACTAAGTTTTCATCCCAAAAAGAAATCAGAGTAAGTCCAAAAAGCTGCAGTTGTCATTACCACCACATTTTATTTCTTACTGGAAAAATATACAAAAGACTCCACAGAGTTTTATTTCTTCTCCTGGTCTCAAAGTCGCTCTGGGTTTGGCTTTCCAGCCGCAGGACTGCCAAGGCACCCAGGACAGAAAAAATGGTGCTGTTTATTTTCAACGAGCGCCTAAAAGAGCCCTGCGCTCCTACTTTCAGACTGTAACTGGCACGTTTCACAAAAGAAAACGGACAGAACCACAAGTAGGTGAGCTCAGAGCAGGACCAAACACCTCACAAGCTACATTTGCTATTTTGCTTCATGCTTTCGGCCAACCATGAAAAACTCAGAACTGACTCAATAGATTACTGGAGGAGATGGGCAAGGAGGAGAAGAGAGTTACTCACAGGCTCTCCTGCCTAGTTCTATGTGTAGTTTGAGGGGACCCAAAAGCTAGCTAAATCAATGCCTTTTTTTGTATTGTCCCTTTGATCACACCAGAGAGATAGCCAGCCACACTGGAAGTCAAAGTGGAATAACTGCTCTTTAAAAACAGGGACTAGGAACTCACTCTGGGCCTGGGTGGAGAGAAAGTGATTATGCTCCACTGAATAATCTCACTTCTCTTCACTTACTGACTCCCTGAATACACACAATCTGAACTACCAGATGAGCGGGGCTAACCAAGAACGGTGGCCAGTGGGTCTTCTTTAGACACACAGAAGAGTAACATTAAGGCTTTGTCTACACTGCGCTTTCGTTGGTAATACTTTTGTCATTCAGGGGTGTGAAAAAACGCCCCCCTGGAAGAGAAGAGTTTTACTGACAAAAAGCGCCGGTGTGAACAGCGCTTTGTTGGTGGGAGAGCTCTCCCGCCGACAGAGATACTGTCTGTCATGGGGGTGGATGTATTTGGACGTCGGGAGTGGCTACACTGCGCACCTTTTAGCGGCACAGCTGTGTCGCTAAAAGGTGCATAGTGCAGACATAGCCTTTATTTGTTCTACGCAAGTTAAATGTAAGGAAGGGTGTGACGTGAAGAACAATGGACAAATCATTTGATATCTAAACAGAGGAAACACCAAAGAGAATCTGCTACACTGGCTGTATAAAACCTCGTCACTGGGTTGGACCAATGGCCTAGAGCTCAGAGAGCTCCTAACATTAGACTTTAAAAATGCAGTTTGAGTTCCAGGAAGAAAGTTCCAGATTCTGCCTTGAAAGCCACAAGGCAGGAAGAGAGTAGTCAACACACCGAATACAAGAATAAACTTTCTTAAGACAGCCAGACCCCAGTTTAAAAAGCTACTTCACTTTCCATAAAAAAGGTTGAAGAAGCAAATCTGAAGCTAAAGGTCTCTTCCAGTCAGGGCTGACTGTGACCCACTAGTGTAGTTTGCTGCTGGGAGTAAGGTGAATATCTACGATAACCAACAAGCTCCCTGAAAGAGAGAAACTCCTCCAGGCTCTTCGGCTGCAACCCTCCGCATTTGTTAACTGCTACACAGGGATCAGTAACAGCCTTCTTCATTCCACCCACCCTCACTGGCTGCTGTCTAAGCAGGGCTTTCTTTCACTTTAAGCTGAACTGAGAGGCACATAATGAGTTACTCAAAGAATCAGGGTTTCACCGTGACCTCTGCCCAGACCACTGGTTTAATCTCTCATATCACAAAACACAGCTGTCCTTTCTGGAAACAAGTCTACTTCTCTTGCAGAATACAGACAGTTCTCTTGACCCCAGCACAAGATCTGGATCACCAGATCTCGATAACTATCACCCCAGGCTGAGGTGTAACTGCTATTGTTCTGTTCTGCTCCATTTTCCTGAGAAAGAATGGACTAACTAGATAACCGCAGTTCCATGTGCGGCCAGCAATCAGTCAATCACTATGTAACATCATTAAGGAGACAAGAGGAACAAATGCCATAATCAGGCAACACAGCAAAACAGAGAAACTGCTGAAGGGCCCAAACTTTCCATACCCCCAAAGCAGGCTCCTAGAAAGGTTTAGCTGGTTTCAGTGGAACTTTGTTGTGCATAGAACAGTTATGCCAGCTACTCTGAACGCACGCCTAGTGACTTACCTGTAGAGGATGGGAATGAGGAATATTACTGGGACCACCAAAGCAGAAAATAAAGTCCCTAACCTTCATGAGGTTTTAAAATCCTCTTGCTGCCAGCCATAGGACAAGCACCTAGTTTAGTTACACTCAGTGCACCGTCCGAGCAGCACCAGGCAATGCCGGTTTCAGCACGTGATTACCAACTCTCTGAATTTTATAACTGAAGCCTAAACTTTGCTTGGGGTGGGGTGGGACGGGACAGGACAGCAAGCACATACAGCTTTCTAGGAGACAGCATTCAGAGTGGTGGTGAATTATCTTGCTTATAATAGCTTTAAAACCTCTACATTCCAGTAAACTTACCAGTGCAAGCGGAGTGCATGAAGGAAAGCTGACAGGCCCTCCATGATCAGAAGGATTGCCACAGTCAAGGTAGCGAAAGCAGCAAATATGAAGAACAAAACAAAACCTCCAGCCAAACTTCTCACACTGAGGCCGATGTGAATCACCATGGTCCAGAGCACCTCGGAAAGCTCTGCAGGAAGAAGAGCAGGAAGAATACTGCTTATTTCAGGGTGGTTGTGGTTTATTTCACTGAGAGTGGGCTTTAGGTAACCTTCCGAAATAGCCCGTTCCCACCCTGCTGGGACTGTTTCTAGCACTGCAGGAGCTGGAAGGATGGTTCCGCTTGGGCTGCTTGTGAAGAACAAGAAGTGCTTGCAGCCGGGTAACTCAGGACCTGAAGTCCAATTCCTGGCACAGGCTTCAAGGCCAGAGCTGCCACTTACTCAGTGCTTTAAATTCCATCCTCTTCTCCTGAGCCCAGGATGCTCTTCATAAACACAGCCTGCATAAGCAGACCCTGGGCAGCAACCACTCCTGCCTCTTACTCCAGACACAGTCACCCACACCAGAATGGAGCAACACTGCAGCTGCCGCACTACATGAGAGCGGCAAAGAACTTACCAAAAAAAAAAAAAAACCAAAAAATCCTTGGCCAAGTTTAATGGGTAAGCTGAACAATTCTAGTCTACGAAAACTAACACATGAAACTGATTCTTCACACACAGACCATAACACAGGTTGGCCAAAGCACAGCCCATGAGCCAAAGGTGGCTGCACAGCGATCTGCAATGGATTCCACTCATCCAGCGTGCAATACTCCATCCTGGTCTGTGTAGTCTAAAGAGATTGCAACTCTGCGTTAATGGCGAAGGCAGCTGCAAGCTGCTCCATGTTATGCAGATTCCTTTGGGCTCCTGACAAGTTACTACTGCAGCTCCCACCGCTGAGCTAAACTTGGGTGCCATTGTCACAAGCTACCACCAGTCTATACACACTCTTTATGACACATTGAGGGTCAATGACAAGCAAAGGCTAAAATCCTGATTACCCCAGTCAATACTCCCTGCCAACCCTGAGCCCAGCACAGCCTGACCCTACCACACTGACCAAACGCACTCCTGTACACTCACCCTCCATACGAGTGTAATGGTCTTTGTACAAAATATGCCTTGTGAGGGATCATTTGAAAAACTTCTATCATGATGAAACATACACAGCAATATTACAGATAAAGTCATGAAGATGAGCTGAAATGACTGAAATATGTTTACCAGACAAATCTGGGGAAGGGGTAAAACTGGTTTCTCAAAGACAAAATACAAGGTGACGCCTCTCGCCAGGTGTCAAAGTTGATTAGACATCACCAGGCAAGTGGCCTTGCTTTGGCAGTAAAGTGGGGCAGGAACCAATCAATTTTCATTGTAACAAATGACATGAGACTCCATGCCTCCATCCTTGCAGCTGGAAAGAACTAGGGACTTTGTGAAAGATCCTGACTTGAAAATTTGCAGGGAACGTGGTAAGGGTTTTACCTTGAACCAAGTCTAGTTTGTCAAGTCTTAGCTACTAGGAAGCAGAGTAACAGCTGTGTTAGTCTGTATTCGCAAAAAGAAAAAGGAGTAGTTGTGGCACCTTAAAGACTAACCAATTTATTTGAGCATAAGCTTTCGTGAGCTACAGCTCACTTCATCGGATGCATACTGTGGAAAGCACAGATCTTTTTATAAGATCTTCTGTGCTTTCCACAGTATGCATCCGATGAAGTGAGCTGTAGCTCACGAAAGCTTAAGCTCAAATAAATTGGTTAGTCTCTAAGGTGCCACAAGTACTCCTTTTTCTTTCTACTAGGAAGCGTTATCTTTCTTTCTCTATTTCTGACTTTAGCACCTAATACTTGTACTCACTTAAACCATCTCTTTGTAGTTACATAAACTTGTTTTTATTCTTTAATCAAAATGAATTCAGTGTTGTGTTTAAATAGACTGTTTGGTAACTCCGATCAGAGCAGCAGACTGTTGTACACTGACCCCTGACAGGGGCAATGGACCTCCAATATCTGAGATCTCCAGAAGGCTGGGCAATGCAGAACACATTTTGGGGAAAATCTGGGACTGAGAGGGTGGGGAGATCACCCTACAGGTAGTAACCAAGGCTGCCGGAAGCCAGAGAGTAGCTGGTGTTTGCTGACAGGCTGCTGGGGTCAGAGTGGCTGGACCAGGACTGCAGCTATACACAGACACTCAGGGTGTGACCTGCATGCTGTCTGGCTGTTTGTGAGTAGACCACACCGGGGGCTACATCAGCAAGTCACTGCGAGGCACCTAACGTTGCAAGGCATGTGGTGACAACCCCTCACTGGTCTGGGACTGCACCCCAGAATACATGACACACACACCAGGGTAGTTTCTCTCTGTGGCACATACACACATGCCTAGGCCACCTCCCCAGGACCTTTTTGTCCAGGTTGATCTTGAGATGCTGATCAAACCTCCAGCTTTGGGAAAGATACTTACGTGCATGAGCCAGGCTGAGAGCCCAAAGCCGCAGGTAGGACGCTGTGTTGGAAATGCACCCCAGACAATACTCAATGGTATGGATGGCCTGATGTACCACCGTATCCCCAAAATCAAACTGCAGAAAGAACAACAGAGCAAAGAGAAATTGAGACCATCTGCAAAGTAGTTGCAATGAGCAAGGGTTGGCAGATTAGGGAAGCGGCACCACTGTCTGGGGCTATTACAAGGGCACCGTGTTTGTAGTTTGGGCTCTTACTGATCATTTCTTCTACTGGCCCTTTGGACATAGACCATTTAGGAAGACTATACCAAATATAATTTCACAATTGCAGTGAAAGTTGACACTTTTTGCTAAATCTGAGAAACTAATCAGAAATAATCATTCAACACTGTAATTTGTAGGCTTAAAAAACGTCTACTTTCACATGACAGGCAATGAAAACAGTTATGATTGGACCCAGGATTTTACCAGGAAAAGACTGTTCAGTAAGAAGCGATTCCGTATGAACACACGGGTAAGGGGTATCTATTTCTACAAAAGAGGAGAGGGATTACAAGTACAGTTTTCCCTCTCCACAGGAATGAGATAAATGTATGAAAAAAAATCAGAAAAAGCCCGAGACAATACTGCATCTTCTGCACTGCTGTGGGAACAATGGAAGCAATCTCTCTGTGAAAGAAGAAATAATGCACAAAAAGTTATTTTGAAAATCTCATCTCTGCTTCACTTTTCCATCTGCAGAGTCTCTATGCCTTCCAAACATTTGGGCAATCAGTTCAAAATGATTTCAGAATAAATGTAGGAAAGTTTGCCACATTGCAGCTTGGAAAAGAGAGTCCGATGTTTCTGCATCTTGGAGTTAATCCATGCTCTGTGAACTTCTCCAAAGCACGTTATTAAAGGGGATGCAGAATTTTATGACACTGAGTGATCGGTGTTCCGAAAGGAGTATAGAATGCTATTTTTATTCTTGTTCCCCCCTTAAATAGCCAAAGCAATAAACATTTCAAACAACTATGTCAAACTAGCTGTTGAGAGCCCAGATCTCTCTTCACAGGAACATAAACTGCAAGAATTCCTCAGTAAAACCTGCTCTGTTTACCAGTCCTCTGTTCAGCACACACAGCAAGTCAGCGTAAAACAAACTGAATCCGACAAATATTTAAACAAGAAGGACAGCGCTTGGCAGAGTTAGTGAATAACTGCCAGGGAGACGACCACTCCTGTGCTTCAACCCAAAGACGCTCATGGGACGGCTTTAGCAGAGTTCTTGTAGCCTGATGGGTTATTTTTCACTCTGCTTAATTTAAAAAAAAAAAGAAGAAGTGTTTATGGGCCTGCATAGCATTCAAACGCAGCCAGACTGATCTGCATTACACCTATTTCACCAGCTCTAGGGCTCATCCCTAAGGGCAACAGCTCTCCTAAAAGATTCATGTTCAGGAAAATTTACAGAAGCAAAAAAGTGTCTCATGGCAATGTTTCCGCAATTCCATGGCCTCTATGCACGCTGACCGTGGTTTCAGAATTATGCATTCCAAGTTCACCATCACACAGCTGTTCCAGTTCTGAGGTGCTACCCTCATGTGGCACTACATTAAAAGCAGCAACTTGATAAAGGGGAGATTTGAGAGTACACCATGGTGGTATGTTTAAAATGTCACCACACTTTGGTCTCGGAGACTTCGCTCCACTCAACACATTAAAAATTCACCTCAGTGATGCACCTGAGATGGATAGGACAATATTCTGCTTCTAGTTACATGTGTGAACTGCACTGACATTACTGGGGTTACACACGGGGAACTAGAAGCTGAAATCTGACCCTCTAGGTCAACTCTTGAAACAAGCCCAAAAGTGCTAGAGTCGGGGGAGGTTACCCACTGAGGCTTCTCTGCTGTATCGTTTGGCTGAACTGAACATCCTTCTTCTTGAGGATTGAGAAGACCTCTACAGTTATTTCACCATCAGACCAACTTTTATCATTGTATCAACACAGTTCCCAGAGCCGCAAACACTACAGGGCTAAATAAAAATGTAACGATCTAAAGGCCTTCTGGGAACTGGAATGGAATAGGAATTTGTATTTTTCTTAGCTGTGTGGAGACAATGGAGCTACACTAGCGCATGCTATCATCATTTGTTGCCATGAAGACCATGAGGAAAATCGCCTCGATTGTGAAGCAACCTATATCTTTATCAGTGTACGGATCAGCTTTCTTGTTTCACTTAAAGGTAAAACAAGGACAAACAAAGCACCTGGTACACCAACAGCACAGACCCGCGAACAGAACAACTGCTCTTAAGGTTAACATACGGCCTCCAGAGATATGATCTGTTACCTTGGCACTGCTAGAGTCTAGAGAGAGACCCACCCGAAGAGAATAACTTACACCACCAACTCTAGGACCCCAGGAGGTAGGAAAAACATGATGAATAATGGTCTTTTGGTAGGAAGAAGAGCAGAGAGGCTGGTTAGATTTCACAGTCTGTTCCAAAATGGTATTTTATACTTCTCCAACTCTCAGAGAATCTAACTATTTGTGTCTGAATATGAGCAATTCTCACCAATAAACGCCCCCTTTTAAAGAGAAAAATATTGATTCTCTGGTCATCAGCTAGTCCAATTTTGTATGTTCCAATATTTGGCTGCATTTGTTTCGGGCAACATTCAGTCAATAGAATACCTAGCTCTGGATGACAGCTAGGGAAAAAAAAAAAAAATCTATAAAGTAGTTTGCAAAAAACCCCAGACGTTCCCAGAGACTGTTGTATCTGTTTTGCAAAGTGTTAACAAAGACAGAGTCTTGCTTCTCCAGCAACTCTATATTATAAACATTTAGAAGCCCCTTGTAGATCTTTTGATCGACAGCTGTGCAGGTCAACTGAGAAGCATTTGCAATCTAAAAATCAAGGGAGATAAGAAAGCAAAGCACAATTTAAAGAGATGAAGCAATTCAAACAAAGGTTTTTTAAACGGAGAGGATATTGTATGGAGTATTAGAAATGGCTCATGACACGTAAATAGCTACAGCTAATGGGAAAACAAGTCACATGGCACGGAAAAAAGGAAATCATGTGTTAATTCAGCAGGTGATTTCCATCAATGGGAAATGGTGCAGATACAGATGAATGCAAAGCCGGCTGTCATCTTACCGCCTCATCCTCTGCAGGCTTGTAAACATAAATTTACATTTAGTGCAGAGTCCCACAGTCATAACATTAGTCACGAACACAAGGTTAATAAATCCCTTATTAACAGGGCACATTTAAGTGGTAGCACTTAGCACACATTGTGCAGGCAGCGTAACGCAGAGGAACAGCAGTCCACTACCTGTCCAAACAGGCAGCAGAATGTCCCCAAGCTGATCAATACTATCACTTTCTCTTTTTCTCCCCAGGTGTGGTAGGAAAGGCAGGGCAGTTCGGAAAACATGTTAAAGTGAATTTGAAACAAGAGTTGAGTACTCAAGTACTACGGCACAGGCTTATAATGCCAGACAGATAAATAGAGTAACTCAAATAACAAAACACACAATTACCATCTCAACTGGAGAGTAAACTGGGTAAAATGTGTCTGTGGCAACTGCCTAGATTTTACTGTTCAGCCTAAGGGGGGTGGGGGGGAGCTTGCCTGTCAGGTGCCCATTCTTTGGGATAAGAATTCAGAAAAGGCCACATATGTTCCTTGACCTGTGCAGAGAACTTTCACTGATGTTAATAGTCATGAGGATGAGTGGAAGGCAGCATGAGGAAGCAGGAAATTAGAACGGATCTTAATTTCTGCTGTTCCCGCTCCACTGGCAAGGTTGGTACCGAGTTAGGATCCTCGTAACTAGTAAATATATTAAGCAGGAAATAACCCTTTTCACTGCCAACTTTACAGTGGGGAAGTGAAGGACGATCAGCAGCTCACCTCATCGCCGTCTTCAGAATGGGTGGAAAGCTGGTCATGCTGAATGATCTCTGCATCCTCCTCAGTTGGTCCATTGCCCACCCGGATCCCACCGAAGTTGTGAGTTCCCTAAAACGTGCACAAAGAGAAAGAGCCAAGTGTTGCTGCGGTTTAGTGCGACATTTGCGGAGGGGGTCAGAGACTGCATTTCGGACACCTCCAGAAAGAAGCAGCAGCTCAAAGAAAACCACACACTAAATGTTCAGAGTCAAGGCACAATCGTGTTTCACAAATGGAGTACACTGCTCTTCCTGACTGAGTGGAAAACACGTGCGTATAACTGCTGGGTCTGAAAAACAGTGAAACCAATTTTGAATTCATTTTTGATGTTATAAAGCTTTACACAAAATAATTTCACCTTTGACCAAGAGCCACGTTCTCTCAAAGTGACACACAGGCTGAAATTGATGGGTTTTGTGCAATGATTTGTTAAAAGTTTCCAAGAGTTTTCGGAACTCCTGGAATCTTTGACAGAAAGGCAAGTACTGGTGTATATTAAATACACCACTTACCGGCAAACAGCAAAGCAGCATTATCCCACATGCTAACAACAAATATATATGCTTGCTCTGCACCAGTCTGTACCAGGCATGCCCACACCACACATTGGCAGGGATGGGGTTGGGGTGGGAACCAGACCTTCTCTTACATGGAAGTTCTGAATTCTGCAAATGATTCCTTTTATAGGCATTTGTTTAGACATTCAGTACTTAAGACACAACTGTCCTTTGGTTCCTCCTCAAATATTAAAGGTCATACTTGGACTCTGTTCTAACTTCACTTGGTCTTAACTGATCAAATGAGTAAAGTTAGGGTTGCTTCATTTTGCAAGTAAAGTGTAATCATTGTTCAGTTACATTAAACCTGCTACAGGCTTCATACTCCAAGTAAACAGCTAACACCATCAATAATGACATATCGAACCTGTCAAGCAGTGAATGGGCTCTTACAATAGAGCTTTCATGCATTGTAAGTGAAATTTAGAAAGACAATGAAAATCTAATTTGCACTTAACCTTATTTTCAGGATTCTAAACTGCCAGCAACCAACCTTTGCACACTGTAGGCAGATTTCTCTTATTTTCATTCAAGAACACTCAATAACATGGAGTAAAATACTTATTGGCTATCTGAGACTCTACTTTATATGCTCAGAACTTTAAAACCTGACAGACCTAAAGGGTGCAAATCTAAAATGCAGTGAATATATGGTGTGACCTACAACATTAGCATCTGCCCTTAGATAATGATGCATTTAGCAGTTAGAGGTGTGCATATAGTAAAGGTGATTTTGGAAAATTCCCATAGAACAGATAACAGGAAAAGTCAGTTGAACAGGACTTATTTAGCTGCCTCTCTCTATAATACCTAGGTGTCAGAAGCATTTCAGTGTTACCCCAAAAATATTTGTTTGTGTCATGGAATGTAAACATGGCTTTTAAATTCAAAACTTTAAAACATTATAATTTAAGGATTAATATGAAAAACAAAGAAGATCAAACTTAGTGTCCGCCATCTCTGCTTTCATAGTTCATCAGGATTCTGGTGATACAGAGCAATAGTCTAACATGCTTGCTTTTCTCACATTAATGCACTGATTATTAGAATAATGCATTTATAAACAACAGGCTGGTTTTCAAAGCCTTGTTTTTGTCTTGATATAATTTATTGTTAGGCCAGGCGTCAAACTTGGAACGGATTTATTTAATGCTTGTCAGATTAGCTCCAAATACACTCCAGACATCTTACTTTAATAAAAACATAACACAGAAAAAAGTGACATACATTAAGATAGTAAGAAGTATACTTCTAGGTAAGAGCGATAAGGCTAGTGTTTGGATTCTGTTTTTGAAACTGGTGTCAAAGTGGACCAAAACTGGGAGTGTTCGGTGGTGTTCTGCTAGTCACATTCTAGTCACTGGAGATTTGTGGTCATGAGTTATTTTATCAAACACATGATTAGCATACAGCTTTTTCTCATGCACTTGGCTAATGTATATTCTCTTTGGGCTGGTGTCAATTGCTTTAGCTCAACTCATATCAGTAGAGCCATGACATTTTCCATCACATGGGGATCTGGCCCTCCGCTGTGCGTTGGATAGGATTGTGTTAGAAGAGGTGTGTAAACAGCCTCATTCACAGCTGGCCTTTTTACACGCTTAATACATTTGATGGATCACACACGCGCACACACACACAAAAATGCAATTTGCCAGATGTTTCTTAACACTCCTGAAAGCTTTTTGTAAGGCTATTAAAGATTTGTTATGGAAATGTTTAATATCTAAATACTAAAGCTGATTTTCAGTTGGTCACTTAGTAATAAGACTGAGTGCAAAATCCAATTCAGATAATTTATTTGCATGATTTAGTCTCTTTGGAGAAAGAGGCCACATTTCATGAGTGTGACAACAATTTGAAATATGTCCTTCTGGTGAAGCAAGCCATGAAGGCTGCTTCACTCACTAGCTGGCAGTGGACTCTGGACATGGATGGTAGTTCATAGATTTACACACAGCTCTGTTTGGACACAGCCATTTCACTGTAACATCGGGTTCTGCAAGTCCCCATAAAGAAGCAGGCAAAAAATCCATTAACTGTTGAGGTGAAGCCACAGGGTTAGTGTTGCTGAGAGGACCACACATACATATGACTTTTTGGAATATGGAATGTAAACAGAAAGGTTTCAAATAAAAGAGGTCAAATCTAGTTTATAAAAACAAATACGCGAGAACGTAAAACAAGGGGGTTTTATCTTGGAGGTCTGAAGACCAGGCATTCTTGTGGGCTAGGATCTCCCCAGCACTTTTCAGCATTACAGGGTCACTTTTAGTTATTCTCCTTTATTTGTGTGCATGGCTATTTAGGAATGCTTCACAATTATATTGTGGCTACTGGAATTTATCTTGCCGAGACAGAGACTGCTTCACCACAGGGGGATCTTATTACCCACTTAGGAAGTGCAGATCTGTATATATAATATTCCAGAGGTTATGGAGTGTAATTCCAACGCCTCGTCTTTATCTCCGTCACGTGATTTTAAAGCCGCTCACTGTTGCAGCCGCTGCTGCCCCAGTGCCTGCTCGTTCTGGACTGTGCTGCCTTGGCCCTCCAGGGGTTGCCCTTCCTGATCGGGAATGGAAGAAAGAAGGGGAAAGAGGAAGAAAAAAAAAAAAAAAGAGAAAGGGAGACGAATGGAGGGGACATGGGAGGATGGAAGATGGTCAGAGAAGGGAGAGGGAGTGTCTTTAACTGAACTGTGCTTTGACAGACTGTAACATCCTAACCGTTGTCTGCCATACATGCAAGGAGAATTTTCAAGTAGCCTCAGTGCATGTATGGCAGTGCATTATATATATATATTTAGGTACAATTGCATAGCCACAAAAGACAAAGATACCCTAAGAGATAAGCTCCCATATTCACAAGCAAAGATTAGTCTCATTTTTAGATCCAAACTCCTTTAATCAGGTTGATGATATTACTGTCGACCAATTCACTATTAATTACATCTCTGCTTCTGCGCTTTGGCCACCAAGGAAAGGCACAGAAACAAATCCAATAATCGATAGCTTCTGTGCTCTTACACGGTCTGACAGTACCCTGCAGGGTCCTGCACTTAGGACGGAAGAATCCAATGCACCGCTACAGACTAGGGACCGAATGGCTAGGCAGCAGTTCTGCGGAAAAGGACCTAGGGGTGACAGTGGACGACAAGCTGGATATGAGTCAGCAGTGTGCCCTTGTTGCCAAAAAGGCCAATGGCATTTTGGGATGTATAAGTAGGGGCATAGCGAGCAGATCGAGGGACGTGATCGTTCCCCTCTATTCGACATTGGTGAGGCCTCATCTGGAGTACTGTGTCCAGTTTTGGGCCCCACACTACAAGAAGGATGTGGAAAAATTGGAGAGAGTCCAGCGAAGGGCAACAAAAATGATTAGGGGTCTAGAACACATGACTTATGAGGAGAGGCTGAGGGAGCTGGGATTGTTTAGTCTACAGAAGAGAAGAATGAGGGGGGATTTGATAGCTGCTTTCAACTACCTGAAAGGGGGTTCCAAAGAGGATGGCTCTAGACTGTTCTCAATGGTAGCAGATGACAGAACGAGGAGTAATGGTCTCAAGTTGCAATGGGGGAGGTTTAGATTGGATATTAGGAAAAACTTTTTCACTAAGAGGGTGGTGAAACACTGGAATGCGTTACCTAGGGAGGTGGTGGAATCTCCTTCCTTAGAGGTTTTTAAGGTCAGGCTTGACAAAGCCCTGGCTGGGATGATTTAACTGGGACTTGGTCCTGCTTCGAGCAGGGGGTTGGACTAGATGACCTTCTGAGGTCCCTTCCAACCCTGATATTCTATGATTCTACCCAAGCAGGATGTATTTATTTTACAATGGTATCTACACGTTTTCTAATGCAGAATCAGAGCTAGATCCAGATCTCAGACGCAAGCAGGCATCACCTCGTGTCCAGTAAAACCCACTTGTCTTTCTGTGTGCACTCACACAAAGGGGTTTCAGAGGTCATGTCCCAGTGTGAACCGATGTATCCAAGATCAAGATAGAGCCTTTTGAACTACTAATAGTTGTAATCAGAAATACCAAAAACAGTCACCCACCAAATGCTTTCTCCTTAAATACTGATGGCGAAGGACCAAGGGTTTAACAACCAGCATCCATGGCACACACAGCAGCGCAACCACCACCAGGAAGCACTGAAGCCCTAGCTGTGGAAAAAACAGAGACACGGTACGAGGTGATGCAGTGCATGTTCCATTCCTGCTAAGGTGCTTCACAGAACAGGTCTCATGCACATTGAAACTTTCAGCTGTGAATAACCCCCACATACAAGTGTTTCCCTGATATGACAGGATCTGAAGGAACTGTGTAACTATAACTTCCCAAACCAGCAGACTGAACTGTTCTTATTGTTTGTCTAAAGCTGCATCACCTCAGGCTGTGTTCGCATCAGATTGTACACCCTAAGCAAGGGGAGATGTGATCACTCGAGTTAGAGACCTCTAAGGGAAACCTAAGTGGATTTGCAGGAAGAGGCCGTTTGGCAGGTGGCACTCTCTCCTGAGTCTGTCCTGGACAAGTGTCTTAGAACAGAGTTAGATGGCACTATGCTACTAAAGTGGACATAAAAAAGGAAGTCCTAACCACTTCTGGTTCCTTAAGAACCCATAGTACTTTGTGACAAATAGGATAGGGTATTTGGTGTCTTGATCATGCCCAAGATCTGATAGTTACTTTCAGGAAGACCTGGACTCCTCCTGGAGAGGTTACTCTTTGCTTCCCTTCTTGAGAACATTGTGTAATGTTTTGGTTCAAAACTGTTTTTGTGGCGATTGTTTTCACTCCCAGGGTAGGAACACAAAGAGCCTCTCTAACACCTCAGGATGCTTCAGGATAAAGTGTGCTACCCTAAATCACGAGGTTCTTGTTTCGTGTTTTATTTCCTCTGCCATATTTAAGCTCTTTGGAGTGAAAGCCTCTCTCATATATTACAAACCATCATTCACCCTGTACCACTGTAGCGAGACCACATACCTGTCCTTTATAAAGCATCTTGTTACTGGGATCGGCATAGGAGAAAAGAAACATGTTGATAAAATGGATTAGAAGGCTTGGCGCATCCTTTGAAGTGTGAGCATCATAGGCCGACCACTTGTAGAAAATGAGGATAACAAGGTAGCCAAACAATGACGACATGAAAATCATTTCAGGAATAAACCCAAGATAGATGTTCAGTGGTTTCTTGAAATATCTGCAGAGAAAGAATCATTAGAGAGTTTGACATATATGTTAGAGCATCACCACATCTGACTGGAGTTAGATAAACTTAATGCAGGCTAAGACAGTGAAATTAACTTTTAATGGATAATACAAGAGGAAGAGTCTTTTAAAACAAAGGAATTGTGAGTTTCTGCATTTCTAACCATCTGTAGAGCTAATTTTTGAGAAGAAATATTTGATAGGCAAATATAGTCTCACAGGATGAGAAACCACCATAATGAAATGTTTCCTGACTAATGAAATAACTCATGTTGAATTCTCTCCATCTTAAAAGCTGCTGCAAGATCCAGGGTGTTAGAGGCATACAGAGTTAGATGCGAAAACCGACAGGCATGGCTACACAGGAAACTTCAAAGCGCGGTCGTGAGAACGCTCCCGCGGCAGCGCTTTGAAGTGTGAGTGTGGTCGCGCGCGAGTGCTGGGAGAGCGCTCTCCCAGCGCTCCTGGAAATCCATCTCCACGAGGAGATTAGCTCCCAGCGCTGGGAGCCTGTCTACACTAGCGCTTTAAAGCACTCAGACTTGCTGCGCTCAGGGGGGTGATTTTTCACACCCCTGAGCCAGAAAGTTGGAGCGCTATAAAATGTAAGTGTGGACAAGCCCTAAGAATCTAATCTCATCCTGATAAATCTGATACAGACATTCTGCACTAGTATAAGTGTGTCCTGGTAAAAATGGAACACAGAGCACTCACATGTGGTTGAGAAGGCTCAGTGTGACACCAAAAAGCATGTGGATGATGCCAAGAATCACAGACATCTTCATCTTAAAGGAGTTAAGGAAGTTCAGCTTGTTGCTGGCAATATTCCAAATCTGTCACAAACAACATGGATTCAATCCGAATTAAAGAGCAAAAGGAAGACAGATGAACCAAAGAAGCATTTACCTATGTTACACTGCACAGCACAAGATAGCTAACCAGGAACAGAAAGTAGGCACAGACAAACACTATAAATTTTACAAACACATTTTAAAATAAAACATTCAATCATCTCTTGTTTCTTCACTTACCAGCCAACCTCAAATTCAGGGATTGTGGTTTCCCTTGTAACAGCTGATTTTAACAGTACCTAAGCAGAGCAAGGTCTGAGCCTTGCTCACTTTCAAGGTGGCCAGCTGTGGCAGGAGAAAAACTGAGAACTCCCATCTGTAATGTTGCCTGAGAAAGAATCTTGCAGCTCCCTTTTTGAATAAAGGGTCTTCTGGCCCTTAACACCAGCATACCCCTCTAATGTCAAACACAGGATAAGTTCAAAAGCAAATCAACTCTTCAAGGCAGTTTTCTGAATCTAGGTAGCTTATAAAGAGATAAGTCAAATGGTGTTACCCAGAAATACACATTTCCAAGGCATGTGGGTGGCTTTTAACAGAAGAAGATATAACAAGTTTACTAGGAAATGTATGACAGGCTCTCAAGCCTAATGCCAAACCTAAGTCCAGTGCTGTGGGACACTGCAGCTCTAAATAGCTAGGTAAAGGGGGTCGACAAAAGAGATCTTCAGAACTCCTACTGGTCACCATTTCAGTACCCAGAAGCCATTACACTAATAGGTGACATATCAGAGATAAGTAATGGAACCCACTTCACCATCCATCTCCGTGTTTTCCTCAACAGTTACTGCCCCACGTTTGCTAAGAGAACACATACACCTTTAGCTTGTTTAACCATGCACCAGAAAGTTAGTTACATAAGCCAGAAAAGTGTCTAAGGCCACGTGTATCGGAAGGGACAACACTTACTGGGTCGATGCCAAATGGATATGGTCCACCAAAGACCCCTGCAACGGCAGGGTCCAACTGCAGGACAGGGGTGTTCTGAAGCAACTCTTCTCTGTTTGGTTACATATAGATATAAAGCTTTACAAACTGTAAAAATTGTACTCAACAAAAAATATGAGAACACAGAACAGCTTCCTCCTGATCCGTGAAGGGGAAGCGCATCTCAGTACAATGAACGGGCGCGTTAGTTATCCTTGTCCCACTTGGGAACCTGCCTAACGAACCAACGTTTCAGCCTCCATGTGCAGTTCAATGCCCATGTGAGACTCAGGGGAGGACCTTCCTGCATGAATCTGAATAACCAGGCTCTTTGGCAAGGCAGCTAAATAACTATTTTGGGCGGAAGGGGATCACCGGTGAAGTGCACATACAGGAGGAAGGGAGGAAAACTACAGACAATTAGCTTCTTTCCATGCATTTTAATAGTGCGTCTAAGGCTCTGTTGGGGGAGCTAGACCAGGAAGACCCAACTGACACCCAGTTTATCCAAAGGCATTTGCACTTAAACATCTGCCGCACTTTGTATTTCTTTACATCGCATGTGGCTTCGCCCCCCCAGGAAACGTTTCCTAAAGAAACAACACTGCTGAGGTTCCTGCCCTGCATACATTCCTATGCAATTACAAACTCTGAAAAACAGATTCAGGAACTCAGCCCTGTAGTTTTACTTCTCAAGCACCTAATTACTTACGTCCAGTTGCCTCTGAAGAACATCGGCCGCACGCTCCATGATGAGCCGAACATATTAAGTGCTTTGGAGAAGCAGTCATTGTAGATAAGGCCGGTGTACATGGAGAACACTCCCATTAGCAGAATGATGTACCGACCACTAAAAATGGTGTTGAACATCTGTTTAATAAAAAAGGCAGTGAGGACAAGCACACACAAAAACAGAGGCTGAAAACACCCAATTCTAGGGCCCAGGCTGCCAGTCCTGGACTAAAGCCACTGAGCCTTTATCATTCGATGGCAAGAATTAAGGATGTAGGGTTTACAACCGCAAAGAGGACGCAAACTGAGCCTGGAGAACAGATGGCCAGCCTACCAGAGTGGATTAGGTGGGACTGTCTCACTTTCCAGCTCAGGGGACGTACAGAAAATATCACATTTGATGAAATTTTCTTAAAATTTCAGTGTGACCAGGTGCCGGGGAGATAGTCAGAGCCTGGACAGGTGCTGTAACAGCTTCCCCCATGCTCTGCAACGTGTTTCAGTCCTGAGTTATATCTGTTCATCAATCCAAGACCTTAGCAAGCACAACCAATTTAACCAAGCTGCAGGGAGGTTTAGGACGGTGGGCCGTGAGCGAGAAGACGTTTGATTGCAGCTTAGTCTCTGGTTTACAACAACCTATCACGGGAACTGGCACCCCCCGCGGTGAAAACCTCACAGATTAACCATCAAACCACCGTCTGTCTGAATCATTGTTTCAGACACAAACTGCAAACCAAAGGAATCCCCACAATTCTGAGAAAGGACATTACTCATCATCTTGTGGTCTATGGACTTTTGTTTGCTCTTAGTTTGTTCACGTTCTCGACAAACTGTACGTGAAAACAATAGTTGTACTATCGGCAGTTGGGGGGGGGGAGAAATCAATTTAGAGTTCTTTGCTTTAATACAAAACTGAGCTTGACCTAGCACGTTACCTCATTGTCATTCTTCTGTGACAGAATGCGACTTTCCCGAACCACCATCCACACGGCAATTAACGTCATCAGGGTTCCATGACCAAAGTCTCCAAACATCACAGCAAACAGGAATGGGAAAGTGATAATCGTGTACGGAGCTAGAAGGGAGGGGAAAACCGATCAGACCTCTCTCTGTTTGGCGCTCTACTTCCACTTATTCTATTAGCAATACAATTCATATATTCATTCCCATCTTCCAAACAGGATCAACCTCCACTGGAGAAACTGGAAAAAACTACATCACCATCATGAGACTTATAAAAGCAGCTCTGTTCATGTGTGGAAATAAGCTTCCAGCAACATTTAACTAAATTGAAAAGGAAAGACATTTATATCCCCTCTGATGTTGGCAACTGCTAGCCAATCTCTCATCCTCCTCAAATCTCAGTCAGCATGGGCACAGATCCGCTTCTTCTCTCCCAACACATCCATGATTTTTCACCTTAATAATCTTCCCTGTGGAATCAGTGGATACACTGACGGTGTAGCAAGTAGTAAGACTTAAGACAGGCACTAGAAAACCCGTCTGGAACAGCTGTGTACTGATCCCTAGCCTGGGCTACGCAAGAGAGAGACTGGACTGTGTGTAACCTCAATCATCTTTGCCTTCCTCTCAATGGTAAGAAACGCTTTTCTCTACTCTCTGGTCCAACTGCTTCCCAGATGACCTGACTGCAAGGCCTCATTTTGAAGCCTTTTACTTCTTTAAACCTGATGCATTAACAAGTGTAGTCAGTTGCTAGAAAAACTAGGTGTGCTACTTCTAGGAGATCATGGAAACAGATCGAAATTGCCACCTTCACACAAGCCTGCAGCAGCTTAATGGGATGCAGTTGCTCAAGTGCACAGAAGCTACAAGGTACTAAAGCTTTCAATCTAAAACACAAAATATGACTACAGGACATAAGAAATTAAGTCATTCACACCTTTAATTTATAAATTACGACAGATTACTTTTTTGGAATACCTTTAACTATCAGGAATGCAAATTTAAAATTATTAAACTTTAATTTTTTTTAAGTGCTCCAACGAGCCCTATCAGCCAGTGCAAAAGGCCAAGCACCTATTTATACTCTATCATGTCTCTGATGATAAGAGCAGGTTAGACAAACACCTGTCAGGGATGGTCTAGACAATGATCAGTCCTGCCATGAGTGCAGGGGGGCTGGACTAGATGACCTCTTGAGGTCCCTTCCAGTCCTACGATTCTATGACCTATTTCTACCTACTGTTATATTCTGATCTGCTAAATCCACACCTGCCTTGAGTCTGCATTTTGTGGCCTAGTACTCTCGTAAAGTGACCTGCTGTGACGAAGCGGGACTGTTCTTAATGTTTCCTCTGAATATTGTGGGGGTGCCTCAGTTTCCCCTAGGCAGTTCTTAAGTATCTAGGTGGTGGGATAAGGGTGTACGATCATTGCAGAGCCCTAGAGGGCAGGTGTGTGCAGGGGGGTCTGGACACAGAGAATGGCCAACACCCTGCTTCCTGGCAACTGATGGCCTGGACCCTTCCCCCCCTGCAAGGTGAGAGCTAAAGGGTTGGAGAACAAAGGAATCAGGTGCCCTCCTGGCCCAGGAAAGGGACAAAGCCCAGAGGAGGGGGGGCTGGAGAGAGTTTCAGTTTGGGGCTGGCTGGGGATGTGGAGTGAAGTGCAGATGTGGTTGTCTGGCTCACTGCCCCCCAAAATGGACCCAGCTGAGGAGTCCTGTTCTCTGCACCCACAAGCTCTGGTTTAGACCATGTTCCTATCGTCTAATGAACCTCTGTTTTACTGGCTGGCTGAGAGTCATGTCTGACTACAAAGTTGGGGGGCAGGACCCTCTGGCTTGCCCAGGACCCCGCCTGGCAAGCGCACGGAGGGGGAGAAAGGATGCTGAATGCTCCGAGGTCAGACCCAGGAAGGTGGAAGCTGTGTGTCCTGAAGACCGTCTGCTCACAGAAAGGAGACTTCCCCAGAGTCCTGACTGGCTTCATAGGGCGCAGTTCCTGAGCATCGCCTGGGGACTCCGTGACAACTGGTGGCAACGGTGGGATGTACTGCACCCCGTGGATGGCACTTCCTGCAGTAAGTGACTGGGGAACAGTAAAACGAAGGGGGATTGACGGGGACCAGGCATGCTGAAAGCTCAGAGAGGAGCGGTTTCGGGGGACGGTTAACCCCTGGGAGTGTGTGACCAGCAAGAAGGACTGTGCAGTAATGGGGTCCCCCTGGGGACTGCGGTGAGCAGTCTCAGGGGCGGAGGAGCCTGCGGCTTGGCCCTGGGAGAGAGAAGGACTTTCGCAGTAACAGGGTTCCCCTGGGGATTGCAGCGAGAGGTCCCAGGGGTGGAGGAGTCTGCAGCTCGACCCTGACAAAGAGGTGGAGACCTCGAGAAGGACTGGCACACTAGGGGTTCTCCCTGGAAACCGTGGGGAGCTGAGAGCACACAGGCCTGTGAGTCCACAACAACTTGGGAACAGCGTAGTGATGGCCTATCACCATCTCCTTAAGAAGGACATTGTAACCCTGTGCAGAAAGAGAGGGTTGTGCATTGGGAAGTTCACCAAAGCACAGTTCATCGTGTGGCTGGAGGAGGACGACCGCTCTAAGGAACAGATTCCAGACCCAAATGGGGCTATAGCAGGATCTGGGAGCAGCTGGACTAATAGCCAGGCATCGCCAAGACTCCTGTCCCCGACCAGACGGGGGTCTTCACGATCGGGTTCCCCATCCGGGGATCGGAGACAGACGGGATTGGAGCTGAGTCCAAGAGGACTGTGAGAGACAGCGAGAGCCTGAGAAAGAGCTGCAGAAGCAGCAGCAGCATGAACTGGCGGTGGTGGAGCGGAGAGGCCTAGGGGACCTCCCCGGGGTGAGTGGGGATAGACCGCGGAGTGCCAGTTCGGCAGGGAACCTCGAGACTAAATTGCTGCCCCTGGTTAAGGACGGGGGGGATGTGGATGCCCACCTCACTGCCTTTGAGCAGTCTGGTGATTTGAACGAGGGGGATCCTGCGGTGTCTGGCCAGCTTGTTGGGGAGTCAAGGTTGTTGAGAAAGGAATGTCTCCATGCTAGTTCTGTAAGTGAACAGTACGTGGCCCAGGTCAAGATGGGGGCTCTTACCCAAGAGAGCCCAAATTGCAGCCCTCCAGACTGGAGCGCTGGGAGAAGACCCGATCCCAGTTTGACCCCTGGGGGTTTTGGGGTGGCAAAGGGGCACGGGCTGCATAAACCTTCCCACACGCGGCATGCGAGTGCATTCGACCACCCCGACCTAAGGGAGGGCATGAAACTGGAAGGGCCTGGTGTAACTCCCACCAAGGAACGGGAGAGATGCTGGGGCATCCATGGGAACGTTGGTGACTTCGAACTTCCCCAGGTCACTGGCTAAAGTGACCCCACTCAGTTTGGTCTCGAAGGGGAGAGAGATGTGACAAAGCGGGACTGTTCTTAATGTTTCCTCTGAATATTGTGGGGGTGCCTCAGTTTCCCCTAGGCAGTTCTTAAGTATCCAGGTGGTGGGATAAGGGTGCATGATCATTGCAGAGCTCTAGAGGGCAGGTGTGTGCAGGGGGGTCTGGACACAGAGAATAGCCAACACCCTGTTTCCTGGCAACTGATGACCTGGGCCCTTCCCCCCTGCAAGGTGAGAGCTAAAGGGTTGGAGAACAAAGGAATCCGGTGCCCTCCTGGCCCGGGAAAGGGACAAAGCCCGGGGGGGGGCTGGAGAGAGTTTCAGTTTGGAGCTGGCTGGGGACATGGAGTGAAGGGCAGACGTGGTTGTCTGGCTCACTGCCCCCCCCAAAATGGATCCAACTGAAGGGTCCTGTTCTCTGCACCTACAAGCTCTGTTTTAGACCATGTTCCTGTCGTCTAATAAACCTTCTGTTTTACTGGATGGCTGAGAGTCACGTCTGACTGTGAAGTTGGGGGGCAGGACCCTCTGGCTTCCCCAGGAGCCCGCCTGGGCCGACTGGCTGTAGGAAGCGCACGGAAGGGCAGAGGATGCTGAATGCTCCGAGGTCAGACCCAGGAAGGTGGAAGCTGTGTGAGTTGATTGCCCTGCAGACAGCCTGCTCCCAGAGAGGAGACTTCCCCAGAGTCCTGCCTGGCTTCGTAGGGAGCAGTTCCAGAGCATCGCCCGGGGACTCCGTGACACCTGCCTGCATAAAGCAGACTACCATCGTGACAATTTAGCCTGAAATCAAAGCTTTCTGATAAGACTGATCTCTCAGAGCGCTTCTGCATTTGCCACTCAAGGAAATGCATTTTACAGGTGATAGGGAGTCGTCCTTGCTTTGAAATCTACCTATCTTGGTTTAGTGCCCAGAAAATAGCTCTTTGCCGGCAAGAGTTTATCATTAAGACACTTTTGAGCGTAACGGGGGAGATTCTGCATCTCCCAGAACACGCACTCAGTCAGTACACACTGATTTTGCAGCACTGGTTTGTCATCAAGATGACATCATCAGAAGACTCTGTGAAAGTTTCGGAAAGATCACACTCCTCCTACCCAGCACCACTTGCAACATGCTGCGAAGGGAAAGTGGTGTGTTGTGCAGCGTAACCATCAAAACTTGAAAAGGAAAAGCGAAACATTCCTACTATTCACTCTTCCTACAAAAAACACAGTCAGTGCGGAAGTGTCAGCTAAGATCAGCTGGCCTGTATGCAGAGCTTTGGGAAACTGTAAACAAAGTGAAGCAAGCAGTAAGTACTGGGGGGAATTTCAGCACGAGAAAGAATTTTACATTACATGGGGGTTATTACAACTGATCTAGGTAAGTCTAAACCAAACAGCTGGGTGTAACATTCTTGCTCAACAAGACTCTCTCGATCTCTACTAAAACATGAACAAAACGTAATGCAGGGTGTATGCTAATAAGTCAAAGAGTCAGATATAATTTCGTGAGCAATGAAATGCAGGCCCAGCTTTCCTCTTCAGTCCCTTTGGGCTAAGATCCTGATTTCCCATGCAAAGTACCTGTCACCTGCAAGCAACGCGCCAAGGAATTAATGTACAGATGACTGGGCCTCTGCATTTTCAAAAATAGCCAGCAATAATGTTTGTTTTACAATTCACGGTAACACAGGATACACTCGCTCAGATAACTGGGTCAATCCTGTGCAATGGCTTTGAATATCAGGAGAGAGACCAGGCCACCCAGTCACTAGATCAGAGGGATGAACAGGTAGATTGCGTGTTTACCTGGATTTATCTCCCGATAAGTTCCAATGCCATATGCGTCTACTATATTCTGAAAGCCAGAAGTGAACTTGTTGGTTTTGTTGTAAGTTGGCGGGGTCTGATTGGTTTGCATCCTATTCAGGATGGATGGAACGGTGGATCCGCTGTGCTCCTGTTTTAAAAACAAGCAGACAAACTGAGGTTAGAGACTCCTCCTTCCCAAGGCAAGCGAAGTACAGAGGGGCAGGTTTGCCTCTCATTGGCATCAGGAAAGCTGCAGGGAACTTGCATGTTTGTGGTCCACTTGCACAATGCAGGAACACACTGCAGCCCTAGGATAAAAGTTCCCCCTGCCTTTGTGAGCCCCCTGTGTGCCCCCACTCCAATATTCTCCCCCATTCTGATTTCTCCTGTCTGGGACATAAGTTACAGGTGTTAACATTTAGGAACTGCACTGGGAGGATGGGCAGGGCTGAGGTGGGGGCATATGCAGGAATCTATTAATGACACCCATCAATTAGTTCTTTGATCTGTAGCCAATTACAGAGGTGGCTGCAGCTGCTGGCTCTGCTAACCAGATGCCAGGGACTCTGTGTGTTCCCCATTTCCCCCTTCTGGTTTTCCAATTTTCCCCAAAACCAATAAGGTTCTCTCCACTGATGCCTAGAACATTGCCTGAAATTTTGGAATTGATTGGATGGACAGTCAAAAGTTATTGCATAGCAGAGCAAGAGAAATGCTGTAAGAATGGAGCTTGGCCAGACAGGTCTGTAGGAGAGTAAGTGTGCTACTATGCCTGACACGCCACTCATCATGTCTCATCAGCTGGGAGTCGAGCACACGGGTCCCAGTTTTCACCACTCAGACATGGCAACTACACAACATCTGACTTGCTTAAGAGGCAGATCTGACGGACGAGCCATTATTTGAGGCTCAGTGCCTGCTGCTAAGAAGCATAAAAGCATCACTTCAAAACTGTGTCTAGCTGAGATAACAATGGAAAAGCATGTCTATATTGGAAAATGATTTTGCGCAGAGGGTGTGTTCCTGTTTTATCATGAATCGAGGCAAGTACTCTAGTCATATGAGCACAGAGAATACAGGAATCTAGATTAAAGATCTTGTTTACTTTTATGGTTGAAGGACTTCAGATCAAGGAAAGACGGTGTGAGTATGGGGGAAGGATTCAGACCAAGGGGAGCCAATCATTCAGGGCCTGATCCTCAAGGAGTTCAGAACCCAAAAGCGTGTTACGGTTTTGCAGGAGGGAGACCTATAGGTTAGCAAGCAGTTCAGCAACTTATGGGGAAGGTGGGTTTCATAAAAATCTGACGAAAGGAATCGTATTTCACAGGTGGACTTTGTATCTCCAAGGAGGGACGTGCCTACTGTGCCAGCTGCCAAGTTCCCTCCAAGCATTTCTGGAGGGCAGTTGGTAGGTAGGCTCCTTATTGGCTGGGCTTGCCAACTTGCAGAGCTCTAGTCACCTCTGTCCAATGAGCAGCGTCAACCAGAGCTGCAAGCAGATCAGCAGACTTGCCCAATCAAAGGAACAAGTGCAGATATTGTTCTGGACAAGTTATCTCCATTTTTGACTTTATGGCATTACATGCCCCAGGCAAGCAACCAACTCTGAAGTATCGCCAACGTTTGTTCAGTCCATCTCTCCAACAACCCGTATTTTCTGGAGCTCTGGGGGAGTGCTTTTCTGGTAACCATAGTTTTTACAGTTTAAATAAAAGTATTCCTTATGAAGGTTGCCATTTTTATATACAGCCTAAGGGATGCCTTTCAAAACTCCACAGTCCAGTCTGGCTCCTCAGGTGCAATGATCAGTCAGGGTTCAGCTGGCTGAAGGAGGCTGGTCTGTTGAGATTTGCATGGGAGGTAAGTGTTAGTGACAATTGCTACAGTTCAAAAGCGAGGAGATACTCACGGTGCCTCTTCTGAGAGCAAACTGGATGGAATCGAGGTCCGCGACAGGACACCAGACTTCAGCAATCAAGCACTTCTGGGTCACGTCAATGTTACACAGGTTCAGGGTATGGTAGATAGCCTTCATCTTCCGCACTTTGATGAACCAGACGCGGATATTTTTAGCAGCTGCCTGCAGGACTCGCTGGCGATGGTCCTCCGTTTGGTTCAGCACCTTGCATGGAAAAGTGGGACCAGGACAGCAGTGAGGTATTCGGTTGCAAAGTGTAGCGGGCAGTAGGGCACAACACAAGAGCGGCTAGTGGTCAGGGCATACAGACAAGCCTGAGTCAGTGGGGGACTGAGAGCCCAACACCCCCATGTTCAGAATTTGCTCTTCAGTCTCCTCACATGCACTCTAGTTTAGCCAAAACCGACTCTTGGAAAGAAACAGCCTAGAGCTGTGTTGTGTATCTTCCTCCCCGCCCCCCCTCGCCCCCAGCAGAGGAATCCAAGGGAGACAGGGAATCGTCCAGATGCTCAAGTGGAGATTTTTCTCTCCACCCAGCTTTACCTGACAATTGCAGAGAAATGACTGCAGACTGTGCAGTGCCAGAGCTCCACTTTGGTGGTAGGGGACACAGGGAGCTTATGTTTAAAGGGTCAGAATTCATTCACATTTGGCTTTCAGAACTGGCTGAGCAGAGGGAAAAAGAGAGAGAGTTTTCTGGCGGGGTCTGACTGGAATGTGCCTCCAGATCCGGCCAAGACCGTTTCAGAGACTGTAAAGCCTCTCAGGTTCAAGTGGAAATGGCGGTATGTGACAAAGCGATCATGTGTAGCTTGGAACGAGCTCCTGCATTCTTGACCATTTTCTGATTGCTAAGCAACTGTTCTCAGCAGCTTCATGCTACAGAGTTGGCGTCTGTAAAAGCAGTGCCCTGCATTCAACGCCTTTCGTTGCAGCTTTTGCATCTGATTCCTCTCTTGACATTTTATTTCCATAAATCTCTCTCTCCATTAAATCCCTTTCAGTCTTCCTGAAATGCATCTTGCTTCCCTTTCTCTGGATTTAGCATTGACAGAGCTGGCACCAGGCAGCTTCACAGGTTGCCGATTCAGCTCACTGCTAGCCACTCGTTTATTCATTGCTTTCACTGACACCCAGAGCTGCACCATAAGAGATCAGTTTTTAATACAGCAGACCTCCAGGGCACCATGCTGTGAAAGTTCACAGACAGGCAGAAAACCTCTGGCAGCATGAACTAATACTGGCCTTTTAATCAATCTGTGAACACAGATTTGACCATTTTCATCTTCAAAGACCCTAAAGAAGAAAGCCTCAGATCATCAGGCTTCTAGCTTTGAAGACAGACACTCCTCTTACTCCCTTGCTTGCCAGTGTGAATTTCAATACCAATGCCAATATTTACACATAGAGGGTTATTCACTCAGCCGCCTGGAAAAATTAAACCTCCCTAACTAGGCAGCTGAATGGAACCAAGTAGAGAAACAAAATTATTCTCTGATCTTGCAATTGTTTAATCTCATAGCAGATTCTCTACCTCGTTTAACTGGAAACTGTTAGCACAAGCCATATCTACATCTAGCCTAGCCAATTAGTCTCAGACAAATGGGATCCACCCTTCAGTTCATGTAAGCCACTTAGCATTCCATAGGCTAAAGCAGCATTGACCCCGTTTGTTCTTTATTATTACCATTTGAAGATCATCAATCCTGGTATTGACTCCAGAAGCCATTTCCTTCCTCTCCTGAGGTGTCTCTGGGCAAGGGTAGAGGGAGGCACGGAACCTGAATGGTTTAAGACGAAAAGTCAAATTGATACATAATGCTCAGTAAAGGAGTGTTTTAAGATTATGGGCTTTGCTAGTGAAAATGTTTAGCCATCATTCACCAAGTCAGATGGCTAAAACTCAAGTTTGCTCAAGGCCAAACCATTATCTGACCACACTGACTTCCATATCCAAGTCAAGCCCTTGACATTAACATAGTACATTCTGCAGGTGTAAAATTCATTCTGAGCAAGAGAAAAGACAACAAAACTGTCAAAAAATATGTTGAGAACTTAGGCAACAAAACAAGTCTCAACAGCATCTTTAACTAGTAATCAACAGTGCATTCGACTGACAACTATTACACCAACGTAGCTGCCGTTCAGAAGCACTGGCCTCCACCAGCAGGAAATCTTTCATGTTTCTGATGAGAAGCATGAGTTAATTTCAGCATGTGATAACTTGATTGCTTTCACATTTTTTCTATAACAGCAAAAGCAGTTCACCCCCTTTAAGGATTAAAAACTGGGGGTGGTTAATTTGGTTGTCCAACAAACTTCTGTAACACATACCATGTGATGTTTATTAGTGTTACTATGTCAAGGTCAACTAAGGATTTCTATTATGCTATTCTTTGCCTCATCACAGATTTTCTGATTAATACAGGCTCAAGGAACTGTAAAAGTACATATTAAGACACTCAATTTGTATTTCAAGCTGCATTACAAATATATTATATGAACGACCTGATTTTCAGAAGTGCTAAGCACGGCTGAAAAATCAAGCCACAGGTGTTTTAAAGTCTGATTTCTTCTTACCCTTCACAGATTTTCTTGACTCTATTTTTTAGCTGATCACCTTGGAAAAAAATAATAAACACCGACTTGTGCACGTAGTCTCCCTAGAACAGAGAAAACCAGATGCAGTGTAAGACCCAAGTACTATATAGGAACTAGCTATTCTAGTACATTATAACACAGCTCCTTATTCTTCCTCTTGCATATATGAATATACAGGAAATTATAGCTGCACATTGAGTCAAGAACATACCCTATCACTGTCACAAAAAACTCACGGTGAAAGGAACTTTCTCTTAGTTTAGTGGTCTCTTCGTACTGTAGCTAAATGCTCTATTTGCTTATCAGATCTATAAAACCTGTACAAGAATAAATTGAAAAATCATGGGGAAATTAGAAGTTTCTATTGCTTAACATTTGGCTGCAGTTAGGTGTGTATCACTATCTCTTCCAGCCAGCCCCACTCTGGCTTAAAGCAGCAAGTAAATGAATGAATGGAAATAAAGGTGATGTATGTGGTATATTTAATTAAAGGAATGCCCAGAGCCTAAAAACCTGGAATTCTCCAGGGAGGTCCACAGCACATTCTTTGTGCAGCTGTTTGGATTTAGATATCTAACTCCCCTTTCCTGCATTTGTTAATAAGATGTTGTTCTACCTTACATAGGAAATTTAGCTTAAAGTTTCTGAGAATAATTACACTAGGTGTAACCTCATTGTCGAACACTTCCTTAAATTAAGGATATAGTCCCTCTCTGGCAGACAGCTGGTGTTCAGTTCAGTTACCAGCAACCAGTAGAGCAACACAGCAACCAAATTCATAGGGAAAATAGGAAGTAACAACTGAATGAAGTTTCAAATCTTTATTTCACTGCAGCCCACAGTCCTCCTTTTGCTAATTCTTAACTGAAGCAGCTATGGAGTTGCAGAGTTTCCAATGTTTGGGTGCTATACATCGGTGTATACCATTAACAAAATAAAATAAGCATCCCTCCTAGTCAGAATGTTTACCACAGGGGTCAGCAACCTTTCGGTGTGCTGAGTCTTCATTGATTCACTCTAATTTAAGGGTTTGCGTGCTAGTGATACATTTCAACCTTTTTAGAAGGTCTCTTTCTATAAGTCTTTAATATATAACTAAACTATTGTTGTATGTAAAGTAAATAAGGTTTTTAAAATGTTTAAGAAGCTTCGTTTAAAATTAAATTAAAATGCAGAGCCCCCCGGGCCAGTGGCCAGGACCCAGGCAGTGTGAGTGCCACTGAAAATCAGCTCGCATGTTGCCTTTGGCACACGTGCCATAGGTTGCCTCCCCTGGTTTACCATTTAGATTGTAAGGAAGGCCAATGGAACTAAGAGCTACTATAAAGGCCTTGAAGCTCACATGTGGTGACCAACTTTAAAAGATTAAAAGGAAAGATTTTTTTTAAAAATAGTGCAAAAGACTCCAAAAGAGTAACAGATTCTATACAGAGACTTCCAAACTGGCCACCGCTACCACCCAAATAAGGCAAGAGGTGCTCAGCCTCGGCTGCAGATAGGAGTAATACTTACACAGTACCGTAGATGGACATGGCACTTTACAAAAGAAGGAGTCCCTATCCTAAAGAGGTTACAAGTGAAGGGCCTGATCCTGCAACTCTAGCCCGAAGGCAAGAGGGGATGACTAACCCAGGGAGCGGCCAGGGAGGACCACAGTGAAGACAGTGCAGTCATGCAGGTTTCAAGAACATGGAATGTCAGTGAACATGCAATGCAGGTGAAAAACAACTCTGAACTCAGGCTGTATCAGGAAGAAACCATTTCTCAGGAACAAATGCCTTTGTTATTTCAGGACCCGATCCTGCAATGAACTCCATGCAGGTAAAATGGGGTGAAGAGCTCACAGAGCTCATTGCAGGATCACGGCCCGAGTCTGACTGTCACTCATTTGGGATCTCCTAGTATTTTGCCTCCATGAAAAGCAATTCATTTTACCGTCACAGGATCCTCCAGGGGGTTTTCAATTTCAGCCTGACGCAGGAATACGTTTCCTCGACACACTCGCCACAGCATGCGCTCAAAGGTAGGGATTCGCTCACGGTTGATCACGCCGGCCACAAATCTGCATGAGGCGGAAAAAACTGTGGATTAGGATGCTGCCTCTGGTATTTGTAGAGCACAGGCACAAAGAACCTGGAGCTGCAAGAGGTTAACTGGAGGCTAGCTAATAAATCAAGGTTTTAAGCTACAAAATCCAGCTGACTTGTTTTGGTTAGTTCTATAATCAAAATGGGACACACACACACACACACAAAGAGGAAACAGCTGGAACATGCCAAAGGCTATACCCTCCATCCCCTTTGACAGCAAGCCTTACTGTCCGCAGATTAAGTAAAAAGCACTTTAACGCATTCAAACAGTAGTTTCCCCTTCAGTCATATGACTTCCACGCCTGTTGCTGTCAGTTTCACGCTGCTCCTGTTACTTCCACGCCAAGGACTGTACAAGGCAGGAAGGGCAGCAACAGGCTACATGGCTTTCAAAGACCATAGGCATTTGCTTTAGAGGAGAGCACTGGTGCAAACTCCTAGGTCCAGTTAAAGTGGTACGACAAAAGTGCTTATGGCTTCTACATTTCTGTTTCAAAGGTGACCTGGAATCAACTAATGAAAAGGGATAAAAATAAGTGGCCTTATTGTCAAAGATGCTATACTCCTATAGACTAATGGAAGCTATGAATTTTCTGTAAGTTTGAAAATCAGGCCTCAAATGCTTAAGGAATAGACTAGCTCTAGCTTTCTGTGCTGGTATGCAAGGCACCAGAGAATGACTTCCTCCTTCAGTTACTTTCTCCCTGGGCTAGCAGGGGCTGGAACGTTAGCAGATGCGGGGGCAGGGAAGGATGGAGACCCTTATTAGTTGATTGTGGATTGACACTGATAGGCCTAAGGTCCCAGTGTGGAGGTCCTCAGGACTGTGTTTGAAGCCCTCTGGATTCCAGATGGGAGTGAACAATTAAAGCAGACAAAATAGAAAGCATAAATGTTGCTGTTACCCAAGTCGTAGAGGGGCCCCTCTTCCAATCTCACTCGGCTCCAGGAGCGAAGAGGATTCCTCCAGCAGGTCTGGATCCGCCATCTGCTGATGATGCAATTCAGCCTGAATTCACAAATCAATTAATATCTAATGAAACTAGTTAGTGGCATGCAGGGAAGAGGAACCAGGAGACAGTTTCCGGGGGTGGGTGGGGAGGACACACAAAAACATCCCCAAAGGATACAAAAAAAGGATGATGAAATAACAGAGACCAAGGGTCACACAAGGGAGGAGAAAAACAAGAGGTAAGCAGAATGGCTCAGCAAAGTTTCTAGACAAAAGGGTCTGGAGATTGCAAAAGAAAAACAAGATGCTTGTGGGATATATAATTCTGCAGATGGGTGGAAGTTAGATTTTACCCAAAGTTATGTTCCCAAAGAATGTTCTTAACTTTTTGAAGATGGCATAGAGCAGGGATCGGCAACCTCTGGCACGTGGCCCGTCAGGGAAATCTGCTGGCAGGCCAGGATGGTTTGTTTACCTGCAGCGTCTGCGGGTTTGGCCGATCACAGCTCCCACTGGCTGCGGTTCGCTGTTCCAGGCTAATGGGGGCTGCAGGAAGCGGCGTGGGCCGAAGGATGTGCTGGACGCCGCTTCCCGCAGCCCCCATTGGCCTGGAACAGCGAACCACAGCCAGAGGGAGCTGTGATCGGCCAAACCCGCAGATGCTGCAGGTAAACAAACCTTCCCGGCCTGCCAGCAGATTTCCCTGACGAGCCACGTGCCAAAGGTTGCCGATCCCTGCTGTAGAGTGACCCAACATGCTTCCATCACTACTTTCTGAACTTAGGGGAAATGGATGAAGAGTGGTACAAATAAATATTCATTTATGTACCACATGACTGCTGCATTTCTGTGCATTTTCTATATATTTACCAGTGGCCACAGGTGTTGCAAACATAGGTTGCCTTTTTAAGTGGCACAGCAGTCAGGATTCTTTCACTCTCAAATTCAGTCCACTTGAGCCAGGTTCATAAGAATGCTACCCAGGCAAGACTTCTGTAGTAGGTGCAGCTGACTAAAACATAAGGAAAGTTTGCACTTCTTCTGCACCCAAAAACTGGATGCTTTACAGATCTTTACACCTCACAATATCCCACTGAGGAGCACAGATAGTGTCATTTCATTCTAAAGTTGGGTGACCTTAGCCTAGTCCCTTCACCTCTCAATGCTAAGTTCATACATTAAGTCAGTGGCAAAGCCAGTAATAAAACCGGAGAGTCCTGGCTGCTAGATGTCCTGTCTATCCAGGACTCGGACTCTCCCTCCATGAATGCACAATGTCTATGACCTGAAGAATGCATTTTTGAGAGTGAAGATATTCAGCACCTAGATAAATACCTACATGGCAGTGATGTACATAGACCTAATACCACCAACTATGCCAGTCCCACCAATTTAAAACAAGCACATGACTTGACTTGCTGGGGTCATCATGGAAAAGGCCACCCAAATACAGGAGAACCTGCTTCAACACAGGAAAAAGAAACTCATTGACCGCACACCTTGAGTTGTCACCTACCATTTCACAATGGAACCCATGCGGTGTATCATCAAACAACTACAACCCACACCTGAAGGGGGCCACATTTGAAAATAATTCTTTCCCAAACTCCTCCTTCTGGCCTTTGAATAACCCCTCAACTTCACCATGCTCATCGTCAGAAGACAGCTCCCCAGAAACCAAGACATACCAACTCAAAGAGGCACTAGACACTATCAGAGTAACAGATACAAAACCTGCAGACGTATCCCCACTGCTA
Source organism: Chelonia mydas (assembly GCF_015237465.2). NCBI lineage: Eukaryota > Metazoa > Chordata > Testudines > Cheloniidae > Chelonia > Chelonia mydas. Next base: position 14,807,787 of record NC_057860.1, on the reverse strand, counting down.
CAATGATCAATACCCGTCCCCCCAACACACCTTTCAAGATTCATGGGTCCCAGACATGCCTGCCACAACATACAGCGTATCTCATCAAGTGCATCGAGTGCCCCAACGACAACAACTATGTGGGTGAAACCAGACAATCGCTATGCTCTCAAATTAACTCCCGCAGAACAATGATCGAAGACACCACCACCATATCAGTGGTGGGTGAACACTCTTCACAAAGCGATCACTCCATATCTGATCTTTCAGTACTTTTCCTCAAGGGAAACCTGCACAATACCTTCCAAAGGTAAGCCTGGGAACTCAAATTCATAAGTCTGCTAGACACCAAAAACCCAGGGACTTAACAGGGACAATAGTTCTATGGCTCATTACAACAATCTGTAAATACACCACACTTCCTACTGCCCTTAATGCATAACAACCTACCGTCCAACTGTCCGCTTCATTTCAAATGACCATCTCCAACATTCTTTACCCCCTCTGCTTGTCCCACCTTGTATTTAGCTCAGTCACTCTGCTTCTTTCCCGAGACCTAAAGTGCTCTGAGTAGCTTGAAAACTTGTACCTTGCAGCACCACAAGTTGGTCCAGTATAAGATATATTATTACCTCACCTACCTTCTCTCTCATATTAAAATGGAAAACTGTAAATTACTTTCTATTTATTGTGACTAATTTACAGGCTGAAATTCCTGGGAACATAACTTGTAAATATTAGTGATTCAAATTAGGAAGGATGTTAATACCACATCCTCTCACAGAGCATTAACACAATGCATCACTGGGAACTCTGTCCCAAAATTTCCACCCCTGCAGTTTATAAAATGAAATGGAGAAACTAAGGAACTCCTCTGTGCCAAAAAGGATCAAATGTTACCCTGAGATGTGCATGGGGTTTCCCACTGATTTCAGTGGGTGCTCCTTGCACAGATATGAAGGCAGAATTTGGCCCTAAAGATGTAAATTGTGTGTACACTACAGCCTTGTAAAAATGTTATGCAAGTTTACCAGTGAAGGCACAAAATCCACATGCCCACATATTCTCATAATGAAAAACCCCAGAAAGATATTATACTTGCCAATCAAAAAAGGCCACTTGTTCTGGGAGAGAATTTTGCCAGGCTGATGTACCACACACAGGATACAGCTCAACTGCCCGCTCATGAATACTTAGCTACAGTTTACAAACAGTAAAAATAAATAACAAAATTAAGGTAACCATTAGTGTACTTTTGAAGAGTGATAAAGAAATGTTTTCCCTTATAAGCCAATCCATTCCACCATTTTAGGCATTTAATCCAAATAAAAGTAAACTGCATGGAAACCTTAATGTTTCATAGAGGAAAATAACTAAAATAGTCAAGGGCCCCAAACCAACACCCCCCACCCCCCCACAAACTGAATTACTTTAAATTACTTTTTAAAATTAAAATGGCAGAATTCCTAGATCTAACAAAATTATGGAAAATAAGATCAATTCTACCAAAGGGGCTTGTATTGCATTTGTTGTAAGACAATATTTACTGTTGCTACATTTTTGTAAGGTGCGTGTTAGCCTAGATGAGGCATGCCTCATTTTTGCCAACACAATTTATATTTCAGAGTATTTGTCAAGGCAGAAAGATAGTTTCTTGCTTAAACACATCTGTGGAAACAGCTCTATTAGCTAGGGTAGTCGGGGATGCAACCCCATGCTTTGGTGTCCCTGAGCCTCTGACTGCCAGAAACTGGGACACAATGACGGGGATGGATCACTTGATAATTGCCCTGTTCTGTTAATCTTGGTAACAAATTCGTCTTCTGGCAGGGTCGGTTATTACAACAAATATTACTATGAAATGTAACTGTAGCAGGACTATTCAGACTCCTGGGAGTTTGTTGGGGAAGGTGAGAGCTGTTCAGACACAATGTAGGAAGACGGAGGACTGGCCATCCCATAAGGTCTCTTCGGATCATAATTTTCACCAGCTTGCAATGGAGTATCACAGAGCATCAGAACTGCAAAGGAGGATTTTATCTTATTCTGCATAACAAACACCCAAGTCTATACCCTCCTATGTATACAACTCTATACATGATGGGAATGACACCAAAGAATCATTTAAAGCAATTTTGGAGCATCAGTCACACAGATTAGGAGTCCCTTAATTTCAAGGCCCGAAATTAGAGATTTAGCCATCTTCCTTCCCTTGATTAGTGAGAAAACCAAATCTTGAATGAGAAACAGCAAGAAACAAGAAGTTCTGCTATGCAAATGCTCTCAACAGGTGTAAGTAGCACATACAATTCAAGCCCCTTCACCTTCATTTTCACAAGAAATGAAAGGGATTCAATTCACCATCTAATTTATTAATCCAGAGCCCAGAGGGGGATGACAGATGCAACACAAACTAAAGAAAGCAGACTGTGAGAGGAGTTAGAGGAAAGGGAGACAGGGGACTGCATGCCATTAACCATTACTTTTCCAGTCTTCTTTACGCGCTCATATTCTAGGATGCTTATGGTAAAAGATTCAGAGAAATCTCTCCAGCTCATACTGCTCTTCATAAGCAAAGACAAGAAGACTGAGAAAAGGATCATCATATCGACAATATATATATACATATGTGTATGTGAATGTTATGTAATGGACAAGAAATGGCTACATTGGAGACGTGTCATTTCATTCTTTTATGACTAATATTCTATTCATTCTCCCTCTCCCACTGCACATTCTAGAAAAACAGTAAAGATTGAGTAGAAAGTCATTTCAATTGAGCCATTTCTTGTGTAACTAATTACTATGAATAACTGAGAATACACAGACTTTTAGTTACAGATGAAAAATGTCTTCAAGTGTTGAAGGCACTGTGCAAAGATGGTATTTTCAGTGAAGAAATAAAACAGTGATTAGTGATAATAGCTGGACTGCACAATCTTAAGAGTCTCAAGAAGTCTTCCCAGAGGCAGATATCAACCACTGGACCTAGTCAATGTGCCTGTGGCATCAAGTTACGAACACTGAAAATGGAAGTAGTCAGCTCTAAATGTAACACATTCAGTGGAAGGTTACTCAGTGAGTATTTATCCTGAGACCGTATTACAAATCTCAACGGGTTAGGAGGGACAAATATTGATATTAATCTTGCCTGGTTGAGAATGTGAGCCTCATGGGAACACTTGTTACAAATGCCTTTAAAATGGGCAGAATGACCCACAGTTTTTGTTTCAACATTACATGGATTTTGATCAGATTAAATTGAAATATGTTAATACCGTACCTGAAGAAAAGCATTAGCTAGGTGTTATTTACTATATACTTTGTAAGTGTAAGTACCCTGAAAAGAGGTGCATTAGTAATGATTTTATACAACACTAATTGTACTTGCTCTGTTTTTTTCTATGTTCAATTAGAATAGGCAGGAAATAACCCTTGTTACTTACTGCAGTCAAGCAGTAGATCATCAGGTTGTCACTGTTTGTCCAAACAGACTCACCTAATGGAATCAGCAACTTGCAAACCTACATTCAACACCTGAAGAGGAGATAATCATACAGTACCCAGCCCGTTGGCTGATCACAGCCAGTAGCACCCATGTTATCAGTCATGATGCATGTGAGAGTCTAGGCAGGACAACCTTAATGGTAACTCTTTTGCTCATATAAAAACCATGCTTGCACCAGAGGAGAATAAAGTTTTCAGGAGGCCAGCTCTGCAGGACTATACACTTCATGCCTTTACAATCAGCAGGGCTCAAAGCTCTTCAGCACTCCATAGCCAACTCTGGGCTGGCATGGAATGCAACACATACTATGCAAAATATTTCCCTCCCAGTCTAAGAAGGTACATGGCCAATTTCCTCTCCTGAGAGAGAGAGATTGTAAGGTGCTTCTATATATTTTAATACAACTGAAAGGCATTTTGTAAAGATCACCTGGGCTCTTTATCTGCAAGTCTCAGTTTTGCTTTGCTGCTGAACCCTAGGTGACAGCAGGGCAGCATTTCATTGTTCTGGAGAAAACGCTTGCAATGCTGCTGTCAAGAACTGGTCAAAATGAACACTAACCAAAAAGCCCAACTGTTAGGTATCTAAATGGTAATTCTGCTCCTGAACTTGCCAGTGAGCATTTCAGAGCTTGATCAAAAACTCACTAAATCTGACAGGAGTCTTGCTATTAACAGCAAAGGATTTTGGATCAGGCCTACAGAATCTACAGAATCCAAGTTTTATATTCATCCCTCATAACAGAGGATTTCTGGTGTTTACTTACATACTTGCACCAAGCAGAAAAATGCATATTGGAGGGGGAAACAGCCTTAGCCTCGCAGTGATGCTGTCATCTATTGACCTGCTTAGGTTTTTCAGAAGCCAGGAAATAATGATTTATTCAGCACCTGTCTCCACACAATTAATTCTATGTTTTTACTGGGAACACGCACAGTAAATATAAATAATCAGAAAACGTAAAACCATGATTGGCTGTGTGCGCATTGCATGAAAAACAGAAAATGATTTGAGAAAGTTTCTTAAACCAAAAAAAAGTATAGAAACGAGTCATCTAAAATAGCAAATGAAAGACAACACTCTTGAGAATAAAAATGGCAATTTGTGACAATAAACCACCAGCTGATTCAGTGCTAAACTCCCCTGATAGTCTGACCTCATCAAAAAACTGCTGAGTTTTGCGCAGTATAAATTTTAATTCTGTCAGCTCTAGGAAGTTTCTCTTCAGAGCTTCCTGGTTTGTGTTGATCTCTTTAAGCTCATTTTCAATTTTCTCAAAGTTTGCCTGGGGAAGAAAAGAAGAGGAAAAAAATGTAAAGTGAACCTAAAAATAAATGCAATTTAGCTCTAATTAATCACCCAGTTCAAAGTGTGCTGTGCAAGATCTTTTCCTAACGGCATTCAGGTTACCCATAACTACTAGATGCTGCCTGCATCCTGTTTTCTTCACAATGCATCTTAAAACATTAGCATCAGATTATTATAATGCTACTCTATATAAAGATTAATAATTAGAGTTGTACCAGTTTACATGAACTCTAAATTTGGTCCTTCGTTTTTAAAAATAAGTATTCACTTGCATCTTATACATACATACACTGAAGTTACAGCAAACTATGCACAATGTTTATGGGTTGGATCCTCAGCTGGTGTAAATCAGTGCAGCTACACTGAAGACAATAGAGCTTTGTTCATTAAACCAGCTGGGGATCTGACCCTGTATATTCTTACTACTAAATTCCAAAGAACTCAATTATTGAAACTAATTAGCAGAACTTCGGCTATCTAGACTCAGATACTAGTTCAGCCTTAATGAAACACTATTACCTCTAAATCGATCATGTCCCGTGGGAAAGGCACCTCTGGGTTCTCACCGGTGTCCAGGATTGGGATGTTCGCTTTTTTAATCTCCTTCTCAACAAACCCTAAAGACAGAAAAAGTTTCACGGGTAAGAATCACTATGAGAAACAAAAGCAAGAAACTGCAGCATCAGTCTCTCTGCACCTTCACATTCCCCATCACCTCACCTGACCGGCAGCTGTGTATCCCACCCCCACAACCATCCATCCTATCTGTAGCAGAACTCCACCAGAATACAGCTCATGTGGCTGCTTTAAAAGATCCACAAGTTCTCTTCTCCACATGAAACAAATCTTTCCAAAAGTAGCCTAGCCTACTGGGAAACGAATGTTACCTTACCACTAACACAACACTTAGCTATGACACATTATTTCAAAAGTTTAGGCTGCTTTCTTCCCTTAAAGCTAGTATAGAATTAGAGGCATGCATCAAAGTAAAGCAAGGACATACTGAGTTTCCGGTCCATCTCCTCACATCTCCTGACTTCGTTAACAAATTTACGCTGGAACACATTCACATCAGGGTTCAACTGCAAACAGAAACACACATTTCCTTAGGAACGTTTAAATGTGAAGGATCATGATTACTAATTTATCAGGGTTGTGTGTGGGTTTTTTGGTGAGTGGTGGTTTGTTTTTAAAGAATGATGCAAGGAAAGTGTATAGCAGATATGATTGCTGTGTAGCATGACCCTCCTTACGGATAAGTAACAACTAGCTGGAATATATGTGCTTGTGGCACAAGTGGGCACTGAGATAGCAAAGATTAATTATGACCCTTGACCATATAAACAGCAGCCAGGATCTTAATGATCTGATGCATTTTACTGACACCGGAAAGCAGCCACTTACATCACGAAACTGAACCTTCCCAAGCTCTCCTAACTCGCTGACACAACAGTATGCAGCTTCCGACTGGAGGAAAAGCTGAGCCAGGGTCATCTCCTCACTTCGGAAAAGCTCCCCCATGATGAAAGGCAAGTGTCGGCCAAACCAGGAGTGGAATTTTAACCCTAAAATAAAAAGGTTGTAGGCCTGAGAATGTACAGCAGAGTCTGAATCCCACATTCTCCCCTGTACAGGCACATTTGTGAAAGGACAATTTGTCTCCGATAGTCAGAGGAGAAAAAGTATAAAACACAGTCCCATGGAATAACCCTACACGCTGCATGCAAATATTTTGACTTAAAAATAATACAAGAGGAAGTGATGATCCTTTCATAAGATGTCTGAGAGGTCAAGTAGTTCTTCGGCACCTTCTGAAGAAAGACTATTTCATAACTTTCTAAGGAAACACCTTGGTGAATCACGACAGATCTTACTCATTGACCCCGTGGTACCAGGGAGGGGAACCCTGCCACATCACATGGTCTGCAAAGCACCATGGAGAGTTAACCCACTACAGACAATTCTTTCTTCTTCTTCAGCAACCTAAGAACTCTGCTCTTCCAGGGCTGTCTCTTCCTGCTCTAAGCCTTGTACTTCGAGTGATGCTCTCAGAGGCAAACCAACTCACGTGGTAGCTAAAGGCCGCCTACTGAAATGTCATCTTGGAAGCAGTCCATTTTCAGCTGACAGCATCCCTGAACTGGCAGGGAAGAGCTCCCCCAGGAAGAGAAGAGCATTGCCATCATACAACACTAGTGCAGTTCAGAAAATGCACCACACTGCATATTGCGCTATGGTGCATCCCTGTTGGGGCAGAGAACACATTCTTTGCTCTTCTCTTCATTCAGCTGCTATATTTTATATTTCCACCCTGCCCCACCTTAAAACTACAGCCCATTTGGAGGGCTGTCAAATTATCATCACAAGCAGGGTAGTGCTTCACTCAACACAGGTTTTAAAACACAAGAAATACCACACAAGAGAAGCTGGCACTATCAGTGGTCCTGAATTTTTACTAGCTCAAACTAACTGAGCCTATGAGACCAGAATCAAAACGAATGACACTTTAGTTCAGTTCTGGCCACACTGATTTCTGACTTCACATTGCTGAGTGGAATTTAGCTGCTGGTATGACACATTCTGTCTGGGTGGCCCCAGGTGTTGTTTTAATTATTGTATCTATGCCCAGATGCCGTGTGAACATGCGCATGCAGTTAAAAATCCATCCACACACGCACTGTATTTCCATTTTGAAATCTACCGAACAACGAGCCTTGAAACCGACTGGATGGCTTGTTTGCTTCTGGGTTTATTCAAAATACACGGTTTTTAAGTGGAAAAATATCCCTTCCCACACGCTTAGGCAAACCAGGATGATAAAATATGCACTCAGAGCAAAGTGAAGTGAAAACCCGACACAGCAGCACGGTGCGACCGCCAGGCTGAAGCCCCCACGGTTCGGCACAAACGCCGCCGGCTTGGGAGGCTATTCCCGTGGGGGGTGCCCGGCACACCCTGGCGCAGCAAGAGGGAGCCTGGCGAGGCACAGGCGGAACCAGCGGCGCCGGGCAGGCGGCCAGTGCCCAGCCCGGGCACCGAGCGTGCAGCACCCTGGGGTGCAGGGGCGGGCGCTTCAGGGACAGGGACGCAGGGGCTCGGAGGAGACCAGGCCAAGGGGACAGCGACAGGCACAGGGCAATTAGCAGACCCCCCCCCCCAGCAGGGCACACGGGAAATGAAGGGGGGGGGCAGCCTGAGGGCTGAGCTCCACCACAACCCCCCCCCCCAACTGGGGGCTCCCCGTGGCCTCTCCTAGAGGGGACCCCGCCCCCCAAGCGCCCTGCAGAGCGGGACGCCAGCCACCCCCACCCCCGGCTCAGCCACCAGGGGGCGCCCCCCGCCTGCCCCCCCCTTACCTGCAGCCCACCCCGGCCCCTGCAGCGGCCGCCGCAGCCTTACCTGCGCCGCCCCGGCCCCCCTGACGTCACCGCGCACGCGAACGTCGTCCCCCCCCGCCGCAGCGCCGGATCACGCGAGGGCGTCTCCTAGCGACGGCCCGGCGGCCATCTTGTTCCCCTTTGGCCGGCTGGGCCCCTCCGCCCGGAAGTGCCCGGAACGGGGGGAGGGGCCGTGGCTGCCGGGGGGCGGGGGGGAGGGGCAGAGGGCCAGCGTCGCCCGGCGCCGTGGCCCAAAACACGACGTCACAGCATGAGCCGATGACATCACGGCACAACCGGCTGATGTCGCCATGGAGCGCAGCGGTGTTTTGCTGCACTAGGATGACGTCATGACAGAGCAGGTCGTGCCCGTCCGTGGGTTGGACTCAAATATTGCAGGGGGAGCCCTGTCCCCTCTCGCAGTGCGACACCGCGGCAGGGCCGGGCGTGAGCGCCTCACCGCCTCGCACCAACGTGCGACATCGCGCCCACCTAGCACCACCTCGCACCAACCTAGCACCACCTCGCACCAACGTGCGACATCACACCAACCTAGCGCCACCTCGCACCAACCTAGCGCCGCCTCGCACCAACCTAGCGCCGCCTCGCGCCAACGTGCGACATCACACCAACCTAGCATCACCTCGCACCAACCTAGCGCCACCTCGCACCAACCTAGCACCACCTCGCACCAACGTGCGACATCGCGCCCACCTAGCGCCACCTCGCACCAACCTAGCGCCACCTCGCACCAACGTGCGATATCACACCAACCTAGCACCACCTCGCACCAACCTAGCACCGCCTCGCACCAACGTGCAACATCACACCAACCTAGCGCCGCCTCGCACCAACCTAGCGCCGCCTCGCACCAACGTGCGACATCGCGCCCACCTAGCGCCACCTCGCACCAACCTAGCGCCACCTCGCACCAACCTAGCGCTGCCTCGCACCAACGTGCAACATCGCGACCACCTCGCACCAACCTAGCACCACCTCACACCAACATAGCGCCACGTTGCACCAACCTAGCGCCACCTCACACCAACCTAGCACCACCTTGCACCAACGTGCGACATCGCGCCCACCTAGCACCACCTCGCACCAAACTAGCACCACCTCGCGCCAACCTAGCGCCACGTTGCACCAACCTAGCGCCACCTCACACCAGCCTAGCACCACCTTGCACCAAGGTGCGACATCGCGCCCACCTAGCACCACCTCGCACCAAACTAGCACCACCTCGCGCCAACCTAGCGCCACGTTGCACCAACCTAGCGCCACCTCACACCAGCCTAGCACCACCTTGCACCAAGGTGCGACATCACACCAACCTAGCATCACCTCGCACCCACCTAGCGCCACCTCGCACCAACGTGCAACATCACACCAACCTAGCGCCGCCTCGCACCCACCTAGCGCCACCTCGCACCAACGTGCGAGATCGCGCCAACCTAGTACCACCTCGCACCAACCTAGCACCACCTCGCACCAACCTAGCGCCACCTCACACCAACGTGCAACATCGCGCCAACCTAGTACCACCTCGCACCAAACTAGCACCACCTCGCGCCAACCTAGCGCCACCTTGCACCAACCTAGCACCACCTCGCACCAACCTAGCACCACCTCGCACCAACGTGCGACATCACACCAACCTAGCATCACCTCGCACCCACCTAGCGCCACCTCGCACCAACGTGCGACATCGCGCCAACCTAGCGCCACCTCGCACCAACCTAGCGCCACCTCGCACCAACCTAACACTACGTTGCACCAACCTAGCACCATGTCACACCAACGTGCAACATCATGCCAACCTAGCACCACATCACACCAACCTAGCACCACCTCGCACCAACACAGCACCATGTCGCACCAACGTGCAATGTCACGCCAACCTAGCACCACCTCGCACCAACCTAGCGCCACCTCGCACCAACCTAGCACCACGTCGCACCAGCATACAATGTCACGCCAACCTAGCACCACGTCGCCCCGTGATAGGATTTTACACCAAAATATCATGACGTTGCATCACGACAGGATGTCACACCAACATATCATGTTACAGCAATATATCACATCACACCACAATACATCACGCCAACATATCACGTTGCACCAACATATTACCACATCGCAACAACATATCTTCACAGCACCACTGCATCATGCCAAAAGCTAGCGTGGTAAGTTAGAAATGTCATCGTACTTTTATGTGTTGCCATGTTGTCATCACGTTGGATCAGAACTCCAGTGTGTTGTTTGAAAAGTTCACGAGGAGCAGTACTCTGCAGTTCTGCACAGATATGGCACCACATGTACACAGAGGAGAAGGAGACCGCCAGCTGGAAGAGGCATGTGTTAATGGTCAAGCAATGCTTGGCTGGCGGGACTGGCTTATGGCTAGGCTGCAGTGGAGTCTCGCACAGGTCCTGTATGGTAACATAGCTGGACCTACCCCTGCCACGTGTCTCTCCTCCTTCTCTTCTTACACCGCCTCCTCACTGTTCATGGCAGGATTTTCTGTCTCGGGCTCATCGGAGGCATCCACAGTGGTCGGTGGGTTACTGGTGGGGGTCTCTGCCAAGTATGGCATGCAATTTCCTGGAAACGTGGCAGGTCTGTGGCTCAGCACAAGACCGACTGCTGCCCTTCCTGGCCTTGTGGTATGCCCACCACAGCTCCTTCGCTTTCATGCAGCACTGCCGTGGATCCTTGTCATACCCCTTTGCCTGCATCCCCGGGCAAGCTTTTTGGAGATGTCCACTTTTCTACAACTGGTCCATAGCTGTGCCAGCACAGCTTCTTCTCTGCCACAGGCCCCGGAGATCTAACGCCTCCTGTCCACTCCAGACAGGAGCGTGGTTAGTGCGTGGGATTGGCGTCGTCGCTAGGACAGTTGCACACAACAAGGGAGAGCTGCCAGGTGTACTCACCAAGGTGGGCAACCAGGAAAAGGCATTTCAAACATACACAGGGGTTTTAAAACGGGGGGGTGGGGGGGCTTCTGAGCTGCAGGTGGCCGTGCCTGCAGACGGTCGATGTAAACAAACTGGCTCGCGGCCCGCCAGCGGATTGCCATGATGGGCCGCAGGTTGCCCACCACTGCCCTAGCCCCTTTGACTGACGCAAGAATAAAACCCAGTACAGCAACTTCATACCCTCTAGGTCTGCTTCTCTTCTCACGCACAGTGATATCAAACCGGTGTCATTCTGCTGCAGTCAATGAAGCCGCACTGGTGACAGTGAGAGGACAATCAGGCTTGTTGCTTTGAATCCAAGCGATAAAGAGAGTGTGTTTCAGTGGAGACGCAATTCCACCCCGCAACAGCCAGATTAATCTCCACACAGAGATTGGCATAATGTGGAAATCTGACATACAAGAAACCTCCCTCCAAGTAAGAGTTCATAATTTCCTCTGCTATTAGATTGTTAAATGGAAACACGATTTCCTAGGAAGGAAGCCAAGCCCCACAGATGAAATGAACTTAGTTAAAATACACTTAACTGCTAAGTACATATTCTGCTTATTGACAGTCTTTTGGTAAACATTGGCTCTTTATTCCAGTTTAAAAGTTTAAGTTTAAAGAGGGGCTTTTGCACTATGGAAAATTGGAAAATATGTCAGATCTAATCATGGAACTGTTAACTCTTTACCTGCTTTTGTTCATTCCTTGTCATTTATGCTAATTGCCATAGAAAGTAATTGATTCCAGTGGTGCACACTTCATCCTGAAAGGTTTCAGAGTAACAGCCGTGTTAGTCTGTATTCGCAAAAAGAAAAGGAGGACTTGTGGCACCTTAGAGACTAACCAATTTATTTGAGCATAAGCTTATGTGAGCTACAGCATCCGATGAAGTGAGCTGTAGCTCACGAAAGCTTATGATCAAATAAATTAGTTAGTCTCTAAGGTGCCACAAGTCCTCCTTTTCTTTTTACTTCATCCTGAAGCAATTCACAGAATATGCAAAGCACTACTTATATGCAGCCACTCTGGGGAGGAAAGCACGAGTTGCCACACTCTGCAACAGTAGGGGTAGAAAGGAGTATAGGCAGCTGTGGGGAAGTCAAACATTACTGGAGGCCGGAAAGAGGTGGAACTCAATAGACATTGTGGAGGGATATATCATCTCCTCGCAGCTGCTTTCCTGACCCCCGGAAGATATACTGGAGCAAACTCCAGCTTCTCTAGTTAGAGTTCAGTGCCCAGATACCAGATCAGTCCTTCCCTGTTATCCTGTGCTTGTAGCTGACTCTGTATGAAGGGGAGCCTTGGGAATATTGTAGCCCCTTGTTTTGCCTCAGGTTGCACGCTGTACGGTGCAACGTCTCCACTTCTAACTTTTTAGCAATACCTCTCTTTGAAATCGCCTGACAGGGTTGTGCACAGCAAAGCGGAACTGTACATCTCCCCAGGCAGCCTGTCAAGGTGCCGAGCTCTGTGTCGGGGAGACAAATTATACTCTTATTAATTATTACTTAAATGATGGTAGTGCCTAGGAGCCCTAGGCATGGCCCGGGACCCCAGCGTACTAAGAGTTGCACAAACAGAACAAAAAGCTGATTCCTGCCCCAAAGAGCTGCCGATCTACGTGTGAAACAAGAGACAACAAATGGCTGCACAAGGAAACAATGAGATAATATTGGTCAGCCTGATAGGCTGTGGTCTCAGCCCACCAGCAACCTAACCTAATAAATACAGCACGTGATGAGACTGGGGGCTTCGTTTGATAGAAAAGGCAGAAGCATTACAATGGCAAGACTCTAGTTTTCATTTTTATTGAGGTATCTGACATAATCCCTCCAATTGCCCTGGGAAGATGGAGAGAGCTGGGAGAATTGAATACTATAATGGACCAATTTGCTATTGAAATATACCATGCTGATGGCAGCCCAGGAGACAGGACTGCATGTTTCCATGCAACAGAGACATGAGCAGCTGCAGAAGTCTGTGTCCCTTCCACCCCCAGTTACTGCCTGCCAATTTACCTCCCCACTTAATCCAGAGGCTCTCCTGGGGAGGAAAGGGTAATTTATTATCCACTGTCCACTCAGTCCTTAGCCTTGTTACTTCAGCTACCAAAAAGAGGGGCAAATGTGCCAACTGCAATTGTTTTTTTTGTGCGGCCACTTGTCTTGTACAAAGAAGACACCAATGCTATAAAATTAACAGGTGGGCTATAGAGAGAATCGGTCAAATCCAGTGAGAGGTGGAAACTTCAAAGAACAAATTACATTCAGGTCCAAAAGGGGAAGACTCAGGTTGCCACCTACTGGGCCATCCAGGTATGTCCCTCTGAGAGGAAGTGGGACATACCTGTGTTCCAGGCAGCCATTCATCACATTTCAGCTCATCAGGGCGTGACAGCTCTGTGCAGAGCAAGTTTAGAACAGCCCACTTAGCCTGTTGTAGAAAACAGGCAGACCAAAAATATAGACCTGTACCTTTATCTTCTTGAGAGCCTTCCACTCAGCTTTACAAGTTAAACCCGCCTTGAGTTCAGAATTGCTATTCCCTTATTACAGACAGGAAAACTGAGGCACAGAGAGGAGAAGTCACTTGGCCAAAGTCACGTCGTGAATTAATAGCAGAACTAGAGAGAGAACAAAGATCTGCTGACTTCCAGTGCTGTGTGTTCGCCACCACACCGAGCATCCTAGAGAGCAGCTCTGCTCTGAAATGGATCTCACGTCAATAACAGCTGCAGAGCCACAGTGTGTTGGGGCCGAAATTAATTGTGCGTGTCTGTGTGCGTGTGCATGGAGCACTGGCTCATCAGCTGCAAACACTGGAAATGGGGGGGGTGTTAATCCTCAGGGGGGAAAAGCCAATGCTCTGAGAAACGCCAGTGTATAACAAATTACACTATTTTTAACCTGTGACATAAAAAGTGTGTTGTGGGCTTCAGATGGGGCACCCAAATCTAAATCAATACCCTGGTGTGGGTCCAGCACGGTTAACAAGCAAGTCTGTCACATGACTGGGAGCATGGGGGCAGGGAAGTGCTGACAGTTGCCGGAGATATCCTTGTGGATGGCGGGGTCCCCAGCTGGTACATAATGTAGCAGCCAAGACTGTCCTAAAGTGGGTTCGAGACCAACTGCCTGGAACACTGTAAGGGGCCCGTCTTGTTTGCCAACCTGTGGCCAGATACAGGGCTGACCCCCAGCTGCAGGATCCCCTCTCCTGTGACAAGAGAAGCTGAGAGCGCGTCCCGATAGTCCAAGACCCTCGATGAGACTCCAGCTGTGACCCTCGAGGTCTGGCAGCAGCTCTTCCAGCTGAGCCTAAAACCAGCTCCTCCTGGCCAAGCACTTGGGTTGTTGCTGTTGGGGGTTGCTTCCCTTTGGCTGAGCCAGCAGGACCAAGGGTGAGCAGGTCTCAGCTGGGAATCATCCATGTACGTCTTAAGCCTTCCTCCTTCGCATCAGCCTCTTGGCCGGTAGCGGGCATGCTTCAACCCCTGCTCTCAAACATTCTACCCCAGCGATCTTGCAGATGATCCTATGGCCATAAACAAAAGCCAAGGCAATAAACAGGCCTGTGAACCGTTTTCAATTAATATTTAACTCGAAAGCTCCTCAGGACAGGGGCTGCCCCTCCTCTGTCTTCAGCCCAGCAATGAGCATGATACCTGCGTGATGTGATTCATCATTACCACTAACAATCAGCAGTGTGGAATGCACTATCTTCCCTTTGGGCAGTGCTTTCGGCACGTGTACCCTGGCGTGTGCTGAGAGCCTGTGCTACGCTTAGAAAGCTAGTAACTCGAGCCCGTTGATGAATAGGGGCCTGCAGAGCTGAGCTGGGCGCTCTCCAGTGGGAGTGCCCAGCCATATATCTGCATGCTCCTGGGTTTAGATTTACTCCTTTTATTTAAATCTGCATACAGATACGAGCACAAACACAGAAGTAACATGTCAACACCAATCTCACATATGCACTTGCATGTGTGTCCCCCACATGTATGTAAATATACATAGACAGGTGTGTGCAATTCAGTCTCATGAATGATCCAAAGGGACATGCCACAGCTAGTCAATAGGGAGTATAAGCCTCTCTTTAAAATGTCGACAACCCGCCTGACACAGACCTGCAAAGCAATACTAACGGGAGGCAGAGGGGTTTGAATGTTCCAGCTGAGTTTCTGTGCTGCTATGTGCAGTTGTTTCAGCCGTCCTTTCATGTACACAGCTGTGCCCAGAAGGGGCTTGTTTCTGTCTAGCAGCTTCCCAGGCAGCTTCCAGCAGAGTTTTGTTTTTTCCTCTCGCCCAGATTCCTTGCAGTTTTGCACAGAATGCCTTTGAACGTATGGCACAGAAGAGGCTGTTGGGAGCTCTGGAGCTTCACATTCCTCCGTGAGCCGTGCCTGGGCTCGCATGCAAAAGCCATCGCCTCCCCTCCACTCCAACTATTTTAATCATTTCAAAAAGGGTGGGTCATCAGGCATTTGGCAGTGGCTCCTTTTATATAGCTAAGGTGGAGTCAGCCAATGGCCTGCAAGCCTGGAAAATTTTGCAGGGCAGTTTCCCTGGACAGCTTTGCAGAGCTGTGCCATTTGAATTTAAGCTCGCACATACACACACACACACAGCCACGCACTGTGCTCTCCATTTCTGGCTTGCCTCCCAGCACAGAGTTGAGCTAGAGCTCGGGTTAAGTTTTTTCTTCTCACTCTGCTCCCTGCAGCGACAGCTTCTCCAGGCTCTGCTAGTCGGGACTCCCAAGCAAGCATGGCGGACACCCCTTTGCAAATTATTGAGCAGCCCGCTCCTTCCGAGACCTCCGAGGAGCAAGCAGCTGAGGAGCCGATTAAATCAGACCAGATCAATGGCGTGATGGTGCTCACCCTTCTGGACAAGATCATCGGGGCAGTGGATCAGATCCAGCTGACCCAGACGCAGCTGGAGGAGAGGCAACAAGAGATGGATAGCGCAGTGGCCAGCATCCAGGGGGAACTGACCAAGCTCACCAAAGCACACACCACCACCAGCAACACCGTGAACAAGATGCTGGAGAAAGTACGCAAGGTGAGCGTCAATGTGAAAACCGTCCGGCAGAACCTGGAGAAGCAAGCCGGGCAGATCAAGAAGCTGGAGGTCAACGAGGCGGAGCTGTTGAAGCGAAGGAACTTCAAAGTCATGATCTACCAGGTAAGGAGATGTCCTGCAGCTCCTCAGGCACCGTCAGTGAGTGTTTTCAGTGTTGACCGCATCACCATCCTGGGTTAGAAGGACGGCACGTTGCCTCACATGCCTCCTCTAGACTCATCCAGCATCCAGTGCTGAAGTGCGCCATAAATAGGGCCTTCCGAATCTAACAGCACTGATTTCTTCATAAGGCAGAAGGTTTAATGTAATAATTTATTGCACTTAAAAAAATGAGTACAGGAAATTTCATAAAGATACTGAGACTGGCCCCAAGCACCCCACTGCAAAAGGCCAGCAGAATTTGGTTACCTAGCAGAGACTGCTGTTTAACCAAAGGAGGAACAAAAGTCTACTAGGAACTGGAGAGAGGTATTTTAAATCAGTTATTTCAGACAGAGGATTTACTGTGAGGGATGAAGTCCTTAGTGCGACAGAAAATACGGTCCGGTCCATTGAATTCATTAGCACACCCTTTCCCCGGGATCTGCCTTTGCCACATTGCTTGTAAAATTAAATATGATCCAATGTATGTTACAGATTCCTTCATCTACAGCCTGCAGGTCCTGGGCATTCCAGTCGCTCAGTTTCAGCGACAGGGGCTTCACTCTGCCGGAGGCTCAGCACTCCCACTAGGAGCTGGACTTGCCTTTAATCTTTTAATACCAAACAGGCAAACAAGCAAAACAAACGCAGCCACAGGCTTCCGCCTCCCCTTCCGCTGCCTGTCTGGGTTTAGCTTCACTTTGCAGAGCAGACCCCCAGAGGGGAAAGCTGGAGAAAAACCGAATGGGCCAGTTAATGAGATGAGGATAGTTCGAAGCATCCGGGTTAATAATAGACTGTGTGAGGGATAAATAGAAAAACACCCAGTGCAGCTCACAGGGAAAAGGGGGAAGAAAAACCCCACAAAATGCACGGCACCTTTTACTAGCATAGTGGGAAAGGAGATCTAGTCAGGCCAGACTGTGGAATCTAGCAAGTGGCAGGACTGATATAGTTCTCTGATTCACAGCTTAAGCATTTATAGTTCTATCATGGAGGCTGAAACACTCACGTATATTAGGAGCACGTCAGCCACCTAAACAGATTTATAAATACATTGATCGGAAGCTCTGGGGACTGGGCCTGCACAGAGGACTAGAGCCAGCTGTGGAAAATGGAGACACCTAAACAAACCAACAGCGGTGGAAACAACCCCTGGGAAGGGAGCGAAAGGGGAGGCTCAGGCAGAACATCCCCGGCAGGTATTTCAAAGTGGTAGGGAAATGGCCAGGTCCTGGTTCCCGGCGGACTGGCACTGTGAGAGCCTGCTCTTTATTGTGTGCTGTTGGTCTTGAGCATTGAGAGTCCGTGTGCAAAATAAACAAATCATCGCTCTCCCCTTTCCTGTGGGACAAAACTTTCATACAGGACCCGATCCTGCTTCCACGGCCGGCAAAACTCGCATTGATTTCAATGGGCGCAGGCTCGGCCCCTGAGTTAGAATCAGCTGAGAAAGGCCCTGAGGTGAGATTTTCTGCAGTTCAAAGTTGTTTTGGAGAAAAAGGGGAGAAGGTTTTGAAATCCAGACTGAATTATCCTGTGTGGATTTCAGCGTGGAAACCCCCCCCCCCCCCCCCCCAAGCATTAAAGCCCGAGGGAGACACTGAAGGGCTGCTTCATGGAAAATACAGCCGTGCATGGACTTACGAAAGCCAGGCAGGGCCTTTCATCACACAGCAGAGTTGTACAACTCTGTCCCCATGCCCAGAGGAAGCTGCAAGAGTAAGTGAGTGAAGGAGGTCTTGGGGCAAGGGTGTGGCCTTGTGCCCATACACCACTGCGCGAATGGAGCTCCTTTGTGGAGGAGAAGCCAGGCACAGTGTCCTGATTTGAAGCATGGACTGGAGACCGAAATCCAGGGGAGTCCCTGACTTGCAGTGGCTGAGAGCTAGGATGGGATGGGCAGCAGTAATAAGTCTGTATTAGCTCAACAAAGATGCCCCTCTCTATTCCTCCGCTGCTGTGTTAGCTAAGTCAAAGATGATCCTGTGCAACGAGCATTCTGACTGCTACTAACAGAGCACAGGGAACCCCATGGAAGGGTTGGGTGTATTTTTCCAGTCCACTTTCCCCTGCATACAATGGAAAAATAGCTTTGCAGTCAAGAGAGAAATTTTCACACTGGTGTCAGCCCTTACTGTCTTTCTGGATGCTTCTGCTGTCCCGTGGGGCTAGCTCTGAGCCATTCGCAAGGCAAGAACTATTGTTGTTTCACACAGGGACTGATTGGTTGTTAAGGAGCATCATTATTCTGTGCTTTGCCCTGCACTAATCATGTACCATCCACTGGGCAGTAACCGGGGCTGTGCGGTGCTGAAGCTGTGGTTAACGGGCGGTGTTAACAACATATAGGAATGTCTCTTGTTCGTGTACTTGGAAAGTTTGCTCCAGAAATGTGGGGAGAGACGATCTTGGGCTGGTTTCGGCTGGGCAGGTTTCTGTTTTAGGAGGTTGTGTTGCTGTGTAATTATCCAGGTATGGGGCTGAGGGTCTTCAGCAGGCTGCTTGCATGAAGGAGACTGTATATTTAGGGTCCAATCCTGTTTACTCCTTTAAGTAGCCCTATCAAAGTCAGTGGTTCTACTCCTTTGAGTAAAGGGAGTGGGATTTGGCCCAGGGTGTATGCTCGGCATGCCAGGATTAACACTTTTAGTAAATAAATAAAAGGATGAATGAGCATCTCGGTATCTCAGCTCCAGAGGCATTTCTAACAAATCATGGAGCAGATTCCGCCCCTTCCCCTGTGCGGAGACATGCCGTTCTTGTCAGGAGCCCTGTGGATTCCAGTGGGTTTACTCATGGACTAGGTACTTCTTCGGCTATTTAGTAACAATTATTGTGTATTATTTGCTAAGTGCCAACAATGTGTAAAACACAAACATCCCGATGATAATCCCTGTCCTGGGGAGTTGACAATGGGGAACCTCTCTCCCAGGCCTGGCTGTAGAAAACCAGTAGCAAACAGTTCCAAAACAGTCCCCTAGTTCTACAACTCATGCTCAGCGCTTTCCAGACTGAACACTCAACGGAGGGTCAGTCTAGACGCTGCCTTGGCTAGTTTTGTTCTTCTCGTGTCTATGAACAATTCCAATATCAACCTTTAACTGCATTTGTGCTTTAAGAAACTGTGATGAACTTTCCTGCTCCCTTGTGACTTCAGTAGCCAGGGGAAAGATTTCGGAGTTTGTTTTATTGTGGGGGGCAAATGTGCCTAATACACCTGCAGGATTAGCCGAGAGGAGGAATGGCCTCTTTCCAGGGGGGATTGCCAAGCAGGGAAGGGGCTGCTCCCCAGGTGGATTTAGTATGGAAGGATGCTGTGCCTTGGAGAAGCAAAAGGACAAAGACGAGAAGTCTGTTTTAATAGGTGAAGGATGCCTGGTTGGCTCTTCCAGTGCATTTCGAGAAGTTAAGGAAGGAATGACACTCAGGGTGCAAGCGAGATCCCTGGGACTGCTTGTTGGGGGAGGTCAGACTAAATGCAAGCACGCTACTTCGGTATTTTACGTATCGTAGGAGCACAGAGAAAATCCAAGTGGGTTCCTCCGTGTCTTGGCAGCTGAATTTTGGTCTGGAGAGTTGAGCATCAAGTACGTCTGTCTTGTCCGCCTCAAAACTAGGGAGAAAACGGGCAGTACTAAAAAGCAGCCACACCCAGGAGGATATGTACAGTGACTTTGACGGGAGTTGAATCAGGCCCCAAGAGCAATGTGAAAAAAAGCCAGCCCCCACTGAAGCCGCCCAGGAGAAGACTTGATTCTTTGCCAAAGAGCCGTGTGGACAGAGCGTTAACCTCCGTGTCACAGAGGGGAACGTTCATGCCCAAGAAGCTGGAGGGCAGAGGGCTGGGCTCTTATTTGCTGCTCGTATCCCCAGAGCTGCTGTTAGTGCATCCTCTCTGCTGCGCCCTTCCCCTCAGGCCGGGGTCAGAGCTAGGTGAACCAATCTTGTACCCAGTTGCCTCATCCCAAAACTCCTGAATGTCGGGGGTGGGAAATCGGGGGCTGGATTCACTTGGGGCCCATCCCTACAACAGCGGGAGTCCTAATCCAGTTATAAACACAACTCACCTGGCACAGGACAGCTGGAGAACCGCAAGTAGCTACAGTTCCATTAACGCGCCTCGTTCCTCCAAACATTTGACAAGCGAATTCATCCTTCAGAATGACACGGACCTGCTTTTTGTAGGGTCAGAGTTTGAAAAGCGCAGGCCCAGCACCCAACTCTGCCCACGTCCCATGGTGCCCAGCCCATGCTGCACGGTGCCCCCTGTGTCTGAGTTAGGGGGGCTCAGGGAAGGGACCCAACACTGATAGATGCAGACCCAGCCCCCCCAAATGGGTGCTTTCAATGGACATTCTGGCCACACGGGCACGGTGGGGACTGTTTTTCAAAGCTTTCGGCAGTGCCGGGGAGGCGTCTGGCCCGTTCCTTTGTGTGCAGGGTCTGGTCTGTTATACTGGGGAGGGCAGTTGTTTGGGAGGCCCCCGCAGAACTTTGTCTGCCTTGCCGATGAATCCGAACAGCCGCTCCAAGCCCATCAAGGGGCTGAGCCGCCCCGAAAAAGGCCAGGTGGCCACGGGCTGGAAAACAGATCCAGCTCCACAATGTGTAGGGTAGGTGGGGCTGTGTGAGGAGTATAAATAGCAAGCTTGGCGGCTGTGCCTCCAGTGGGCCTTATAGGGCTCCAAGCGGCCAAACGCCTGCAGCAGGGAGGGGCGGACTCCCTGCGAACCCACGTCTCACTGTGGTGGGTCTGGAAGTTGGACCCAAAGCGGCCATTACGGGGCTCGTGCTCTGCGAACGACCGTGTGAAAAGGAGCCCAAGTGTGTGTATGTGGGGGGAGGAGAATGCACCGATCACACTGGGGTGGGAAACGGAGCAGAAAGCAGGGCAGAGTGGGAGCCAAACCCCCAAAGAGAGAACACGAAGTGCAGCCCGGGCGCTGGAGAAGGAGCACCCGTTCTGCCCAGCTGAGCTGCAAGGTGTCGTCCCCTTCTGCCCCGAGCTCGGACTCAGGGGTTTAATGACAAGAAGAGACTTGGGACCGCCAAGGAGATTTGCAAACTCAAAACCAGCTTGCAAGGGGCACAAGCCCGGGGACCCCACAAAGTTTGCCCAGCTGCAAGCTTGGAGGGTGAAGAGCAGGGTCCCAGTGCAGGAGATCAGCAGGAGCACTAGGTGCTGCATTTATGCCTTTCTTACAAGGCTGCACATTGTGGCCAAGAAACTCAGTGTTTGCGACTGGGGACCCGGGCTGGAGCTAGGAGCACTGGTGTATGTGGCAGGAGCATTTCCTGGGGCCCGCTGGAGGGACGGTCCTTCCCCACCCATTGTTTTCGGTATTTCTTTTTATCGCCATACATAACAAAGCAATGACTCCGTGCTGCCCTGGATCCACTCACACGCAGCTCCCCGACAGCCCTGGGGGTTCTGCACACAGCCTCAGGGCAGTGTATTAGGGTTGCGAGTTGTCCCCAGAGTCCCAGGATAATCTCTGTTTCCAAGGGCGTGTCCCATGTTGCAGGAGACTGATTTCTGGGGCGGTTAAGAGCCCTGGGTTTACTGCACAGCACCTTGCTGGGCTGTAACGGCGTATAGCAATGAGAGGACACATCAGCATAACCGGGTCATGCAGCTTCCCAGCACAAGACGACTTCCCTGCAGGAGAAATCCAAATTCCCTGTACAGCGAAGTTGAATGCCAGGCCTGACTGATTACAGCGCTGCAGTGTTTGGTCCGATGCCCCACTTGAAGTGAGTTCTCCTGCATCAAGAACATCTCGGCCCCAGAATGGGATTCAGTTTTGAGATACGCCTTGGAATGGGATTTGGCATGAGCGATCCTGCTCCGGCCACGTACAGGGGCCTTGGAATGGGCAGGATGATTATTTAAACTCTCTGTACAAATAAGATTCAGGCCTGTTCTACACTTAACGTTTAGGTCAATATTGCTACGATGCCCAGGGCTGTGAAGACCCCATGCCCCAGCGTGCTGCGGCTACGCGAACCCCCGTGGTGGGGCTGCAGCCAGGTGGATGGGAAAGATGCTGTTGACTTAACTCCCCTGGCCCGGGGAGGTGGCATTCCTACAGCGACGGAAAAACCCTTTCCGTCCCTGTCGGCTGTGTCCGCACTGTGGGGTTACGCCGGCAGAGCTCCGGTGCTGGACCTGCACCTCTGCCATTTGCATGGCCTGCGGTCGGGACGCTCTCCACGGTGTCATTATTCCTGCGGACTGCTCCCGAGAGGAGGCAGCTACCTGGTCCGAAAAGTCTCTAGCACGAGCCTGCGGTTCAGCGTTAACGCTGACCTGAATGTTACCCCTCCCAGCATGCTCACGCCCCCGGAACACTTGCCTCTTTCTGCAAAGGAAAAACGAGTTTCAAAGAAACCCTTGTGAGTCAGAGGCCTTTACAGTCGTGGTGTGCGCATGCAGCTTGCCTTACAGCCCCTGGGGGTGACAGTGTCTCTGAAAAGGGCCTCAACATTGATTAGCATCAGGCTAGACTGACTGGTTTGGGTAAAATGAGAGCCGGCTTAGCGTTTGCTCAGTGTTCAGCCCCGAATCTAGGCTTTCCCATTGCTGAGAGATATATGTGTGTGTGTGTGTGTGTGTGTGTGTGTGTGTTCTGGTTGCACAAGTATGTACATATTGTGCATATATATTCACTGTTCTACGTGTGTATTTGAATGTTGAATATAATATCAGACATCTGTGGACTAAGCATCAAAGGATTAGCAAGACAGGGGGTGCTACGCAGAATCAGACCCCGCATTAAAAAACTGCATTTCTGTCTATAGATGTCTGAATTGATGAGGTCGTAAACAGTTCCGTATCATGTTTTCTATAAGCTAGGGCTCATCCTTTGCCAAAGTTATCCCACTAGCTCCTAAATATTAGCCTGTCACATAGGAGTTAGGAGAGAAGGTAAACAAGGGATTGCTTTAACTAAAATTAGTCAGTAAAATATTACACACTGCCCCTCTGGGGTGAGGCCCTGAGTGTCATCACTAAAATATGCAATGGTCTCAAGAGGTTAATTTGGACTAAGTGTTTTCTTTCCCTGTTTGGATAAGAAAGCCCCAGCCTGACTGATAAGATCGCTGCTTTCCCCTTTGATGTGAGAGCAGCGGTGGAGAATAGCTCTCCAGCACAGCTGCACAGGGAGGGGTGCCCTGGAGGAGGTTGTTTTCCATGCACTGGTTTGATTTTACTTGTCCCACCCCATAGCTCACATTAACATGTGGTTCCCACCCCATAGCTCACATTAACATGTGGTTTGAATGGATAAAATCCCCGCCCCCCCCCTTTCCTTTCCCAGTGCCTGTGTCCCAGGCAGGAATTCAGGGAGCGATTCAGGGAACCAGCTGGTCACCCCCGGCTACTCCAAGTAGAAATGCAAACAGTCCATGTGAGACATGGGAAGACAAGCATACAAGTTAACCCGCTGCGGTGGGGAGCCCACTTCTGATGCAGGATAGTGCGAGACCCTGGGTGACTTGTAGCAGCTTGGCCAGAGGAAGGGGCCTCACAGCTGAGACCAGCTCAGAGGACTTGCTCATTGCTATGCAATTCAGCGGGGCATCCCCCTCCTCTAGCCCAGCCGCTCAGGGTGACAATGGTGATGTGGCCTGGGCTCAGAGTCATCTCCATCTAATCTCTAAGCTCACCCACGTGCTAAGGGAGGCACGAGCAATACCCTGCGAAGCCCAGATAGCATCTGATCCACTCCCACGCTGCTAGACCCAGTGGAAATTCATTGGTTTCACACAGTAAGTTTGGCTGAGTCGGGTTCTCCACTGGCCCCCAGGACTGTGCTGTTCCCAGTGTGTCCATGGTCCCACACACTCCTCACTCCAGGGTTTTGCAGAGAAGGACCGTCTGGGCCCCTAGCAGCTACATTCATACATCAACATGCGGGGTTTTCACCAGGCAAAATCCCAGTAAATGCCTGATCCAGTGACGAGCTTGGTTTGTGACAACGAGGGACCAGAGCAATCCCACGGGAACTGGGACAGGTCCCGAGACCCCTCAGGCCCAGCATACTCTTGAGGACAAGCCGTTAGCTCAGGGTTTTCATACTATCTTTAAGAGCAATAATGAGGAGTATTAAATGCAAAATCGTGGTTAAAACGCCGCACACGAACTCTGCAGACTGAAGTCCAGGAACCAAAAGCTGGCACTGCTCTGTTCTGCGCCTTTGGCTTCGCTGCTGAAGTACGGGAGCTTGGTCAGCAGGATGGCCGCGGAGTCTCTAAACGAGTCCTGCTTCCACTCTGACCCTCCTGCCTTTGGCCAGAGAACCGTCGAAGTGAGAGATGGACAAGGCGCCATTAGGTCATGTCTGGCCCATCCCCTGGGAGCCAGGGCAGGCTGGCCACTCAGACTACTCTCGGTTTCACTCAGACCCTCCGGGATGCAGTTCCACAGAAGCGCACAGAGAATTCAGCTGCACGATTCCCATCCACGGCAAAGGGCACAAGGCTGCCAGCCCCCATGCACAAGGAGCCTCTACCACTCCCTGCACGGCCGTTCACGGCCGAGTCTCAGGCTAGTCACCCATAGCAGAGCGCGGCCCCAGAACAAGTCCAAGGGGATTACTTAGCGCCCAAGACATTTCCTTGGTGCACGCTCTCAGTTCTTCCACCCAGAGCCTCTTCTGAAGTGTGGCTCTTGCTAGGCCCCAATGCACCAATGTTTCACGGCTCAGCTCTGAGTTATGAGCTGCCAGTGTCAGGGCAGTTTGTTTTGCTGAAGTGCTTTTGTATTCTACGGACATGCTGAGCTGTGGAGTGCCAAACTCCCCCCGTGCAAAGAGGAAAACAAAAGGCCCCGAATAAAAAGAAATGCGAGATGGCTGGTGAACCTCAAGCCAAAGGGGTGAGTCACTTTCAGCTCACCCTCTGGATCTCTTAGGCATCTCTCATGTGCCCAACCCCTAGTAGCTAAGCAGGAAATGTCTGCCCTGTGCAATGCCAATGAAGTCACTGCACCAGAGGGGGTAACTGAGGGCAGAATTTGGTCCTGTGACTCTCCAGGCCAGGCAGCCAGCTGGTTTGTTCTCATTTCCAGGGCTTCTCTGTCCAATGCACAAGGCCTGATTCCGCTGATGTTAATGGGGGTTTGAAGTGGATTGAAAGGAAATTCTAGCACAAGATCACAGGCCAAACTCCCTGCTGGCATGCCCCAGGTTTGAGTTTGGTCCCATTGTCTTTATTTAAATAAGGAACACAAATCCGTGCAAATGCACCCCTGCGGTATAAATATGACCATGGCCAAGCCAGAGCCTCAATCAGCCCTGTACGCGCTCAGCACGGTTAGTCCTGTTGAACTGCACAGCACCTGGCTATTGTCTTCTTGACTACACAGTAAATTCCACAGGTTAAAAGAATTCCTGGGCCCCCATCCGGCTGCATTCTAGGATGAAGCCCAGAGCCAGAGGGGAGAGCTGTTGATTGGAGAAAGACAATCCAACCAAACATTTCCAATAAAACGCCCCCGGATGTTTAGTCTGCACCTTCCGGATGCTGCTGCTAATGTCAATTAATGCCAGTCACTGATCTCCCTGCGTAGCATCTGCAGTGCAATCTCTGTCTTTGTAAGTCTGCTGTTCAGAAATAGCCCTGAGGGTTATTAATCAGACATGGCAGGGTAGCCGGGAGGGCAGTTCTGAGAGTCAAACTAGATACACAAACAGGCTGCTAATGGGATTAAAACATTCTTTCTGTCAGAGAAAAAAAAAGTGATTTTCCCCCTTGCAATCTGCTTACTTACCCATTTCCTAGGGACCTGCCTTTCATCTTCTTGTTCTTCCAAACATAGCTTCACTGTTTATATTCAGCCTCACCCCTTGCCAGGTTCCCGTGCTCTTCTTCATCAGGTCCAGATTAGCACCAGTACATTTCACAGGGGGTTTAAAGCACCAATCTCCTTGTTCCCATCAGCCTATTAAAGAGGGAAACACCTTTTAAGGGCACAGTTCCCAGGACAGGGAGAAGCTAGAAACCTTTGGGAGACTCCCAGTCTCAATGAGAGTTTCAGAGTAGCAGCCGTGTTAGTCTGTATCCGCAAAAAGAACAGGAGTACTTGTGGCACCTTAGAGACCAACAAATTTACAGTGAGGTTGTACATTAAGGGTAGGGGGACCAGATGTCCCGATTTTATAGGGACAGTCCCGATTTTGGGACTTTTTCTTATATATGCACCTATTGCCTGCCACCCCCATCCCGATTTTTCACACTTGCTATCTGGTCACCCCAATTAAGGGAAGTTATTTGAGGATGGAAGGAATTTTGCTGGATGTGGAAAGGTCACGTGCGATCCAACAAGCCCTTTAATGTTTATCTGCATCTCACTCCCTGCTTTTGCACTAGGGTCTTCAAGACCCTTTCTTTCCATCTCATGGAGACAGGACCAATAACCTCTTGGTACAATTTTTTACTGTGTTCTACAATGAGCTGCTGCTTCTCTTATTCTGAGCCTCCTCATTTTAGCTGATAACCTTGGAGGTGGAGACTTATACCGAACTTTCTGAAAATTTAGGCATGAAACCTGGTTTATGTGGCACTCCTAAAGGGGTTAATTTGTAACACCTGCTGCTCTCCGGATTTGCCACGTAGCAGAGGCTTGGCCTCAGGGTACGCTCAGTGGGCCTCTCTTGTGTTTCTTTGGCTGAGGGTGTTGTCTGGATCCTCCTGGGAGAGTTGCATGGATGTAGGTCTGGAATGAGCCCTAACATTCCTGATCCACCTTGCTCCCGTAGTTGAGTTTAGCTCTCAATGAATGTTGCTATTATTTTTCTGCGCACACTCCCTGAAACTCTTAGAGACTTTGAGAGCCTGATTCCGCTTTCAATTACACTGGTGTAAATTGGGAACAACTCCACTGAGTGAAGTGGTGTCACTGGAGATTTACATCAGTGAAAATGAGAGCTGAATCTGGCCCTATGCCTAAATACAACACAAACATACATTATTCCAGAGCAGGGACATTGTATCCTCCAAGCCTTGCAGGCAGTTAGAGAAGCTAGACTCCCATCCTTCTTGTCTGTCTCTGTACGCGATATCGCCACTCACTAAATCATTCTGATAGCATTCCCCCGCCCGTTATCACCCTAACCCGCTCTATATCTGGGCCATGTCCTTGTTTACAGCAGTTAATGGGGGAGAGGAAATTCTTCCACTCAGATTCCTTTTTGCTGGCCATTGAAATTCCTTTTCCTCATCTCAGCCTGAGAAGACCCTGAGTGTGCCCTCTGCCCCTGCCCCTGCGAATCCGCCCTGGCCCCAACCAGCAGTGGACGTGAAGGGAGGCAGCAGATTTAGGGCATCAGAAGCGTCACCCGAAGACTGTGTTAAGCCTCTTCTCCTGAAACTCTGAAAGCTGCCGCGGCCAGTGCCACGTGCCGGTGCTGCCCACTTCTTGGTGGCTTCACTCGGCAGTACGGCTAGTAAGGCAGATATTTATAATTGGCATAAATGCCTCAGCAGATGGAATAGTCTGTTTGCTGCAGGATGATGGTGCTGTTGTTTTGGGGCTGTGCAAGAAACTGTGATCTCCTCTCCAGGCTGCAGGGAGATGCCTTGTTCCTCCCCATGGGAGGGAAGGGTGGTCAGATGGCTAAAGCACAGGGGCACCGGGGGCCTATTCCTAGAGATTCATTGTGTGACCTTGGGCAAGCCACTGGCCTTCCCCAGGCCTCAGTTTCTCCATCTGTAAAATGGGGGTGCTGCTGCTGACCTCCCGGGAGTAGTTGTGAAGTTTAAGTCACCTCTGTTCAGACAGTGGTGTGAGCCCCTCCAACGGAGCTCGGCGGAGGCTCATCTCAGACAGCGTAAGGGGAAGGCAGCAAGGCAAGTGGCTTGGTTAGAAAAGGCAGATCAGGTTCAGATCAGCAGGTTGCATTTCTGCCTCTACGCTGCAGAGGGTGGTGCATCTGGCTTCTTGTACGCCCAGTGCTCACCCCGGCCCTTGAGACGCCTAGCCACAGTCTGGCAACAAGATGCCTTCCCCTGGCTAAGATGCAGCGAAATCCCAGCCCGCCTGCTTTGCAGAGGAATTTCTCTGCACTGCTCCCGCAACGCCAAAGTGCTCCAAGGAGCCTTACCAGGCAGCGGGCCCGATTCTCGCCTCACCAGTGTGAGCTCGGAGCCAGGCCCCTGGGGATTGTGCTCTGGAGCCCACCTCCCTGACAGCAGCAGCCAGGGCCTTGTCCTGCATGCACCACGTGCAGATCCTGCTAATGTAAGTGTTCAAACTTAGCAATGTGGGGGGACTGTTGGGGGGGGGGGGTTGTCCCCTAGGCTCCAGCAGTGCTAAGTCCCGGAAACCCCCTGCACAGCAGGGCAACCCTCGGAAGGTGCAGGGAGGTTCAGAACGAGGGTTCAGATTGGTCTGTATTTTGTCCAGAATGGCTCCCCACAACCCTGCAGCAGAGACGGGGTTACTGCGACCCCCGAACCTCACCGAGCCGGTACCCAACAGGGAGCCATCCGCAGCACCCAGCGGGTACCGGCGTGGCTCAGAGTTAGCAGAGCGGGGCTGCCATGTGGGCATCAGAAAGAACACGCTATGGGCACGCAGCCCCCGTCATCCCAAGCACTTTACAGCGACAGGCACAGAGCACAGCTGAAATGCAGCCACCCTGGGAGCTGAGGGGGAGATGGGCGGGGGGGTGGGACGGGGACTTTCACCAAGGACCTGGGGTCAAGCCCTGACTCTTATGAAAAGTACCCACAAGATCTTTACTCACCAGCCCAAGCCTGGGTTCGAAGGTCTTGGTGGAGAAAGGCAGCCTCAGCGACACAGCCTTGCCCTAGTCCTTGGCGGCAGTGAAATCCCCCGGTGCAGACCAGGTGAGGATCCCGAGTACCTGGGTCGGGCAGGAGGATGGTCGCTGGTCCCTGGACACGGCGATTGCCGCACTGGTTGAGCGCCACCCTTAGGCGCTGAACGAGACAGACCCACTGTCCGGGCGAGAAGGGCCGCAGAGCAAGGAGAGCGGCAGACCGCTTCCGTTAGCGACAGGCCAGGAAGGTTGTTAATTACACGCTCCCTGCCACCTGTGCACAGCAGGCTGCCCATGGGGCGGGCAAAGGGGGCAATCGCTCAGGGGCCTGGGCGATGTAAAAGGGGGCCCCCGGCCACGCAGCAGGGCGAAGGTAGGCTTCCTGCCCGTCCTCGCTCCGCGCTGCTCCTGGAAGTGGCCGGCACGTCCCTGGGGAGGGGATCTCCACACATTGCCCCTGCCCCGAGTGCCAACTCCGCAGCTCCCATTGGCCGGGAACTGCAGCCAATGGGAGCTGCGGGGGTGGTGCCTGCGGGCAGCGGCACGCGGAGACCCCCTAGGCCCCCTGCCTAAGAGCCACTTTCTGGAGCCCCCCGAGGTGAGCGCTGACCCCCTGCCACCCAACCCCCTGCTCCAGCCCGGAGCCCGCACCCAAACTCCCTCCCAGAGCCCGCACCCGGCACCCCCTCCCACACCCAAACTCCCTCCCAGAGCCCCCACCCGGCACCCCCTCCCGCACCCAAACTCCCTCCCAGAGCCCCCACCCCTCACCTCCTCCCACACCCAAACTCCCTCCAAGAGCCCCCACCCCTCACCCCCTCCTACACCCAAACTCCCTCCCAGAGCCCCCACCCCTCACCTCCTCCCGCACCCAAACTCCCTCCCAGAGCCCCCACCCCTCACCCCCTCCCACACCCAAACTCCCTCCCAGAGCCCCCACCCCTCACCTCCTCCCACACCCAAACTCCCTCCCAGAGCCCCCACCCCTCACCCCCTCCCACACCCAAACTCCCTCCCAGAGCCCCCACCCCTCACCCCTTCCCGCACCCAAACTCCCTCCCAGAGCCCCCACCCCTCACCCCCTCCCACACCCAAACTCCCTCCCAGAGCCCCCACCCCTCACCCCCTCCCGCACCCAAACTCCCTCCCAGAGCCCCCACCCCGCACCCCCTCCCGCACCCAAACTCCCTCCCAGAGCCCGCACCCCTCACCCCCTCCCACACCCAAACTCCCTCCCAGAGCCCCCACCCCTCACCTCCTCCCACACCCAAACTCCCTCCCAGAGCCCCCACCCCTCACCCCCTCCCACACCCAAACTCCCTCCCAGAGCCCCCACCCCTCACCTCCTCCCACACCCAAACTCCCTCCCAGAGCCCCCACCCCTCACCCCCTCCCACACCCAAACTCCCTCCCAGAGCCCCCACCCCTCACCTCCTCCCACACCCAAACTCCCTCCCAGAGCCCCCACCCCTCACCCCCCCCACACCCAAACTCCCTCCCAGAGCCCCCACCCCTCACCCCCTCCCCCTCCCGCACCCAAACTCCCTCCCAGAGCCCCCACCCCTCACCCCCTCCCACACCCAAACTCCCTCCCAGAGCCCCCACCCCTCACCTCCTCCTACACGCAAACTCCCTCCCAGAGCCCCCACCCCTCACCTCCTCCCACACCCAAACTCCCTCCCAGAGCCCCCACCCCTCACCCCCTCCCACACCCAAACTCCCTCCCAGAGCCCCCACCCCGCACCCCCTCCCGCACCCAAACTCCCTCCAAGAGCCCCCACCCCTCACCTCCTCCCGCACCCAAACTCCCTCCCAGAGCCCGCACCCCTCACCCCCTCCCACACCCAAACTCCCTCCCAGAGCCCCCACCCCTCACCTCCTCCCGCACCCAAACTCCCTCCCAGAGCCCCCACCCCTCACCCCCTCCCGCACCCAAACTCCCTCCCAGAGCCCCCACCCCGCACCCCCTCCCGCACCCAAACTCCCTCCCAGAGCCCCCACCCCTCACCTCCTCCCACACCCAAACTCCCTCCAAGAGCCCCCACCCCTCACCTCCTCCCACACCCAAACTCCCTCCCAGAGCCCCCACCCCTCACCCCCTCCCGCACCCAAACTCCCTCCCAGAGCCCGCACCCCTCACCCCCTCCCACACCCAAACTCCCTCCCAGAGCCCCCACCCCTCAACCCCTCCCACACCCAAACTCCCTCCAAGAGCCCCCACCCCTCACCCCCTCCCACACCCAAACTCCCTCCCAGAGCCCGCACCCCTCACCCCTTCCCGCACCCAAACTCCCTCCCAGAGCCCCCACCCCTCACCCCCTCCCGCACCCAAACTCCCTCCCAGAGCCCCCACCTCTCACCTCCTCCTACACCAAACTCCCTCCCAGAGCCCCCACCCCTCACCCCCTCCCGCACCCAAACTCCCTCCCAGAGCCCCCACCCCTCACCCCCTCCCGCACCCAAACTCCCTCCCAGAGCCCCCACCCCTCACCTCCTCCCGCACCCAAACTCCCTCCCAGAGCCCCCACCCCTCACCTCCTCCCGCACCCAAACTCCCTCCCAGAGCCCCCACCCCTCACCTCCTCCCACACCCAAACTCCCTCCCAGAGCCCCCACCCCGCACCCCCTCCCACACCCAAACTCCCTCCCAGAGCCCCCACCCCTCACCCCCTCCCACACCCAAACTCCCTCCCAGAGCCCCCACCCCCCACCCCTCCCACACCCAAACTCCCTCCCAGAGCCCCCACCCCTCACCCCCTCCTACACCCAAACTCCCTCCCAGAGGCCGCACCCCTCACCTCCTCCCACACCCAAACTCCCTCCCAGAGCCCACACCCCTCACCCCCTCCCACACCCAAACTCCCTCCCAGAGCCCCCACCCCGCACCCCCTCCCGCACCCAAACTCCCTCCCAGAGCCCCCACCCCTCACCTCCTCCCACACCCAAACTCCCTCCCAGAGCCCCCACCCCTCACCCCCTCCCACACCCAAACTCCCTCCCAGAGCCCCCACCCCGCACCCCCTCCCACACCCAAACTCCCTCCCAGAGCCCGCACCCCTCACCTCCTCCCGCACCCAAACTCCCTCCCAGAGCCCGCACCCCTCACCCCCTCCCACACCCAAACTCCCTCCCAGAGCCCCCACCCCTCACCCCCTCCCACACCCAAACTCCCTCCCAGAGCCCCCACCCCTCACCTCCTCCCGCACCCAAACTCCCTCCCAGAGCCCGCACCCCTCACCCCCTCCCACACCCAAAATCCCTCCGAGAGCCCCCCCACCCCCTCCCACACCCAAACTCCCTCCCAGAGCCCGCACCCCTCACCCCTTCCCGCACCCAAACTCCCTCCCAGAGCCCCCACCCCTCACCTCCTCCCACACCCAAACTCCCTCCCAGAGCCCCCACACCTCACCTCCTCCCACACCCAAACTCCCTCCCAGAGCCCCCACCCCGCACCCCCTCCCACACCCAAACTCCCTCCCAGAGCCCCCACCCCTCACCCCCTCCTACACGCAAACTCCCTCCCAGAGCCCTCACCCCCTCCCACACCCAAACTCCCTCCCAGAGCCCGCACCCCTCACCCCCTCCCACACCCAAACTCCCTCCCAGAGCCCCCACCCCCCACCCCTCCCACACCCAAACTCCCTCCCAGAGCCCCCACCCCTCACCCCCTCCTACACCCAAACTCCCTCCCAGAGGCCGCACCTCTCACCTCCTCCCACACCCAAACTCCCTCCCAGAGCCCACACCCCTCACCCCCTCCCACACCCAAACTCCCTCCCAGAGCCCCCACCCCGCACCCCCTCCCGCACCCAAACTCCCTCCCAGAGCCCCCACCCCTCACCTCCTCCCACACCCAAACTCCCTCCCAGAGCCCCCACCCCTCACCCCCTCCCACACCCAAACTCCCTCCCAGAGCCCCCACCCCGCACCCCCTCCCACACCCAAACTCCCTCCCAGAGCCCGCACCCCTCACCTCCTCCCGCACCCAAACTCCCTCCCAGAGCCCGCACCCCTCACCCCCTCCCACACCCAAACTCCCTCCCAGAGCCCCCACCCCTCACCCCCTCCCGCACCCAAACTCCCTCCCAGAGCCCGCACCCCTCACCCCCTCCCATACCCAAAATCCCTCCGAGAGCCCCCCCAACCCCTCCCACACCCAAACTCCCTCCCAGAGCCCGCACCCCTCACCCCTTCCTGCACCCAAACTCCCTCCCAGAGCCCGCACCCCTCACCTCCTCCCACACCCAAACTCCCTCCCAGAGCCCCCACCCCGCACCCCTTCCTGCACCCAAACTCCCTCCCAGAGCCCGCACCTCTCACCTCCTCCCGCACCCAAACTCCCTCCCAGAGCCCCCACCCCTCACCTCCTCCCGCACCCAAACTCCCTCCCAGAGCCCCCACCCCTCACCCCCTCCCACACCCAAACTCCCTCCCAGAGCCCCCACCCCTCACCCCCTCCCACACCCAAACTCCCTCCCAGAGCCCCCACCCCTCACCTCCTCCCGCACCCAAACTCCCTCCCAGAGCCCGCACCCCTCACCCCCTCCCCCTCCCGCACCCAAACTCCCTCCCAGAGCCTGCACCCCTCACCCCCTCCCACACCCAAACTCCCTCCCAGAGCCCCCACCCCGCACCCCCTCCCACACCCAAACTCCCTCCCAGAGCCCCACCCCTCACCCCCTCCCACACCCAAACTCCCTCCCAGAGCCCCCACCCCTCACCTCCTCCCACACCCAAACTCCCTCCCAGAGCCCGCACCCCGCACCCCCTCCCACACCCAAACTCCCTCCCAGAGCCTGCACCCCTCACCCCCTCCCACACCCAAACTCCCTCCCAGAGCCCCCACCCCGCACCCCCTCCCACACCCAAACTCCCTCCCAGAGCCCGCACCCCTCACCTCCTCCCGCACCCAAACTCCCTCCCAGAGCCCGCACCCCGCACCCCCTCCCACACCCAAACTCCCTCCCAGAGCCCCCACCCCTCACCTCCTCCCACACCCAAACTCCCTCCCAGAGCCCCCACCCCTCACCTCCTCCCGCACCCAAACTCCCTTCCAGAGCCCCCACCTCTCACCTCCTCCTACACGCAAACTCCCTCCCAGAGCCCCCACCCCTCACCTCCTCCCACACCCAAAGTCCCTCCCAGAGCCCCCACCCCTCACCCCCTCCCGCACCCAAACTCCCTCCCAGAGCCCCCACCCCGCACCCCCTCCCGCACCCAAACTCCCTTCCAGAGCCCCCACCTCTCACCTCCTCCTACACGCAAACTCCCTCCCAGAGCCCCCACCCCTCACCTCCTCCCGCACCCAAACTCCCTCCCAGAGCCCCCACCCCTCACCCCCTCCCACACCCAAAGTCCCTCCCAGAGCCCCCACCCCTCACCTCCTCCCGCACCCAAACTCCCTCCCAGAGCCCCCACCCCTCACCCCCTCCCACACCCAAACTCCCTCCCAGAGCCCCCACCCCTCACCCCCTCCCACACCCAAACTCCCTCCCAAAGCCCCCCCCCACACCCAAACTCCCTCCGAGAGCCCGCACCCCGCACCCCTTTCCGCACCCAAACTCCCTCCCAGAGCCCCCACCCCTCACCCCCTCCCACACCCAAACTCCCTCCCAGAGCCCCCACCCCTCACCTCCTCCCGCACCCAAACTCCCTCCCAGAGCCCGCACCCCTCACCCCCTCCCCCTCCCGCACCCAAACTCCCTCCCAGAGCCTGCACCCCTCACCCCCTCCCACACCCAAACTCCCTCCCAGAGCCCCCACCCCGCACCCCTTCCCACACCCAAACTCCCTCCCAGAGCCCCCACCCCGCACCCCCTCCCGCACCCAAACTCCCTCCCAGAGCCCCCACCCCTCACCCCCTCCCACACCCAAACTCCCTCCCAGAGCCCCCACCCCTCACCTCCTCCCGCACCCAAACTCCCTCCCAGAGCCCCCACCCCTCACCCCCTCCCACACCCAAACTCCCTCCCAGAGCCCCCACCCCTCACCTCCTCCCGCACCCAAACTCCCTCCCAGAGGCCGCACCCCTCACCCCCTCCCACACCCAAACTCCCTCCCAGAGCCCCCACCCCTCACCCCCTCCCACACCCAAACTCCCTCCCAGAGCCCGCACCCCTCACCCCCTCCCGCACCCAATCTCCCTCCCAGAGCCCCCACCCCGCACCCCCTCCCACATCCAAACTCCCTCCCAGAGCCCGCACCCCTCACCCCCTCCCACACCCAAACTCCCTCCCAGAGCCCCCACCCCGCACCCCCTCCCACACCCAAACTCCCTCCCAGAGCCCCCACCCCTCACCTCCTCCCGCACCCAAACTCCCTCCCAGAGCCCCCACCCCTCACCTCCTCCCGCACCCAAACTCCCTCCCAGAGCCCGCACCCCTCACCCCCTCCCACACCCAAACTCCCTCCCAGAGCCCGCACCCCTCACCCCCTCCCGCACCCAAACTCCCTCCCAGAGCCCGCACCCCTCACCCCCTCCCGCACCCAAACTCCCTCCCAGAGCCCCCACCCCTCACCCCCTCCCGCACCCAAACTCCCTCCCAGAGCCCCCACCCCTCACCCCCTCCCGCACCCAAACTCCCTCCCAGAGCCCCCACCCTGCACCCCCTCCCGCACCCAAACTCCCTCCCAGAGCCCGCACCCCTCACCCCCTCCCACACCCAAACTCCCTCCCAGAGCCCCCACCCCTCACCCCCTCCTACACCCAAACTCCCTCCCAGAGCCCCCACCCCTCACCCCCTCCCGCACCCAAACTCCCTCCCAGAGCCCGCACCCCGCACCCCCTCCCACATCCAAACTCCCTCCCAGAGCCCCCACCCCTCACCTCCTCCCGCACCCAAACTCCCTCCCAGAGCCCCCACCCCGCACCCCCTCCCACACCCAAACTCCCTCCCAGAGCCCCCACCCCGCACCCCCTCCCACACCGAAACTCCCTCCCAGAGCCCCCACCCCTCACCTCCTCCCGCACCCAAACTCCCTCCCAGAGCCCCCACCCCTCACCCCCTCCCACACCCAAACTCCCTCCCAGAGCCCCCACCCCGCACCCCCTCCCGCACCCAAACTCCCTCCCAGAGCCCCCACCCCTCACCCCCTCCCGCACCCAAACTCCCTCCCAGAGCCCCCACCCCTCACCCCCTCCCGCACCCAAACTCCCTCCCAGAGCCCAGCCTGGTGAAAGGGAGTGAGGGTGGGGGAGAGTGAGCGAGGGAGGGTGGGGGGATGGAGTGAGCAGGGGGCGGGGCCTCAGAGAAGGGGCGGGGCGGGGGCATGGTCTCGGGGAAAGGGCGGGGTGGGGGGTTGCGCGATTAGACAGTTGGCGACCCTACCGGGTGGGCATGGGGATCCCTGGCCATGCCGGAACAGCTCGCAGCCGGCAGCTCGCTGGGCACCAGCCAGCGCGGGTGCAGCACGGCCCGAATTCAGGCGGTCCGCGTGGGTGCAGCTCGTGTGTGCCCCAGGGCCCGGGATTGCTGTCGGCGGGCCTGGCGCACAGTCTCGTCATTTCTGATATGCTAAACAATTGCGCGAGTGCGGGCGTCTCTTTGTGTCTCGGCTCTTGGCACAAGGAAGCCTGGGGGATGCCGTGAACCACGCACAGAACAGGCCAGGAAGCTGAAACAGACACAGACTCAGTGAACTTGTTAACCGGGTGGTTACTGGGGGAAATATCTGAAATTCCCTGCAAAGGGCCCGAGGGACCATTGCCCTGGCACTCAAGGAATCGCCCACCCCAGGGCAGTGTGGGTGTAAAATGCTGGCAAATCAAAACGGCAACGCTCCAGGCTGGTAAAGGGTAAAGGGTTCCACCAGGAGCGGGACATTGGTGAAGTGGATCCAGACAATTCAGCACTTGGGGAAATTGCCCCTGTGGCCTTTGCGGTGGGTAAGGGAGGTGGAAAGGGGGGTCGAGATTAGTATTATTTCCTCTTCCTTTTACCCCACAAGTTTTAGGAATGTCAAGCCAGGTTTTTCCAAAGACCCGAGCCTCGCACCTGAATCAATGCGGACAGGGCACCGCATGCATGTGGATCTCCACTGGGCCCCAGCTGCATGGATCCAGGTCCAGGATCAGGGGCCCAGGTTTGCGGGAAGACTCTTTGCAGGCCTTACATTTGGAGTGGAAGTTTTCTCAGTTTGAAGAAGGGGAGCTGAATCTTTAACACAGATATCTGGTCTGCCAAGAGTGACAGGCGCCTTTCAGATCAGCAGGGGCTGGGGAGGCCAGACCTGTATTTCTAATGTGAAGAGGGAAACCCACTTAAGCCTTCTCCAACATGGAGCAGGTAAAAAGCACGACCCCCATTTTCTCTGTGCAGATCACCTGAAATCCAGGAGTTTGCGCCTTCTGCGGTTGCTTCTCCGGTTTTCTGCCCTTAGTCTGTGGAATGAAAGGGAACCGAGGGGTGTAGGAGGGGCCCCAGCCCTGGGGCGCTGAAAGCTCAAGCCACAGCAGTGGGCACTCAGCACCTGTCAGGATTGGGCCCTTGGTGGTGGTGGGGAGTTGGTCGTGTTCTGTGTCTTACAATCGCATGTGAAACAAGCCCCTGCTCTCTCCCCCCACCAGAGACTGGTGGTGATGCAATGATGTAAAAGCAACTGCACCAAATGAACTGCAGATGTGGTCAGCATGTGTGCGAGCCAGGCTTCATGAAACATTCAAACCGGAGAGCAGATCGCTTGGGAGTTTTGCTTTCTTAAATAAACTGAAGATTTTTTTTTAAAAAAAACCCCTAAACAACAATCCAGGAGCTCTTCGGAGTTCCTGGGGCATTTTGCTCCTAGACCTTTGGGAACCTTCCCCGCTTTGGCAGTGAGTCTGGAGAACTTGAACAGTTCCAGGCCTGGCCCCGGTGGGAAGGCAGCTCAGCTGTGCAGTTCACGGGCCTTTTATACAATGAGGAAAGTGTTTACATGTGTTGTAGCAACCAGGCAGTATGTACATGGCCATAAACGGCACGGATCCAGTGACTCACTGGAAGGGAACTCAGGCTCCAAAATATAATCAGATAAAAAACACACGTAGTGGAGGAGAACCGGGGCAAGTCAATCCAAGGGACCTACCAGCACTGGGTCATTTGAAATAGAAAAAATAGAGATGTCAAACCCCCCTCAATCAGTCTGCCAGTTCTGGGTTTCACAGCTCCACGAAAGTGACCCAGGTCTCCTGGTGGCTCCCCGAGATCTGCTGGACAGAGGGCTTTTCCCTGGTCACGGAGGGCCCTTCACACAGTCTTTGCAGCTCAGTTTGCTCCTCCTGGGGGGTTCTGTGCAGCAGGGGGCAATGTGGATCGCAGGACAAGGATGGACACTGTCCAGTAAGGTCACCCCATCCAGTATGTGGGCTCAGGGGCAGGAAAACCAGATCATTCACGGAACCCTTCTGAAAAGCTCAGCAGAGAACTCCCCTGCCTGCACCCTCCCCCCCCAAAAAACAACCCACCACACTTCCCATGGATACTCGTCCTCTGTGCTTCCGGCATGTGGCAGGGGCCGGGACAGAAATCCAGTGGGAATGCCTGTCCCCCCACTGTCTGCGCCAGCTGGATTGAGGCAGTGCTGGAGCACACAACCACAATTTGGGAATCACAGTTTGAAGACCCCCAAGTTCAGGGACGCGGAGAGCCAGGGTTTTTGGGACAGGCCCATCTGGGCAGCTGGACTCACCCGTCACCAGACTTGGTGCGTTTCCCAGTAAAAAGTAGTGTGCTTCAAATGCCCAGGGCTAAACCTTGTGGTTCCTGTGAGAGCTGGGAGCGAGCCGCAGCCTTCCCGGGGCTCATGCTCTGCGTGTGAACGGGGATTTGTGTAACAGCCAGCCAGCCTGCGCCTCCATGATTCCTGGCTGTTCCCACGGGCTCCCGTTGTCTTTTCACTGCACCCAGACTATGGCTGCATTTGCAGCCACATTCCCGCCATCCAGGGCCCTGCCGCAGCAGACTGCCCGTCCTACACATGCGCGTCGCAGGCAGGAGGCGACCCTTCCACTGGGCAGCTCCCCCATCTGCCACGGGGCCAAGCAGCTCTCGTGGAACAGGGCGGAGATCCTTGATGTCCCACGGCAGGGAGCTGAGCCCTCCTCCCTACCAAGGCTGCTCCGGCACCACCCTCCTGACCCCCTGTGGAAACAGAGTGGCTTTGTTCTTGCATTGCCTGCTGCAGCCCAGCGAAGCCAGGGGAAGGCCCCCTCTCGGCTGGTGGGCTCCCTCAGAGCCCCTTGCAGGACGCGCGGCCTTGCTCTGGTCTCTGGCAGGCCCTTCCCTCAGGGC
Source organism: Chelonia mydas (assembly GCF_015237465.2). Classification (NCBI taxonomy): domain Eukaryota; kingdom Metazoa; phylum Chordata; order Testudines; family Cheloniidae; genus Chelonia; species Chelonia mydas. The sequence continues at coordinate 14,768,356 of NC_057860.1, read as the reverse complement.
ACAGCGTATTCACTCGAACACAAACAGCTCCTCTGCCCACCGCAGGCTGCAGCTCCCGGAGGCTCTGCCCCTCGCCTGGCTCAGTGCTGAGCCGAGGGTACGCCCCGCAGCCCCCTGCTTCGGGGCCTCTGGAGCCACTCCTCCCGCTGAAAAGGGGGTCAACCCCGCCCCAGCTGGCTCTGATAATCCAACAGGGCAGCTGGGGCCGTACAGACGCAGACCAGCCTGGAACACTCCCCTTGCCTCTGGGGGAGGACTCAGGCTCCCCACGGCCCGTCCCAGCGGGCTGTAGCCAGGCAGAGGGGCAGACGCTGCAGTTCCACGGTTCTAGGGCGAAAGGCTGGGGGAGAGCCAGGGGGCTGGGGCCCGCTCTGGGGGTAGACTGTGCTAGGCCGAAAGGTTACACGAGCGATCCCTCGGGATTAGCTGCTCAAATGAGTAAAAACCCCACATATGGCCCAGGCTGGGCAAACGCAATTCCTGGGGTTCAGTGCCCTGCAGACGTGCACGCCTTTCCCAGAGAGACCGTCCGGGCTCCCAGCTTGCAGTGCTCCAAACAGCCCCGCTGCTTTGTCTGCCGGGAGCAGCACTGGCCCCGTCGATAGCACAGAGGAGGGTGGGTGCAAGCTGCTGCATTTTATGTCAAGAGTCATGGAGAGCAGCAGCCCCCTCCGCTCCCACGCTGGAGGGGGGTAGGGGACAGCTCACGTGGAGCTGGAGGCTTTGAACAGGTCTCTGCTCTGTGCACAAACCTTCTGGAGTCAACAAGGGCTGATAAGTATCTGAGCCCGCAGGATATGGCCCCTTTCCAGCACAGCCAGGCCAGGCCGAGATGGGGAATGCCTTTGTTCTTGCTGATGGTGTTGACTCAGAGGGAAGGAAGTAGCTGGAGTTCCTGCTGTTCAGGGTCCCCGGGAGATGAGGCATTGCTTGGGCAGGTGCTGTTGTGGAGAGGATGAGCAGTCTTCATGGGGGCTGTGGACTTGCTCTGGGCTGTCGTGATCCCCCGGGACAGCGTCGGTGGTTTTGTTCTATGTGTTGCTAATCATAGTAGCAAAGCAGATGTTGGCTTCTCCAGAAAGCCGCACAGCAAGGGCTCCTCGTGCATGGCTCTCTGGTCCAAAGACCAGGAACAACCCCTCAGCCCCTCCTGCAAGCTGCAAACCTGTCCTTTGTGCCAGGTATTTCCGGAGCCCGGTGCTGGGTGGAAGCACACACGGCTGCATTGTCAGGAGCTGTGAGATGAGAGGGGATTTGGGGCAGATGCCGTCACTTCCCTCAAGAGCGAGAGTTTTCTTGGGCTGAAAGCAGGGGGAGGAGCGGGCAGGACGTCCTGCGCTGGCCCTGGCCGAAGCTGGACTGACATGGCGGGAAGCTGGATCAACTGAATCAGCCACTTCTCCCTTGGGGGCAAGGGAGGAGAAATGGAGGGGAAACCACACTGGCAGTCCCGCTGCACGGCTGTGTCCCGTCCTTCCGCGGCGTGCGGCTGCGCTGCGGGAAGGGCCGCGCTGGAGGTGACGGTTGTGTCCCTGTTGTCTGGAACAGCCGGGACGATCGTGCCATCAGCTGTACCGTGGGTCGTCGTGAGCCCGTAACAGGGACGCTCTCCCCCACTGCACTGGAGGGACGGGAACGGTCTGGGCCCAGGACCTGCTCCTCCTGGCTGCCTGGGCAGTTTTGGAGCTGATGGCTGTTCCTTTGGGCCCCGGGCCGAAGAGGCAAGCACCTTGACTGGCAAGAGGGGCCTAGGCCTTGTACCTGCTTCGCTCGTTAGCTTGGGGCTGGGCTGGTTCAGCAGCTCCGGACACGTGTCTCTGGGGTAACAGGCAGAACCCAGACGTCACAAGTGAGCTGGTGGCCTGGACACGTGGCCTCTGGCTTCCCAGAACACTGAGCTTGTTGCTGGGCAAATCAAGTCCCTGAGCCCTCCTGCGGTCCACGTGGGACTGAGGGAAACCGGCTGCCAGGAGGAGCAGGCAGGCTTTGTTCTTCATTTCAGACTTTTTCAGAGTGAACGTAAGCCTGGACTAGCACCCTGGGAACGGCCATCCTGACTCACTCCCAGAGCTGGGAGCAGAACCCAGGAGTCCTGGCATCCAGGCCCTGTTATTCTAACCCTGGGTCCCCTCTCTCCTCCCAGAGCCGGGAGCAGAGTCCTTGTGCCCAGACCAGCCCCTCCCTGCTTTAAATCAGTACGCAGAACTGCTTTCAAAATGAACTTGTGAAAGGGAGGCTTTTCCAGGTCTCTTCACCGCCTGGTTCATGAAAGACAAAAGCTGAGCCGTCTCCACCTGCTGCTGCCCCCGGCTTGGGGCTCTCAGAGAGCTCCCACTTCCTACTTTATGGACTTTCACAGGCTTTTGATGGGAGGTCAAATGGGCAGAGCCTTGGCCAGGCGAGTGCTGGGGATCAGGCCTAGCTTAGCTGGGACGTTGCTTGTTTCCAGGGAGGTGCATGCAGGGTCGGTGCCTGTTTTCCTGGGTGTGGCGGCTGTTGGCTGGGTGTGGCTGGCTGGGCCATGGTGCTGGGGGAGAGGCAGATCCTGAGTCACGCAGCCCTTGCGACGCAGGCCCAGGGGCCGACGGAGCCCTGCTGGCCCTGCCTAGCTCTCCTATCAAACCCATTCACGGCTCCCTGGCGGGCGGCTCATCCCAGGAGCTCCACATCTCCCCCTCCCAGCTCCTGAGATTAAAACCACTCGAGTAATAAATCCCTGAGCTGCAGGTTGCGGCCCGGCAGCTGTGACGCTTCGTACAGTGCAGGGCTATTTCCAGCCTGGGCTGGGAACGCGGAGAGGATTCATCGCACGCGATGTGCTGCTCAGCTGAAAACCAATCTCATGCCAGCCTCTTCTCCCTCCCGCCCACGTGTTTCCCTCTGCGGGGGACTGCAGGCCTGGCTGTCCTGAATGAGTCTCTCTCTGCTCCATGGGGACGCAGAGTGACTGGGACACTGAGCACAGGGGGTCAGGACTCCAGGGGTCTGTCCCAGGCTCTGAATTCCCGGGGGAGGAGGGTCAAGGCAGCAGGAGAATCTGGGGGGCAGAGGGGAAAACGCAACCATGATCAAACATCCCCAAAGGGGAAAGAGTTTAAATGCTGGGGGGTCGCATTGAATTGGAGGGGAAAGTGCCCAGGGCAGTGCAGCGACTGACTGGACCTGGGAGCTGAGCCACAGGGCCTGCGCTATCGGGAGGGACGCCAGGGGCCAAATCCAACCTGAGTGCCAGGGATCACAAGGCCACTCCAGCTCAGAGTCCCTCCTCCTGCCGCGAAGCGCAGATCCGGCTGCAGCTGCCCACGCCCAGGGAGAAGGTGATTTCCCACCTTTCCGTGCGCTGCAGAGCCTGTCGCCCAGCAAGGCAGCTGCTGCCCCGAGACTGGCTCTGTCTGGCGGCAGGAACCGATACCAACATGTGCTCATCAGGAGAAGGGCTGGCTGGGCGTCGCAGCGCTGCTGAGCCTCCAGCCCAGCACAAGCTGGGTTTCAGGCTGGGCTGCGTTCCGGCCCCATGGAGAGAAGCAATTGGGGGGAATATGGAGTAACAGATGGGGAAGAGCAGGGCCCCTGGTTTCTGAGCCTCTAAGGGTCACGTCTCCCAACTCCCCACGCCAGCTGCAAGGGTTAAAAACTTCCATTTTCCTTTACATGAAAAACGGAGCATCTCATAATCACCTGACTCCTGGAGCTGGGGCTGGAAACATCAAATGTCACAAGACGCATGGCACGGTTGTGAGAGCTGGCAGCATTGAGCTGGGACAGCAGCGCCCTGAGCCCCCTGCCGGTGCCTCGTGCTGCTCTGGGCACAGAACGGGGGCTGAGAACTCTGATTCGGGCACATGTCGCACCGGGGGAAGGTGCCAGGGCAGGCAGTCAGCCCCGCGGGGAGGGCAAAGCCCCCGCCAAATGCCACAGAGGGAGCATCGTCTCCTTCTCTCTCCTCCTGGCACCAGCAGCCCAGGCTCCACCCTTGCTCTAACCCTGGTGGCTTGTTGCGCAGGGCCGTTCCAGCCGGGGAAAGAATGTGAAACCAGGGCCCGAGGCTAATTGTGCTTGGCCGGGAGAACAACAATAGGAAAGTTCTGATTGTCTAAAAAGATGTTGACAGAGCCTATGGTGGGGCAGGAGCCAGGGGAGCCATTCCGGCCTCTGGCAAACAAAGGCAGGATGGCCATGCTCCAGGGTACACGGTGAAAATGAGGTAATGCCCCTGGCTGGCCCAGGAGGCTAGGGGAGGGCCCTGGGCCCCCGGCCAGGCCCACAGCCCTGGCGGGGAACCAACCAGGCAGAACAGGGTCTGGGGGAGCATGTGAGGCAGGGGCCTGTCAGGTCGGCCAGGCTATGGGTAAACCAGGGGAGATGGGCAGGTACTGCTTGCCCCTTCTCTGCCCCCGTGCCCCACGCACGGCGCTGGATGCAAAGGTCCATCTGCAGGGTAAGAAGCTACACCCCACACGCTGACTGCCTGGCCCCTGCAGGCAGCTTAAGACACGCTCATGCAGAGACCGGAGCGTCTGTCTGTCCTGGACCCGGCTGAGGGGAGGGTGCAGGGGAGCCATCCCATCTTCACTCCGGCCGGGGCACGTCAATGGCCCCCTAAGAACCTGCCGCTACTCCGTCTGCTTGCGGTTCCCCGCTGGCCCTGAGCATTGCAAGGTCCTGCTCCCTGGCTGGAGTCACTGGGGACTGTGAACTCGCATCCTAGGCTGGTGATGGAGGAATCGACCAAAAAGCTGTTTGAAGCAACCTGCCCTTGGCCAGTTCCCTGCTTGAAAACAGGATAGGGTGGGTTATTTTTGTTATGGATTTGGGGTGTATTCAGGCTGTGAACAGACATGGGCCAGGCTAGTTGGGCAGCCCAAAAGAGAAAAAGGCCGGGGGGGAGGGGGGGGACGACCCGAACCCTGAACTCCTGGGTCCTATTCCTGGCACTGATGCTTGCTTGCTGAGGGACCTTGGGTAAGTCACGCTGGGATTTCATGCCTCAGTTTCCCCAAAGAAGCTGACCCACTTCACAGGTGTATTAGCTCATCAGTGTGCACAGCCCTTTCCCAGAGGATGGGAAGGTCGTAGGGCTAGTTTGTCCTTAAGCACATTTTGGGGTTACAAATCGGTCACAGCCTCCTGCCGCCTGCCCGCTCGCTGCCGGGTGTAACTATGCCCATGTCTGGGGGAAGCAGGAGTTAATTCTGGCTGGGGAACGCAGAGCAGAGGGCTCCTCGCAGGCTTGGCCCTTCAATAAAAAGGGGACTAACTAGGGATGGACCGACTCCAGCTGCCTTCCCCCTGGCCAACTAGCTAAGCACAGGTCCCACTTGACAGATGAAGAAACCGAGGCACAGAGAGGGGAAGTGATTTGCCCAAGGTCACGCAGGAAGCCAGTGGCAGGGCTGAGGATAGAACCCAGGAGTCCTGGCTCCCAGTCACCCTCGCTCTAAACCCCACTCCCCCCCTGGAGCTGGGAATAAAACCCAGGAGTCCGGGCCCCCAATCTCCTTTCTAACCTCCCTGGACAACACACTGCTTGTGGGCCTTTGCTGTTACAGCCGCGGTTTGACTGCCGTGGGCTGGGGCATCTGCTGGGGCGTCGGCTGCTGGGGACAGGGAAACACGTGGCACGGGGCACCCTCCTCAGCGCCCGCCGGCTGCTCTGTGCTGTTGGGATGCCCCTCGCCTCGCACCAGGGGGCGCTTGGAATCTTTCTCTGTAACTCGAAACAAGCCCCACGGAAGGCAGCTGTCTCTGGCTGGGCTGGGAGGCCGGGCACAGGTCACTTCTTTCGGGGAAGTGGGGGAAATCTCCCTGGCTAACTTCCCCTTCCTCCACGAGCCCCGGGGCCAGTGCCCAGGTGCAAGGGGAAGGGCTCCTGTGCATCTGCGTTGTGAGAACAGGGCGGAACGCAAGCCTTGGGGGGCAGGAGCCCTCTGCTCCCAGTCCAGCTGCTGCAGGCACGAGGCCATACGAGGGGCTTTCCCACGCTCAGAGGAGCGGCCTCGCCCCAGGGGAAGGCCCAGCAGATGCCCTCAATGACAGATCACGGGTGATTTCTAGGGGGACCTGAATTCCTGTGCTCCCGGGGGAGCTGATCTCAGTGGTCAGCCAGTGACTCACTGCTGTGAGAGCACTGGGAAATCGAGCGAGGCCTCTGCCCCTTCCCAGGGGGAGGGCCAGTGCTGGCAGGCTCTGTTCACACCGCTCGGGGGAATGCACAGACACCGCCTCGAGCGGCATGGGGCAGGGATGTTACTTCACCAGCAGCCTCGGGAGGAATCTGCTTGGGAGGTAGTTTCCCCAGCAGTACCAGGGAACAAGCAAGCGGCTGGGTGTGGTCCTGCCACGGGGGTGGTATGCGATAGGGCGAAGGGCAGGCAGGGGACACATAACTAGCAGAAACAACCTTTCCTCCAGGGCAGCTCCCCCACACCAAGGCAACAAGGCCACGGGTTTAAACTCTCGCACCTGGTGTTTTGTCCTGTTTCTTCTGCAATGAGCAGTTCGGCGGGTGAGGATCCCAGACCCTCTCGCGCTGCAGAACCAGCCAGAAACCTGGGCGGCTCTCGCAGAGGGGACAAGATGCCAGCTCTGCTCCTCTGCAGCACCAAGCCCCCTGCTGCTGCCTGGCTCTGTTTGCGGTGTGATGTACCAGGCCGGGGAAGCACGGCCTCCCAGTCTGTGCTGCAGAGGTTAGACACCAGCCTTGCAGCCAGGAGTGGGAGGCAAACATGGGAGCTTTGTGGTGTGTCTTTTGCTCTTTGCGCAACAAGAAACCACCAGGGCATGGCTGAGTGCAAATAACTCTGTGCAGACCTGGCACTGCTGTCCTGGCTGGGTTGTGAAACATACAACATGGTGAGCGCCACGAGAGGGCTCACAAGCTATTTAAAGGGATACGACCCAATTCCTATACATCACTGTTTGCATGGGCTGGAATCAGTCAGACCCCTAGTTCGTCTCTGAGGCCGGTGTGAATCAGGAGTGGCTGCCCTGGCATCAGGGAGGCTGTCCATGGGTGAGTGAGAGGGTGGGGCCTGTGCCTTGAGTCGTGTGACTGTAGTGAACCCCGCGCTGTGAAAAGCTGGGCTCGGTGCCGAATGAGGTGCCAGCAGCACACAGGATGCCCCAGCGGGGAACGGGGAGAGAGGGGTTGGGGGCAGTCCCCGGACTGCTCAGCAGGGAGCTCAGGGCTGCGCGGAGGGAGGGAGCCAGCCAGGGGAGATGAGCTCCGAGGGCCGGAGGGGAGAGTCCGCTGGCAGCTTTGCCTGGCGGGAGGGTGAGTGGTACAAGCAGTTCTGGGATGAAGAGGATGCTAGTGAAGGGCTTGGAAGATGAGGGGTGGGAGGAGCCAGGATAGAGGGGACAGAGCCCCTGTTCCAGCACCTGCAGGTCTCTCCTGTGCTGTTAAGGCCACGGTGGGTTTGTCACCCAGGCCGGAGTGTGCAGGGCAGATAAGGCTCAGCTTGAATTTAGCAAGGGCCCCAAGCTGCTGTGGGCGAGAGCCGCATCCTACCGGGGTAATTTACCAGGGGGAGTGAAAAAGGGGGTGAGGAGTCCAAGCCGGGTGCTGGCCACTGAAGGCTGGATTTGTCCCCAAGGTCAGACTAGCTGTGAATCTTAGTCCCCGTAAGTGCGGTTAGCTGGGCAGCGACTCCGAGAGCTGCTCAGCCCAGGTTAGATGGCCGGGAGCCGCAGGGGCAGAGTGGGCCAAGGGTCAGAGCAGGGGCAGGGCTGAGGCTGGGGGTAGCCGAGGAGTTCGTGGTCAGTTCCAGGCTGGGGTTGATACCAAGGGTCAGAGACCGAGTCAGGAGGCGAAGCCCAAAACAAGCCGACGTCAAGCCAGGGGGTCAAGTGCATGAGACAGGAACAGCCCTGGCAACACCAGAGATGCACCACGCTGTGGCCCAGATGGTTCCTGGACTGCCCGCTGGGTTTATATAGGGCAGGGAGCCTATCAGGAGCCATGGGGCTGCTGCCTGACAAACCCCTGAGGCCGAATGTCCCATGGGCTGTGTCCACAGAGGGTTGTGGGAAGTGGGGCACAAGCTGCCTACACGTGCTGCTGGGTGGCCGCCAGGCGCTGTAGCTCTGCCAGGCTGGGTCCTAGGGCCGTGGGTCCTTATAGTGCACGTGTCTTACCGATTCCATCTCACTGTTGGCAGGATGAAGTGAAGCTCCCGGCCAAGCTGAGCATCAGCAAGTCTTTGAAGGAGACCGAGAGGGAAGAGAAGGAAGAGGAGGGCGTGGAGGTGCCTGTGGACGAGGACCGCGCCGATGAGGACCGAATCCAGCTCTCCTCAGATGAGGAGGTGGAGGTTGAAGAGACCATCGAGGAGTCCCGAGCAGAGCGGATCAAGAGAAGTGGCATGAAGAGGGTGGATGACTTCAAGAAGGCTTTCTCCAAGGAGAAGATGGAGAAGACCAAGCTAAAGACCAAGGAGAATTTGGAGAGGACCAAACACAACTTGGAGAAGACCCGGCACAACCTGGAGAAGAGGATGAACAAGCTGGGCACCAAGATCGTAACCACTGAGAGGAGGGAGAAGATGAAAACCTCTCGAGACAAGCTGAAGAAATCCTTCACTCCCGACCACCCCATCTACACCAGGTCCAAGACAGCAGTCTACAAGGTGCCACCCTTCACCTTCTACGTCAAGAAGATCAGAGAGGGCGAGGTGGAGGTGAAAGCCACGGAGATGGTGGAGGTGGGAGGAGAAGAGGCCGAGAACACGGAGCTGCTGAGGGAGGAGAGCCCTGAGATGCACACGCTGCTGGAGATCACGGAGGAGTCGGACGCAGTGCTGGTGGACAAGAGCGACAGTGAGTAGGATGGGTGGCGGCACGGGATGGACGGCTGAACACATAACCTTTCACACTGCAAAATCTCTCTTCGCCCCACGCGTCCTGGGGAACGTGTACCCGTCGTATCATTATTCCTCTGGACGTCCAAGCCGACCCCCCGCCATCCCAGACGAGGTGTCGTTTATATTTTAGTTTTAGCACACGGAGGAGTTAGGAACACCGGACTGTTTTCCTTACACTCGTTGTGGAGACCATTCCTGCTGGCAGCCCTGTGAGAGCTTGCTAGCCACCAGGGACCCCGCTGAGTGGAAGCGTGCTAAAACCAAGATAACTGCTGTACACCTGGGAACATCCCTCTTTGCAGCTCTCCAAGACCTGATGTCTAGAATGCTTCTTGCCCGGCAAACTGCCCAGTGCTGGAGACCCCCCAGTCTGTCAGCCCGAGCAGCCATCCCCCCAGGCAGATGGAGGGGAACGCAGGAGCCCAGCTGGCTAGCAAGAGCAGAGAGATGTTTCCCCCCCCGCCCGAATGCCAGTTCCCGGGGCCGGGTGGTCTGGAAGATCTCCAGCGGAAGGTGGATCTCTGACATGTCTTAGCATGTGGCGAGGGAAGGGTTAAGCCGATCCCACAGGCGAGTAGAGCACGTGTGAGGATGGGCAATGCCACATGGGGCTGGGAAGGGCTCCCTGCCACTTCCTGACCCCAGAGGTTCAAAGAGTTAATGGGCCAGTTCTGGAGAACCCAGCATTGTGTAACACTTGGACAACATGGGCTCCACATTGCCTGGGTGGCAGCGAGAGCCCCTGGCAACGCGGGCATCCTACACACACACACAGGACCCTGTCACTGCTGCCGGCTACACCGGGGCCACCCCAGGCCTTACCGGGACTGCCCCACAGGAACGGAGAGCTGAGCATGTGCCTCACGCTCCTGTGTGTGTGTCTACAGTGCCCACGGCACAGGGGCGTAACCGTCCGCCGGCTGGGGCCCGCAACCACTTTGCTCCAGGAGGCTCGCTGTCACCCGCAGGGAGCTGCGTCGAGTCGGGTGTCCCACCCCGTCACCGGAGAGCGAGCCCTGTACCATGTGGCATCAGCAGCCGGGAGGTGCACGGTCGCTGGCCGGGGGAGGGTGCAGGCCGGGGGTGCTGCACGGTCACTGGCCGGGGGAGGGTGCAGGCCGGGGGTGCTGCACGGTCGCTGGCCGGGGGAGGGTGCAGGCCAGGGGTGCTGCACGGTCGCTGGCCGGGGGAGTGCAGGCCGGGGGAGCTGCACGGTCACTGGCCGGGGGAGTGCAGGCCAGGGGAGGGTGCAGGCCGGGGGAGCTGCACGATCACTGGTTGGGGGAGGGTGCAGGCCGGGGGAGGGTGCAGGCCGGGGGAGCTGCACGGTCACTGGCTGGGGGAGGGTGCATGCCGGGGGAGCTGCATGGTCACTGGCCGGGGGAGTGCAGGCCAGGGGAGGGTGCAGGCCGGGGGAGCTGCACGGTCACTGGCCGGGGGAGGGTGCAGGCCGGGGGAGGGTGCAGGCCAGGGGAGCTGCATGGTCGCTGGCCGGGGGAGGGTGCAGGCCGGTGGAGCTGCACGGTCACTGGTTGGGGGAGGGTGCAGGCCGGTGGAGCTGCACGGTCACTGGCCGGGGGAGGGTGCAGGCCAGGGGAGCTGCACGGTCACTGGCTGGGGGAGCGTGCAGGCCGGGAGAGCTGCACGGTCACTGGCCGGGGGAGGGTGCAGGCCGGGGGAGCTGCACGGTCGCTGGCCGGGGGAGGGTGCAGGCCGGGGGAGGGTGCAGGCCGGGGGTGCTGCACGATCACTGGCCGGGGGAGGGTGCAGGCCGGGGGAGGGTGCAGGCCGATGGAGCTGCACGGTCACTGGCCGGGGGAGGGTGCAGGCCGGGAGAGCTACACGGTCACTGGCCGGGGGAGGGTGCAGGCCAGGGGAGCTGCACGGTCACTGGCCGGGGGAGGGTGCAGGCCGGGAGAGCTGCACGGTCACTGGCCGGGGGAGGGTGCAGGCCAGGGGAGCTGCACGGTCGCTGGCCGGGGGAGGGTGCAGGTGGGGGTGCTGCACGGTCACTGGCCGGGGGAGGGTGCAGGCCGGGGGTGCTGCACGGTCGCTGGCCGGGGGAGGGTGCAGGTGGGGGTGCTGGAGGGCCCAGGGTGCGGCTGTGACTCATTTCCAGGAGGGCTAGAGAACGTGCTGATGCCACAGAAAGGGGACAGAGCAAGGAGCGCTCTTGGCCAGCCAGAGAGAAGTCTTGACACGAGTCTGTGGGCCTGATCCTGAGCAGCTGAGTCTCTGCAGGGAGTCCCGGCACGGCTCAGGCTCAGGGCCCTACATATCCCCCCAGCCTCCCCGCTTGCTGCCATGCTCACTTTCATAGTTGATGTCAGATGCCCAGCGCAGTTCTAGGATGCTTGAGCGCCAAGCGCCTGCTCCAGCTTTCCTATCCGCACGCACCGCAGCTGCTTAGCGGGCTCCCTGCAGCCCTGGCAGCACGGAGGGAGGGGCCGCGTGTGCTGGGACACGGTGTGTCTCCTGACCAGCCGACGTCGGCTTTGGGGCTGGCAATTCCCAACCCCCACCCTGCCCCTTTGCAGCCCCTCAGGTGGCAGGGGACACAGGGTGGTTTGGCTTGTGTTTGTGCCCATCCTTCCCTTAGTTCAGACCCGCTGGGCACAGCCCAGCCCCTGGCACACGCGGCCGCCGTCCTGACTGCCATATGACACACAGGAGAGCAGAGTTTTGTTGTTAACGTAGCCACAATATATAAACTTGCTTCTTTGTTAAGAGCATTTTCTTTCTTATTGCCCGTCCCACTCCCACCCCCGGGGTCCTTCCCCTGCAGCAAAGCTCACGGCCTGCCCAGCCATGCCCAGGCCAAAGTGGGCACGGCCGCAGCCCCTGGGCTCTGTGCCAGGCTCCCTGGTGGGTTCTCGCTAAGCCACGAGAAGGCATCTCTGGACCCCTGTGCTGCCCCCACGGATGGGCAGGAAGAGATGGGGTTGGATGGGTCTTTGCCATGCTCTGCCCTTCCCTGCCAACCCCATGATGGCACCACCACTGGGGGGGGATGCCAGGCCCCAGGCAGTGGCAGTCCCCGGGGGGCAGGGGAGCCTTGCTTGCCCTCGGTTGGGATCTTTGCTCACTGCCGGAGCTGCCCTTCGCTGTTCGCCACGGGCACCCCCCGCAGCTGGCGGAGAAACCAGATGTTCTGCAGCCCCCCAGCCCAGGGCAGGCCGAGTCTTCGCCCCTCTGCCTAGGGCCATTCCTTCAGCATGTGCGTGGGGACCCAGTGACTGGCTGTGCCCCGCACCCCCCCGTGCAGCCCAGCCCATGGCAGGGGAGGTGCCAGCTGGTGAAGGAGTGGCCAGGGCAGGGGGCTGTTCACCCTCTGTCTGTTTCCAGGGGCCCATCTATTGTTTTTTACAGATATATTTTTCTTACCGAGAAGCAGAGTAAGCAACTCCCAGGGCACAGACGGGCGCTTGGCTCGAGCGGCCCAAGGCCACCAGGGTTTGGTACCGCACTAAGCAGCTCTGACCCCGGAGGGAGGGAGCCGAGCGGGTCCACGGGGCAGAGCGCGAGTCCTGGGCCCTCCCGAGCCCAAGGTGATGAGCTGGGGGCCATGGGAGGCGGGCGGAGCTTTATCCATTTTCTATGACTGCATCCTGGTGAGCAGCCCGACCAATAAAGTTTCTTTTCTAAAAGGCCAAGCGTGGAGTGTGTTTCCCACGGACGGACTGGGGCGAAGGGCACCGGCCCGGGGGCGCCAGCTGCTGCTGGCTGGCAGGGAGCCTGGGCTCTGCCCCACATGCAGGGCGGGGGGATCCAGCCCCTGGGGGCAGCATCCACCCCTCACCTACGTGAAATTGGTGCCCCAGCACAATGGGGGGAAACTTTCTCCTTGTCAGAGGAACAAAGACCTGCGGAAAACAGGCGGGGGGCGGAGGGGCATAGGTCCTGGAGCTGGGGGGGCTGCGGCACCTCCTGGCTTGAAGTAGTTTCCTTCATATCCAGGGTTTCCAGTTTGGTTCAATGGCTCTCAGCCCCCCCACTATACACCTAGGCTGGCCCAGGCTGGCACCAAGCGAGCCCAGCCCCCACGTGGCATCAGGGAACGAGGCCATGCTGGGCAGTGACTCGCCAACGATAAGCGAGCGTCTGCGATCTTGGCAGCAGGGACTAGGAGTCTGCTGGTGTCCAAATAGCCCTAGCGAGCCCTCCCACCCCCTCCCCACACCTGGCTCCTCCCCGCTCCGGGGACAGGGTTGCTGCTCCCGAGGGGGCCTGGGACATCACTCAGTGCCACTCCCACATTCTGCCAGGCTGTGCCCCCCGCCCCCGAGCGACTGCCCCCAGGCTCCAGCTGCAGGGACAGAGGCCAGGGAGGGCCAGCGACTGCCAGAAGCCCCCCAGCGAGGTAGTGGCAGCGTCAGGACCCGACCCATATTCTGGTTCCAGCTTGTGGGAGGCAGACGCGGCCAGGGAAGGAGGCGGGAGCCGAGCACGCTCCCCATATGTGCCAGCTCCATGTGTGGGCTGCGGTTTAAAAAAGGCTGAATCAAAGTTTGCCAGAGAGCGTCGGGGGCCCCTGGGAACAGGCAACAAAATGCACCTGCTCATTGTGATTTCGCTCCCAATAACGTAGGTCCTACATAAAACCAGGGAGTGTTTTGTTTTGCTTTCTCAGGAAGCGGGCTGGACATTTAGAACATGGCAGAAGCTCAGAAACCCCACTAGAGGAAGGTGGCTCACTGCGAACCCCGACTCCCTTTGTCATTCCCCCCACGTCTGTGTACCCAGCTCCCCCATTCCTGTACCCAGACCCCAGCAGTGACCCACCCCAGGCTGGCTGGACACCCATCTCCATGCCCCGCCCTGAGCCTCACACACATTTGTGGATTTACCCTCCCTAATGGGGCAGGTAAGCTCCATCACTCCCATGTTACGGGGGAAACTGAGGCACACGGCAATCACATGTCCCTCCCCAGCCTGGCCCCTGGGGAATCACAGCTACCAGCACAGTGAGTGCCCACTGCCCCTCCACTAGGGGTGGGGGATTCAGAGTTGGGAACGCTGGGACCGGGGGTAGCCTGTCAAACTGTACCGACCCAGTGGGTTCAGTCCTGGCCCCAGCTGAGGGAACCGTGGCTTGGCATCCCCTCCCTGCCCTCTCCCTGTTTACCCAGCGCATCCACCGTCCAGCACACGGGCCTGGGGGGTCGAAACAGGCTGGCCTGGCCCAGCTCCTCCCAGCACCACTTCCCCCCAACAGTCCCCGACAGGCAAACACCCTAAAGCCCGCGGAAGGGGGAGAAGGAACCGGCGCCAGCCCAGAACGGGGGGCTCTTACTGCCATGCTGGGGAACAGCTGGATCCCCTGTGGGTCTGAGATCCCCTGGGGAGCCCATAGCCCCAAACTCTGGAACAGGAGAGGCCTTGGCCACTGGCGGGAACTGCCCCATCCCGGCCAGGCCTCTCTACCCTGCCAGGGCCGCACTTGCCAGCCCTCTGCAACTCCCAGCCCAAGCGCTGATCGCGGGGACACCTGGGGGAGCAGGCTGGGCTGGTGGGAGGGCCCCAGGGAAACCCCCCCGTGCTCCCCCGCCCGGCGCTGAACGCTGGTGCAGGCAGGGGGTTCCCCTGGGAGGGCTCTGCATGCAGCGAGGCCTGGGGAGCGGGGAGGAGGGCGGCTCAGCCTTGAGGTTTCCTCCCAGCGCTGACAGTGCAGCTGTGCACAGCCCCGCACACGAACGAACGGGGGCAAGAGACAAAGCCGCTGCAGTCCCAGCTGGGGACGCTGCCAGAGAACCAGGGCGGGGGGGAGCCGCATGGGGCAGAGAGGAGCTGCCAGCCTGGGGCCCCGCGGCCTGTCTGGCCCCGCACCAGCTGCTGCCAGAGGGGAGCTGGAAACCCCGCGTCTGGACGCAGCTCCACCAGGAAGCTCCACCCTGCCTGTCAGGCACTGGCTCACGGTGTCTGTTCCTTCCTCGGGCTCTGGCTGGCATAGGCTGGGGTGAGGAGCATCCCCTACATGCCCTGTGCCAGACTCCAGCCCTCCAGCCCCATCTCCTGGCCGCGCCAGGGCCGGCTCCCAGCAGGGGCAGGCGTTTTCAGGAACCTTGCAGCCTTTTCTGGGTCTTGTTCAACCCTAGGGAGTGTCTGCAAGGGGATGGGGCAGGGACAGCCCAGGGCTCGGCTCCCAGCAAGCCCTGGCTGGGTGGGTTTTCCTGTGACATCACCAGCCAGCATGCTGCAGCCCACGGGGAGTCTCCTCAGAGCCTGCTAGGAAAGCCCAGGGCACAGGGGAGCGAAGGGCACCCAGTCGGCGGGCCCCTCAAGGCCTAAGTGTTAGCTGGGAAAATACATCTGCAGCCCTGCAGGGCCCGTCTGAGCTGGGTCCCAGGCACAGAGCGCTCTCCACACGACTCACACCATCAGCCACACAAACAATCCCAACTCTGTTCCCCGCGTGCACCCAGCCACCCCACTGCAGAGCAGCAGCAGTTGCTGGGTTGCCTGTGAGGTTAGTGGGTACATGCGTCCGAAGGGCCAGGTCAGCGGGGGGCTGCCCCTAAGGATCAAGGGGCATCGGCAGAGCTGGGCGGTGGTGCCAAGGGCTGGGGTGCCGTAGCAGGGGTCTGTGGGCTGGGATTGTGGGGCCTCGCAGTTGGAGAAGGGATGAACTGACTGAAACAGCATGGCTGGACCTGCCCTGCCCTCCGCACTCAGCTGGGGCTCGTGGGGTTGCCCAAACACAGACATAGCGTCTGATGGGCCGCGTCCCCACCACTGCAGGAGGAAATCTGTCTCTGGCTCCTTTGCATAGAGTTGGAGCCAGAACAGAGCAGCAGGTGGGAATGCAGTTTGTCCTGCCAAGAGGGTGCAATCCCTTCAGCGGGCCTGAGTCACTGCTACCGAAACACGACTCAGGTTTTCATGCCATGCTTTGGGGGGTTTGGTGTTGCACTGGGCTCACCCCCAGGGAAATGGGGTCCCTCCGCAACGTAATCAGTCCAGCAATAGGGCAAAGGGGACATTGAGCCGTGAATGTCTGTTCTGAATCCTGGGGAACAGTCATTTGGGAGCAGCGCAGCTGGAGCTGTTATTGGGAAATAAACCAACTATCTTATTTTTAGCTCCGCTGAAAGACCCCGGAGGAACCAAAGCAGCCAGCGGGTTTCTTCAACACCAGCAGACAGGTGGATCAGGAGGGGAAGGGCGGGGGGAAGTTTTCAGGCTTGCAAAAGCAGAAGCGACCCAGGGAATTGTTTAAAAACACAGCTACAGCCGGGAAGGGGACAGCGTGATCTGTTCCCTTGAGCCCACGCATTATGCAACCGCTGCCTGTGCGTCCTAGCCAGCTGGTAGCTTCCAGGAACACGGGACATGGGACCCACATGGATCACTTCTCCTCAGAGACCATCTGTTTGTTTCCAGCTCCCTGGTCCTACGGGGCATGGCGCCGCGTACAACGTAACACATGCATATCCCTTGCGGTCTCGGCAGCAGGCAGGTGAATGCTATACATTTCCATGCATGGCTGAGCTCCCACCCGCCGACTCTGCCCAAGGCTGCAGGTTTGGAGATGAAGTTACAGCGAAGCCTTGGGGCTAAGAGCCCGGGACTTCTGGGTTCACGTGCTAGCCCTGTGGCGGCTCCCAGATAGGCTAAGCATTGGTTACCAGGGATAGGCATGTCCAGCCATGCTGTGTGGTCATGAGGATGCAGCAGTCAGCATCTGTGCAGGGCTCTGAGATACCCTGGGAATGCTCAGGGCCAGCTCTCCCCGATGGCAGCTGAGTGAACGAGCCGCTCGTGCCCTAGGTGGGTCCTCAGTTGTTTCCAAGGGTCCCAGGCTGTGCATGGCATGTGCCTCACGCTGACAGAGAAAGGACCTGACAGGGGGCAATGAGTGCCCTGGGTTGCACCTGGAGGGTGGCCAGCCCAGCTGAGAGGGGCAGGATGACCCGTACCAGAAGGAGTCAGGGCCGTGGCAGGGAGCGTAGGCCTGGAGCTCCTGGGGACGCTGACCTGGGAAGGGAGCTCAAGCAAAGGGCCAGAAGAGATGCTGGGAAGCCCCAGGGCAGGACCAGCTCCTGTGATGAGCCTGGACAAAAAGGGACAGACCCCAGGGAGGCAGTGCAGGGGTCAGGTTTCTGGAGGAAAGGGACACCCACACAGACACCCTGGGAGAGGCTGATGGGAATGGGGCCTCGGGGGGGAAGCGCTGGGCGGTGTCACCTGGGACAGGACAGTGGAGAACTCTGCAGAGCCCAGGAAGGGGCTGTGATGCAGCAGGGAGGGGGGAGTGTTGACCTGGGAATGTGGCAGGGGAGTTTCAATGGGAGACCTGAGAGCCTGTCACCTGAGCCAGGAGGGGGAGGGGGAGGTGACATCTCTGCCCAGGAATGTGAACAGAGGCTGCAGAAGGGAACCTGCTGGGGGGGTTTAGTTTCAGTTTGGAGCAGGGTGGAGGAATGCAGGGAACCCCAGGGCTGGGGCCTAAGCTCCCTGCTCCCCCAGAAGGACTTGACTGAGGGGTCCTGGTTATACCCACAAGCTCTGTTTTAGACTGTGTTCCTATTGTCCAATAAATCTTCCATTTTACTGGCTGGCTGAGAGTCTCAGTGAATCCCAGGAAGAGGGGTGCAGGGCCTGGACTCCCCCACACTCTGTGAAAACTGGTGGCAGCGGTGGGATGTACTGCATCCCGTGGACGGCGCTTCCTGCAGTAAGTGACTGGGGAGCAGTAAAACGAAGGGGGATTGACGGGGACCAGGTGTGCTGAAGATTCAGAGAGAGATGGTTTCAGGGGGCGGTTAACCCCTGGGAGTGTGTGACCAGAGAGAAGGACTTTTGCAGTAACAGGGTCCCCCGCGGGATTGCAGCGAGCGGTCCCAGGGGCGGAGGAGTCTGCAGCTCGACCCTGGCAAAGAGGTGGTGACCTCAAGAAGGACTGGCACACGAGGGGTTTTTCCTGGAAACCGTAGAAAGCTGCCCGGCCTGTGAGTGGCCAGCAGGGAGATGTACGCTAAACGCCTTAAGAGCGACCTGGTGGAGCTGTGCAGGCAGAGGGGGCTGCGCATTGGGAGGTCCACCAAGGAACAGCTGATTGCCCAGCTGGAGGAGAGGGATCGCTTGGATGACCCGATCCCTGTCCCTGAGGGAAGCCGCCCGGCGGACACAGCGTGGGCCCTGGGGCCTGACCGGGCTGGGAGGGGTCAGACTGCTGCCCAGAACATCCCGAGACCCTTCCTACCTTGGCCTGGGGGAGGGGTTGGGGGAAGCCCAGCGAATACCGAGGGCACCCTGACCCCAGCAGCCAGCAGGGGATCCTCCCGGCGGAGCTCCCCATCCCTGGAGCGGATGCGGCTGGAATGGGAGAGGGAGATGAAAATGAGGGAGCTGGAGGATCATGAAAAACAACGTCAACATGAGCAGGAGGAGAAGGAGAGGGAGCGTCAGGAGAAGGAGAAACAGAGGCAGCATGAACTGGAGCTGGCCAGGCTGAGGAGCAGTGGGGCCCCGGCTGCGGTGAGTGCGGGGGGACCCAAGACTGCAAGGAGCTTTGATAAGTGCTTCCTGGCCCAGCGGAAGGAGGGGGAGGACATGGATAGCTTCCTGACGGCCTTTGAGAATGCCTGCGAGATGCACAGGGTTGACCCTGCAGACAGGCTCCAGTTCCTCACCCCCTTACTGGACCCCAAAGCCGTGGAGGTCTACAGCCGGATGACAGGGGCGGAGGCAGGGGACTACGAACTGTTCAAACAGGCCCTGCTCCGTGAGTTTGGGCTGACCCCCGAGATGTACCGGAGAAGGTTCCGGAGTCAGCGTAAAACGCCTGAGGTCACCTACCTACAACTGGTCAACCGGATGCAGGGATATGCCCGCAAGTGGACAGCGGGGGCCCAAACTAAAGAGGACCTGCTTGACCTAATCGTACTGGAACAACTGTATGAACAGTGCCCTTCCGACCTGAGGCTGTGGCTGGTGGACAAAAAGCTCGCGAACCCCCAGCACGCAGGGCAGCTGGCCGACGAGTTTGTGAACGGTCGGTCAGGGGGTAGCCGGGAGGAGTCCCAAAAGAACAGGCCCCCCCCGATGCAGAGAGAGAATCACCATGGGACCTCCCAGCGGGGAAATAGGGAGAACCCCCTCCCAAGGGGAACGCCTGGCGTCGGGCCCCTCCGACCCGCTCGAGGGGACCAACGTGACCTGAGCTGCTATCACTGTGGCCAGAGAGGCCACGTACGGACCCAGTGCCCCAGGCTCAGGGACAGACTGAGCAGACCCAGCCTACCCAGGGTTAACTAGGTAGGGACCCAGCTGGACGAGGGGAAGACGGCCCAGGCAAGGGGGGCTGCCAGCTTACCACCTGCTCAGGAGGGAAGAGTATCCCCGGCCAGCCCCGCCAGAGGGCTGGAGGCTCTGCACTCAGGGTGCTTGGTTTACAGGGTGGGCGCGGGGCTGTCCCTCCGGAGAGAGTGCCTTGTTCCCCTGGAGGTGGATGGGAGGAAGGTCAATGGATACTGGGATACAGGCGCGGAGGTGACGCTGACCCAGCCCAAAGTGGTGGCCCCAGATCGGGTGGTGCCCAACACCTACCTGACCCTGACGGGGGTGGGCGGGACCCCATTTAAGGTGCCCGTGGCAAGGGTACACCTGAAATGGGGGGCCAAGGAGGGCCCCAAGGATGTGGGGGTACACCACCATTTGCCCACTGAGGTTTTGATGGGGGGAAACCTAGAGGACTGGCCAAGCAACCCCAGACCGCCCTGGTTGTGACCCGTAGCCAGAGCCGGCGAGGGGCATCGCACCCTGCCCTCGGGGAGGGTACCACACCAGAGGCGCAGGACCCTACCCTGGTGGGGAGGGAGCGCCGAGGGGCACGCCCCAGAGAGGCTGTGGCCTCAGACCCGGCCAATGAGAGGGAACCGGGCCCCATCCCTTCCCCAGCCGCTGAGTTCCAGGCCGAGTTGAGGAAAGATCCCTCCTTGAGGAAGCTCAGGGACCTGGCTGACCTCAGGGTGGTACGGACCATGAGGAGGGGTTTCCAGGAGAGGTTCTTATGGGAGAAGGGGTTCCTGTACCGAGAATGGGCTCCCACAAGGGAAGTAGAGTCCTGTGGGATCAGGAGGCAGCTGGTGGTCCCCCAGAAGTATCGCCGCAAGCTACTGTACCTGGCCCATGACATCCCCCTCGCAGGGCACCAGGGAATCCGGCGCACCCGGCAGAGGTTGCTACAGAACTTTTACTGTGCTGGGGTCTTCACCACCGTCCGGCAGTATTGCCGATCCTGTGACCCCTCTCAGAGAGTGGGGAAGGCCCGGGACAAGGGGAAAGCGCCTTTGAAACCTTTGCCCATCATAGAGGAGCCTTTCCAGATGGTGGCCATGGACATAGTGGGACCTCTGAGCAAGACGACCCGGTCGGGGAAGAAATACATTCTGGTGGTGGTAGATTTTGCCACCCGCTACCCCGGGGCAGTGCCCTTAGCTTCCATTGAAGCAGACACCGTGGCGTATGCGTTCCTGACCATTTTCAGCCGAGTGGGGTTCCCCAAGGAAGTCTTGACAGACCAAGGCTCCAACTTCATGTCGGCCCTGCTCCGGTGCTTGTGGGAGAAATGTGGGGTCCGGCACAACTGGGCCTCAGCTTATCACCCCCAGTCCAATGGGCTGGTGGAGAGGTTTAACGGGACGCTAAAGATGATGCTGAAAACCTTTATGAACCAGCACCCGCAGGATTGGGACAAGTACTTACCTCACCTGCTGTTCGCGTACAGGGAGGTGCCCCAGGAGTCTACCGGATTTTCGCCTTTCGAACTGTTATATGGAAGGAGGGTGAGGGGCCCCCTGGACCTGATGAGAGACGAGTGGGAGGGGAAGGCCACTCCCGATGGAGAGTCAGTGGTGGAGTATGCCCTGATCTTCCGAGAGAGACTGGCTGAACTCAGGGGCCTGGCCAGGGAGAATCTGGCCAGAGCCCAGAAGAAGCAGAAGGTCTGGTATGGGTACGATGAGCGATGGCAGGAAGGCCCGGTCGCTGTGAGATTGAGATATTTCGCACAGAGTCAAACCACTTTATGCTGAGGATTTGGTGCAGACGAGTCAGCCGGTGAAAGGGCCCTGGTTTCTGACGGGAGCAGCATTGCAGGCACTACACAGGAGGGACAGATCACGAACTCTGGCTCAGTGCAAAGACGGTTTTGCATCCCTAGGGAGGTTGTGGAATCCCCATCATTGGGAATTTTTAAGAGCAGGTTGGATAAACACCTGTCAGGGATGGTCTAGATAATACTTAATCCTGCCATGAATGCAGGGGACTGGACGAGATGACCTCTCGAGGTCCCTTCCAGTTCTATGATTGGCGAGACATACACTTTGTGCAGGAGACAGCGAAACCTGTTCATGGAAGAACGTACAGTTCGCTGTGACTGTCTGAACTCTGCTTGCAGCCTATGGAGGTGAACTCATCAGTGTTCTCCAGAGTACTTGACCGCACTTGCCCAAGCGGGTCTGGGGGCCCAGCTCCAAGGTTCTGGACCTTGGTCTTCTGCCACGAGCTGTTCTACCCCGTAGGGTGGGCAGCATCTTGGAGCCCTTGGGAGCGTGGAGCTGAAATTCTCTGTCCAACATTGTTGTGGACACTTACCTGCCGCTGATGCCTACGCGCCAACAGAAGATGTATCATCTGCAAAAAAGGACACACCGCACCACCAGCGAGCAGCACAAATCCAGTCCGTTCCGCCACATGACACGCTGCCAGCACTCAGAGCGCCGATCGAACTGAGCATGAAATCTTGATCGGTTCCTTTGGTTTGAGTTCCCCAAACGACACCACCATCCAGGGTGTGACATTGTGGTGCCGCTAAGAGCTTGTCTGTTACGGGCTCCTTCCGTAGGCACTTGAACAACCACCGCTGGACCTGGGTTTCAAACAGAGGATGTGCCACGAGGGAAGCTGACACATCCTCATCAGAAATTGCTCCATAGTGATCAAGGTTGGGGTTCCTCAAACACACACTCTAGCTCAATCCCCGGATATGGGCTGGATGCAGGGGGCAGTGGGGTAGGTTACCCGGCCTAAGTTGTGCAGGAGGTCAGGTTAGGACATAATGGTCCCTTCTGGACTTAACATCTCTGGCTTTTCTGAAGTGGGAGGGACACTGGTGAGGGCCCGGCTTCCTCGCACCCTGCATGGCTCCTAGAGGACAACCAGAGAGACGTCTCTGGTCTCGTACTGAACAGTCCTGCCTGGGGGTCCCCCACGCTCCGGTGCAAGGGGCAGGGACGTCCTGTGTGTGCCCCTGACCAGGCTGGTGCAGCGGGGCAGGAAGGCAATCCCCTGGAGGCACCAAAAACAGACAGCAGCCTGAGAGCCGGCTCTGATGCAGGAGACGCGAGGCACTGGGCCCACTCTGGCATGGAGCTCAGATGAGATCAGCCCCACCCCTCCTCCGGTATTATCATCGTCACCATTTTTAATAATAACCTTAAGCAGCACTCACCTCCCTTCACCAGGGGTGTTTCTTGCTGCTTTTCGCAGCACTCAGCAACTCCCGGTCTTGTTGGACTGAGATGCGGGAATAAGGGACTGTTGGCAACTCTATGCACCCAGCCCCAGAGGCAGCTGCTTCTCCGCTCTGGATGTCTGCTGCCCGGCCCAGGGCTGCCCCGATTTCACAGTGGGGATAGTGAGGGGGAGGGAGGAGTTGGGGGTAATGCTCACGGACACCCAGGAGACGCAGGCTCCAATCCCACCAGGGAGGAGGCCTCGCCGGGGAAAGAAACCGAGTCCCTGCTCAGCCCCCCATGATCCCCATCCCTGTGTCCCTGCCCCCCAGTCTCACCCTCCCCATGTATGCCCCCATCCAGTCCAGTCCCCATGGGCCCCCACCACCATGTGCCCCCCACCCCCACTTTGCCCCTCCTCCCAGGCTCAGCCCCCCATGTCCCCCCGCCCCTAGGTTCAGCCCCCCCCCATATACTCCCTCCCTCATGTGCCCCCCACCCCCACTTTGCCCCTCCTCCCAGGCTCAGCCCCCCACGTCCCCCATGTGCCCCCGCCCCTCGGTTCAGCCCCCCCCATGTACTCCCTCCCTCATGTGCCCCCCCAGGCTCAGCCCCCCCATGTGCCCCTGGCCCTTTAAGGGGCGGTGACAGCGGCAGCCCCGCCGCGCTGATGTCAGGACCTGCCCGGAACTCAGCTGAGTTTCCCGCATGGACATTCCCGGCACTTGCCGCTCCCCCCCCCGGAGCCTCCGGGCTCCCCTCTCCCCTGGCCCGGCCATGCGGCGGGAGGGGAAGATCCATGCCGGAACAGCCACCTGGGGCACCCCCCCGGCAACTCATGAATAATTAATGAGCCTCGGGGCTGTGAGGTGCTGATTGGCCAAAGGGTCAAGTCCCCTCGTGAATAATGAGCAAAAGCGGAGCGCCATTGGCCAGCGGCGCCGTGACGTGTCCCGCGGAGGGGCGGGGCGGAGGGGCCGCAGGTTTCTGGTCCGCCACGGAGGGAGCAGGAGGCCGAGCGCCCCAGGCAGCCGGAGCCGCCGACGCCGCCCCCCGCCTGGGAGCCCGGTCCCCGCAGGTGAGCTGGGGAGCCTGGCGGGGGTCCCCGCGGGGACGGGTGCAAAGGGGCGGGGCTCGGGGGCCCCCGGGGTGCTGCTCCCATGGGTGCCCCCCTCGGGTGCTTGGGTCAGACCGCTTGGAGGCGCAGGGATAGGGGGAAGCAGCTGCACCCATGGGTGCTGGGGTCAGACCGGGGGGCTGGTAGCTGCACCCATGGGTGCTGGGGCCAGGCTGCTAGGAGTAGCTCCGGGCTGGCTGGGTGGCTGGCTGCTCCCAAGGGTGCTGGGGCCAGACTGGGGGGGCTGCTAGCTGCTCCCATAGGTGCTGGGGCCAGACTGGGGGGGCTGCTAGCTGCACCCATGGGTGCTGGGGTCAGACTGGGGGGGCTGCTAGCTGCTCCCATGGGTGCTGGCTGCCCTGGCGCCTGTCTCTCTTGAGCCAGGCAGCGGCTGGTGGCTGTTCTGAGAGCAAGATTTAAATGAACAAGGGTCAGGAAACTGAAAGTGGCGATGCCCGTGGCAGCCGGAACCCGGCCCCGCTCGTACATCCATCTTGTCTTGCATCAGCCTGGCCTGGGTGCTGGCTCTCCCCAGGCCCTGCTCCAGCTGCCCGCCTGGGTTAATGCGGGTGGCTCTGGGCCGCAGCGAATGCTCAGGGCTCCCTTGGGGGAGCCTCTTGCCCCAGAGGTAGACCAGGTGTGCGAGGGGGAGCCTGACCCGACAGGTGCTGCTGTCACTGTCGCTCAGTATCAACCTAGGGGTTGGACTGAGAAGCTTGCCCCAGCTGCTAAGCACCTTTGCTTTGCTGTTCCCCCAAGGGCCACTGACTCGTCCTGTTACCACGCTCTGAGGTTACTCCTGGAATTTGACTTCCTGAGCGAATTGGGCACCAGGCCCCAGCCAGTGGCAGGAGGGGGGCGTCTGTTTGCACTGTCCGTAGAAAAAGTGTCTTTTGTTTGAGAAACTCCGTTTGTTAGCTCCCTGCGCCTCTTGCTGTCTAGCAGCAGGGATGCATAAAGTTGAAGCATGTTAAAAAAGACCTAATATCCAGTGGCTTGGATTATTGGATTATTGGAATCTCCTTTTGAGGCCGGTGTTGATGCTGGATGGGTCTCATAGCCTCGGCCAGGAGAAGACTCTGCAATTTAACTTTTGTTTTTAGTCATTGTCCACTTTCTCTCTGTCCTGGGGTGCTAGGTCTGCAGCCACTGGGGGGGAACGGGGCCATTTCTCTGGCACCCAGAAATGAGCTTGGCACCTTAAAGAAATAGGTAAGATCATTGTACCCGAAAGGCATGGAATCAGCATTACTAAGAGTGTATGTGAATGCCACCGCCTGGCGCTTTTACAACAGGGAGTTGTGTCCCATGGGTGGTGGGTGAGCCCCACCTTCAGGGAGGCTAGCCCCTAGTTCCGCCCAAGCCCGTGGCTGGAGGAGCCGTGGCCAGCCTGCCGCTAGGCTGGCCAAAGCTGCCCCAGGCCACTGGCTGGCCCAAGCTGCTCCAGCATCTATCCGCCAGCCCAAGCCCTGAGCTCCAGGCTGCGAGCTGGAGCTGAGTCCCCACCAGCTTCAGGGGAGGGGGGGGGTGAGGGGGGGGCCACGGCCGGGGTTAGGGGAGGCTTAGCCTTCCCTGGCCTTCGATACCCACCGCCCAGAGGGTTGCTAACTTTCTAATCGCACAAAACCAAACACCCTTGCTCTGAAGCCCCGCCAGGGTTGGGCCAGAAATGAGGGGTTCAGGGTGTGGGAGGAGGCTCCGGGCTGGGTCGGGGGTTGGGCTGTGAGCTCTGGGGTGGGGCCAAGGATGAGGGATTTGGGGTGCAGGAGGGGGCTCTGAGCTGAGATGGGGGTTGGGGTGTGGGAGGGGGTACAGGCTCTGGGGTGGGGGTGCGGGCTCCAGGGTGGGGCCAGAAATGAGGGGTTCAGGGTGTGGGAGGGGGCTGTGGGCTGGGGCAGAGGGTTGTGATGTGGGGGGGTGCAGGGTGCCAGCTCTGGGAGGGAGATTGGGTGTGGGAAGAAGCTCAGGAGAGGGTGTGGGGTGCAGGCTCTGGGAAGGAGTTTGGGTGCAGGAGGGGGCTCTGGGCTGGGATTGGGGTATGGGAGGGAGTGCGGGCTCCTGGCAGTGCTTACCCTGGGGGCTCCCAGAAGTGGCGACATGTCCTTTGACTCCTAGGCGGAGGTGTGGCCAGGCAGTTCTGTGCATTGCCCCTGCCTGCAGGCACCGCCCCTGCATCTCCCATTAGCTGCAGTTCCCGGCCAATGGGAGCTGCGGAACTGGTGCGTGAGTTCCTCTGGGTGCGCCTCTGCCTGGGAGCTGAGGGACATGTTGCTGCTTCTGGGGAGCCAGGTAGGGAGCCTGCCACCCCCACCAACTGGACTTCTAGTGGTGGTCAAGTCGAAAACAGGACACCTGGCAGCCGTAGCTGCCCGTGGTCCCTCCCACAAATCCCAGCTGGTTTATTGCAAGGAAGGAACAGTCTGGTCAATACCAGCCAATCTGTAAAACATCCAGACTCTGACCCTGAGCACTCCTCCCCCTAGCCAGCCTCTGCAGTGAGCCCTGGGGTGACCGTGTTTGCTGTACATCTGACTCAGAGCCTTGATTATCAAAGTACTGCAACGGCTCTGCGAACACAACAGCAGTGTAGAGGTGGCCTTGTTCATTCAGTGAATGCGCTCCTAGAGTTCAGTGCATTTTAAAATGACATTTCAGGAAGCTTTGGCTGTCAGCTGCCTTTTTGGAGTAGATGAACTGGGGAATCTATGAACTGAAGCCAAACTGTGGACATTCAAAAATCTAGTTTTTTATTGGGTTCTGGCCTTGAGCGCCCCACAGACTGCTCTCGGGCATTGTGAATTTCACAATGCTTAAGAATAAGGATTTCTAGCCGAGCTTGTGGAACCTTTCTGTAGAGGTGTTGCATTAACACCGGTCAAAACTGCTGGCTTACTGAGATTCCTGGAAATCAAGACTGAAAACCAGAAATTTTGGTTCTGTATTTGGTCATCCCAGGGCTTAGCGAGCTGATTCATGTTTCCAACAGAGGTGAACTCTGGGTTGCATTTTATTCTCCTTTGCTTGTTGCAGCTGCTCTTAAAGAATCACAGCGAGAGTGCGCTTTGTGCTGGCTCCGGTCTCAGCTGGACCAGACCTTTGTCTTTAGGAAGAAAACTGGCACCTCGGGTGAAACGCAAGGTCTGGGGTTCATGATGGTGGATGATTTTCAGCACGGTGTCAGGGAACCTCTTAAGTCCTTACCTGGCCCCAACGACCGCAGCATCCGAGCGCCTCTCAATCCCCCGGTGGGTGTATTCTCCCCATTTTACAGATGAGGCAATGAGGGGCAGAGAGACTAAGTGACTTTCCCAAGGTTACTCAGGGACTCTGTGGTAGCACATGGACTATTCCCCGGGTTCCTGGCTAGCACTGAACAGCCGCACCATCCTTCACCCTTTCCTAAATCTCTGCATTGATTACTTGACCTTCTCCATGTCCAGGGTTGCTTTTCTTGGCCACCTGAACCCGGAGAGTCATGTTCGCTCATTAAACCAGCCGTGCAAACCCTATTTGCCCATTTGCCTGGGGCAACATACTTTCTCTTTTACAGGAGGAGAAGTCCATATGTTTTGTCATGCTACAAACAGCCAGGTAGAACTTCGTCTGAGCTGGGGAAGTTCTCTTCATCTACTGCTGCAGCCTCACAAACCTGCAGCCTCACAAACGGACAAGGAAGAGAAGTTCATTTGAAAGCTTCGGTGGGTGCTAGTGGGTGGCAGGAATCACTCTCCCACAGACAGGACCTCTGCTGAGAGCAGGTTGGGAATTGTTTCCCTCGCTGTTTCTTCGTTGGAAAATACCAATTTATCAACACCAAAACATTCTGATGAAAAGTTTGTTGAGGAGATTTCTCGGGTCCAGGATGGGAGGGAGGGAGACAGAGACCCACCCCCTCCTAGCCTGGTGATTAAGGCACGTGGGAGATCCAGGTATCCCTTCTCTGCCTGACTTGGAGCAGGGACTCCAAGTTGGGTCTCCCGCATCCCAGGTGAGTGCCAGAAGCACCAGGCTTTTGGGTCTTTTGGTGTGCGCGCCTTTCTCTTGCTCTCGGTTTTGTTCCAGTGTGGAATGGAAACGTGATGGAACCTCAGCATTTTTCATGAAGGAGAATTCCTGTTTTCCAGCCTGCCTTACCCAGCAAGCTGCAGGGCATCATTCTCCTGGCTTGGCACGGTGGAGGCGTGAGAATAGCCCCGGAGTATTCTGAGAAAACAGGGGCTCTTTGGAGGGGTCTGGCTGTCCCCTGCAGCTTGCCATGCAGCTCCCCACTCGGCATGCTGACTTCAGCATTCGCTGCTGCATTTTGGGTTCATTACAACCCTCCCCCCCATCCCAAGGAGATCTGGAGCACAGATTGCACTGCATGGTTCCTCAGCTGCATTTCAGAACTCAGTCCCCAGAGCACAGGTTGCTTGCAGGAGAGCGATTGGTGGTGTCTGTCAGTTAAACAGCACCTCTGGCTCACTACAGAGTGACGTTCCCGGGAATGCCTGCCAAGGCAGGAGATCAAGCGTTCAAAGTGTAAGGACTGACGGAAGCTATTCTTTAACCCTTCGTGACGCACCCCTGCCCTCCACCACAGCAAGATACAGTGGAGTTTAATGATCCTTGTGGCTCTATTCAGCTGCTAGGGTGCAGGAGAGAATTGTGCTCAGAAGTGTGCGTGCTGTGACATGGCTCATTTAATGCATCAACTTAAAATGGCCTCCCATAATTGCTGGCATGGTGCAGTAACGGCTCAGGAAGTTGGGTCCCAAATGAAGCATGCTAGGAAAATAACGGCGTCTGCGAGCTGTTTGGGAGGAAGCCAGTCCTCCGTTCAGGCTGAAGTAATGTTCCAGTGTATATTTCTTTTGCCTCTTGAGGAGGAAATTTTGCCGTGCAGGCCTGTCCCCTGCTAGCAGTGATCCGAGTTACCTGTTGTCCCCCCCTGCACACCTCCAGTGCTGCTATAGCGTAACCAAGGAAACCCGAGGTGAATGTTCTAGCATCTCCGTTTCGTACCTTCGCGCGGTCTCTGTTTGTTTCACCGAGTGCCCGTGTGATGTCAGACTGCGTATTCAGCATGGTTACGTGCTGGCTCTGCTCCAGAGATGAAAGGAAAGGCTAACCACAGAGAGACATAAGCCAGGCAGAATCGGAAAGGTTCATCCCTCAGATCTTTAAACCTAGGCTGGGAAGGCGGAGCAGTAGCAAATCTGGGTTGGGTGGGTGAGGGACCCATTAAAGCTTCAAGGTTAGTCAGATTAAAGCTTTAATAACGCAAGTGACCAGAAGGCTGGTGGGAGACGGAGTAGCTCTTCCTCCTTTCTCTTAGGGCTTGTCTATGTGGGGGCTTTAGCCACCAGCACAAACCCCTACTGTAGGTGGCCACACTGGTGCCAGTCACTACTTGCACTGGAGCAGCACCTCCAGTTGTCAATGATGATGCAGCACAGGGAGAAGTGTTTAGGAAATATTGGTTTGGTATTTGGGGGGGAAACACCTAGATATGATCTAGTCATCATATGATGAAACACTTTCAATTCCAATAGTACCTCAGAAGTGCATTCAGCATCAGCTGCTGAAGTTAGCTGTTTTTAAATTGGCAGGTCCAGATAATTTGCACCCAAGGGTCTTAAAAGAGCTGGCCGAGGAGCTCAATCGACCATTAATGTTGGTTTTTTTGTTTTGTTTTTTTTTCCAATACCACTTCAGGCACTGGGGAAGTCCCAGAGGACTGGAAGAAAGTTCATGTGACAGTATCTGGAAAGGGTAAATAGGCCAACCCAGGTAATTACAGACCTGTCAGCCTGATGTTGATCTCAGGCAAAGTAATGGGAATGGCTGAGACGGGACTGGATTAATATAGAATTAAGGGAGGGTAATATAATTAATACCAATCAACATGGCTTTATGGAAAATAGACCCTGTCTGACTAACTTGATACAGATATTTCTGATGCGATTACAAGGTTGGATGATAAAGGGAATAGCACTGGTAGCATAGACTTCGGTAAGACGTTCTGCACAACATTTTGATTTTAAAAACTAGAACAATATAAAATCTACATAACACATGCTAAATGGGTTAAACTGACTGATTGGTAGGTCTCAATGGAACTGTAAACAGGAAATCATTGAGCGGGAGTGTGTCTAGTAGGGGCCTGCAGGGATCAGTTCTTGGCCCTACGCTAGTTAACATTTGTATCCATGACCTGGAAGAATACATGAAATCACTGATCAAGTTTGCAGATGACCCAAAGATTGCGGGAGTGGTAAATACTGAAGGGGACAGTCATTGGTACAGAGCTGTCTGGATCGCTTGGTGCAAGCCAACAATATACATTTAATATGGTTACTGGTAAATGACACATCTAGGAACAAAGAGCATCAGCCAGGCCTGCAGGATGGGGGACTGTGCCCTGGGAAGCAGGGGCTCAGAAGACTTGGGGCTTATGCTGGGTAATGAGCTGAACAAGAGCTCCCAGTGCAACCCCACGGCCAGAAGGGCCAATATGATCCTTGGGTGCATAAACAGGGTGGGGACGGATGACCTGTATTGCCTTTGTATTTGGCAGTGATCTGACTACTGCCGGGAATCCGGTGTCCTGTTCTGGTGCCAGCAGTTCAAGAAGGATGTTAATAAATTATAGAGAGGAGCCGGGAGAACGATACAGGCTGGGAGAACATGCTTTTCGTGGTAGACCCGGCCAGTTCAAGACGTTTAGTCCAGCAAAGAGAAGGTGAAAGCCTGAGTGGATCGGTCTGTTAGGACCTGGATGGGGGCAGAGTTTTGATGAGGCTCGTCCATCTAGCAGATAAAGATGTGTAACAACCCCCCGGCCGGAAGGGAAGCTGGACAAGTTGGACTGGGGATGAGTCATGGTTTTTAACAGGGAGTTGGAACAAGCTACTGAGGGCTGGGCTGGGCTGGATTCTCCATCCCTGGCAATTTTTAAATCGAGAGCGGACACTTTTCTAACGAGGGCTGCTCTAGTTCCAACGCGTTAATTCATGGCTGGGCTGTGGCCTGTGTAATGTGGGAGGTTCAGACCAGATGATCGGTCGTCCCTGCTGGCAGAGCAGTCCAGGACACTTTGCTAGCCATTGGCACGGATGCAGCCACGCCGGTGGCTAACTTCCCCCCCAGGACAGGAGCCCCTTGCATTCAATTCTGTACCCTGCCTCTGGGCAGAGAGGCAGGAAAGAGGAGATGGCAAAGCTGCCCCAAGTGAAAGCTTCCAGCCCTTCCATCGTGCTTTCCTGTCTGTTGCTAGCTTGGTGGTGGGCCAGTCAGCCTAGCGCGTCCTGAACCCTTTCCTTCCCTTCCCCCTGGGTGGGACCAGTGCGTGGCGGAGGAGCCGAGCCCCGTGCAGCGTGGGCAGAGTATTTTAACTCTGCAAATTCACCTTGAGCTGCTTTTGTGAGTGGCTGTTTGGATGGTGGCAGCCCCAGAGGCTCTGGCCGCGAGGGGCCCCGCTGCGCTGGCTGTCCTGCCCACCTAGGAACTAGCAGCTTCTGCCCCAGCAGGTTGACAAGAGGCAAGACGTAAGCGGTAGATGGGACAGACAGACAGGCGGGGGTTTGGGGAGGGGCACGGTGACTCATTGCACCCTGTCCAGTATTCCCCACTCGCCCCCGGCTTGGAGCTGAGGGAGAGGCTGAGGCAAGCTCAGCCCGTAGCTCTCTGGGGTGATTTACGTGGCCAACTGTTCCTGGCTCCAGTCGGCCTGCGGGTCCTGTGTCCGGGGGTTGATTTAGAGAGTGCGTGTGCAGGGCCTGCTCCTGGAAGCAGTGTTCTCTGCAGCTGGGCCTGCCTGGGGCTTGCCGTGGGAACTCGGAAGCATTTCGCAGCTGAACAGAAGCCCAGACTGGTTTGGCACCCAGTACAGGAACTGTTCCCGGAAGCGAGCCGTGGCTGACTTGGTCAGAATGTCCCTGCCGTGCTGCAGCCCGGGGATCTTGGTTTCGGGCTGCCGACACCTGTCTAGCCGTGCAAACAGCCACGCTCCAGGCGTCATCTGAGTAGTTTCAAATGATGTTTATGAAAGACGTAGTGGGGCACAAGTTCAGCTGCGCTGGAGGCTGGGTTTGTGTTTCCTGGGCTTAGTAGGGAAACACCCCCTGTGGCGAGGCTCCTGCCACGCTCTGCGGTCTCCTGGAAGGTGTTCAGGGTGCATGATCGCACTGCCCCATGGGCAGCTCTTCCAGGAAGCAGGCGTCCAGCGCTCCTGGCATTAGGAGTAAGAGGACAGTCCGACTTTTGGAGGGGACACGTCCTGTAAGCACGGTGCTTTGCTCTCCATGAAGAGGCTGACTAGAAGGCCTTGTGGAGAAGAGGGCTCTGAGGACAGTGACTGGAGTTACCTGATTACGTAATACATTTTTGGCCTGACCCGTGTGGCTGTATCTAGACAGCCCACAATTCTGTGCCGAGTCACATAGCGACCTATGCCTTGGTTGAGATCTCCAAGGACCTGCCATTTCTCCCCCGCTGTGCAATGGCTAGAGGGAGCGAGGAGTACTCGGGATTCCCCCCACGCATGCCTGGGAGGCGGAAAGAGGAGGGTTGTTCTGTAATGTGGTAAAGACACTTCAGAGAATCCAAGTTTCAGAGTAACAGCCTGTTAGTCTGTATTCGCAAAAAGAAAAGGAGGACTTGTGGCACCTTAGAGACTAACCAATTTATTTGAGCATAAGCTTTCGTGAGCTACAGCTCACTTCATCGGATGCATTGGTTAGTCTCTAAGGTGCCACAAGTACTCCTTTTCTTTCGGAGAATCCAAGTGGCTGAAATCTCCATGCGGGCAGGCTGTAGTCTGTGGACCAGGCAGGCTGCTCTGTATTTCTCCAGTGTTGTTTCCCACCCCATCCAAGGGCAGTGAGCATCCCAGGGATGTTCTGCAGGAGTGTGAATGGGAGGGGAGCCCATGCAAACATCTCCGAGCTCGCAGCAGCTACAAGGGGACACTGGTGGGTGCAGCTGTAAATCCAGGAGGTCCCTGAGCACCCAGCACGAGCGGGAGAGGTTACGGTCTGGGCTGAGGCTTTGGAGGAGCAGCAGCTGTCTGGGGAAGCATGGCAGACTTGGGGCACAGTCCATGGGCAAAGAAGGGTCGGTGCAAAGCCACCGATGCTAAGAGGAGCCTGTCCATTGACTCCAGCAAGCACCGGATCAATCCCTCCGAGCACTGCTGGCCTCTTCAGATGGGAGATACTGCCAGCATCCTGGGTTTGGCTGGCTGGGGCCGGGGGGAGCCAGACGGTAGCAGGTTTTGGCTTTAAGTCATTACCCTCTGTGAGGTTGGGGTGAACCTTCCCTCTCTCCGGGTGTCTCTCCCCAGCTGTCACTTGAGCTCCCCATTGGGAAGCACTCGGAGGTCTGGGGGTCAAATTGGCTTTCTAAGCTTCATGCTTTTGCTAATTTCATCTGCGGTGAGCTGCAAAAAGCAGCTGCTCCATCAGGGTTGGAGCCGGTTTAGTTTGGAAGCATTTTAGGGCTAATAGGAGACTCTCTCGGGGCTTTGTGAAACTGGCGACGTGGGCTCCAGGGCGCCCGCACCTGCCGTATGAGGACAGACTAGTGTGGAGAGCGATCGCTGCCAAACCCGGTTACGCCGTTCCCCAGCTTGGGCTGCAGTCTTTCAGCGCTGCAGAGGAGCGTAGGAGACATGGAATGGCGCTGCTGTGGTGTGCTCGATAGACTCCTGGTTTTGGCATAAGAGCTCAGTTTTGGTTTTATTACAATGCACAATGTTCCGCTGGTTTGTTTTACTTGTTTAGGGATCAGGCCTCAGGGCTTGGCCACAGGCTGGTTGTGGGCAGGTCACCTAGGGCTAAACTTTCTCCAAGTAGTTTCATGTTCTGGATGCCTCCCTTTGAGTATCTAGTTTGACCCATGTTAGGCTCCGAGGTGCTGAATGTTACAAGTTTGCAGCAGTTTTGCTAATCCATATGAGAGTCTGGTGCCCTGGCAGGCAGAGGAGGGAAAACAGCTTGATTACTATGAAACTGCAGCTTTGGTAAGTTTCTCTTTCTTCAGATTCAGGTCTTTGGCTGCTGCTAAAACAGAAGCAGAGAAGCAGCTGTTCTCACTCTGGTCTGATGTGTGTGATTTGTGCTTCCTCATCCTGCTGAGCTGCTCCTTCTCCTGCAGGCGTCTAAGCCTAGACCCGGCTTCAGGGCTTGCAGAAATCCACCCTGAACTGCTGGGAGAGGCTGGGGGGGTTTCCCCATCTCTAATGCCAATGACTTTCAGAAGGTGGCGAGTGCAGGGAGCAACTGGAGGCATGTGATGGGATCTGAGATGCTTCCTGTAACCTCTCACACCCCCAACTCCACAAAATCAGGCTTTCCCGACTTCCAGCTTGTCCTGTAATATTTGCTTGGATTGCTTTCATGTGGGGTTACCTGTCCTGGGTTTTCCCCACCGTTATTTACCATCACCGAAGCTGTAGGTCCCGGCTGCCCTCTGTCACAGAGTGGGAGCTACCCCTGTGGAAGTCAGTAGGGTTATAACAGTGCAAGTCCAGCAAGAGAGGGAATGGTCCCCTGTTTCTCCAGGCTGTGACCCCCGCATTGCTCTCGGGACAGACAGACAAAGCAAAATGCAAAGGTCCCTCTGTGACCCATGACCACTCCTAGCTTCTCACTCTGCCCTGGCCTGTCTCAGGGGGACCGAACTCTAGTTACTGCAATGCCAGCCCATCTGCTGCTGTCCATCTCCCGCCATTTCTGGCTGAGATACTGAACTGACACAGCATCTCACCCCGATACTTCACAGGCTGAAATGTTGGTTTAAAAGCAAAATTACCCGTGACGAGGTTCGCTCAGCTGAACTTTAGCGGTAGCTGGTTGCGCTCAGCTGACCTTTTAGTGGTGACTGAATTTGCTCACGCCTTCACAGAGTTGCAGATTGCCCAGTGAACGAGCCACGGTTTCCCCTGCTAGTTTTTGTTTGATTCCCATTGACACACATGGAATAAACCCAAGAGTTATTTCTTCCTCGTTTCTGTTGTGGTTCCTGGCAGTCTCCACCTCCTGCACTTACTGTAAGTCGGGTGGCTCATTCCCTGCGCTGGTTCTGGAGGGAAACCAAAGACGAGAATCAAGGTAGAGTCTGGTTTGTGGCCGGGTGTGTATCGGCATTCTGCTGAAGTCACTTAACTGGCTGCTCTGGGCTGGTTAAGAGCCCTTCCAGGTGAAGGTAGGGAGCCTACCGAAAATGTTCTGTGTTGTGTGAACAGAGCCGGGTCTTGGCAGGGGGATGTTTCTGGCAGGGATAGTTGGGGGTTGGCTTCGCTGTAGAGAGATTTGCATAGTGATGGGACGAGAGCTCCACTTCCAAATCTAAACTGCAGACTCTTCTGCCTGATTGGTTCACTCCTCCTTTTGAAGTGCTGGGAAGTCTTGTGGACTGTGCTCAAGAGAGGGTGGGGTGGGGGAGAAGGTTCCCGGTGTAAGTCCCAGTTGGTACAAAGGGCTCAGCTGCAGATCCCTGCTTTCTGAACCGAGGATTCCTACGGCTCCCTGCTCCTGCAGCCTCGGGCAGGCACAACTCCTGCTGAAGCTGTGTGAAGTCGACAGGATCAGACTCTAGGGCCTTGGGTCCCGATTCAGCAAATACTTTAAGCAGCTTGTGTGCTTGTAACCAGGCATGTGCTTAAGTACTTTGCTGAATCAGGGCCGTAGCCATTTAAATATCGGCAGCTCTCCTCAGGGTTTGGCTCTGAGGGGCGCTGTGCAGCGCACAGGCTAGGCTGCCTGTCCATGGCTCTTCAGAATTGCTTCTGGGGTGACTTGTGTGTCCCACTGGGGTGAAGCTCACCCTGTGCACAGAGCTAGCACCAGGCCTGTGCACCACAGAAATCCCACTAACCTGGCATGTGGCCCTGGAGCTGCCCCTCTGCCCAGGGCCGAGTTCCCTCGTTGGGTCCAAGTCGCATGGATATTGTGTTGTGTGCCGATCTGTGTCTTCTCAGCCGCTCCATGGTCAACCTTCGCTTGGAGGCTTGAATAGCCAAACTAGCAAGATTTGGACTCCTAACACCAGCGCTGAGGCAGGTGGGGGATTAAATCTTTGCAGGTGGGGGAATGGGGGAGGGTTAGAGCCTGAAACTCTTCAGCACTTGAGAGACCGGCTCTCGAGTCGGAGCAGGGTTATTGGTGCTCTGAGCTGTGTGGGCTGCTTGTGTTTCTTGATTACTCATCTTCGTGCTTGGTGCCCACCTCCGGTTGCAAGAGGAGACGGTGGTGCTCGGCTCGCCAGGAGTCGTTCCCCCTGGTGTTAACATACATCCTGTGAAAGCTGCTGGGCCATGTAATGTCGTGAGGGGCACTGGTGGGTTTGTATGGGAGGGAGGGGGGAGATCTTCCTGAGGACAGCACACACCCACTGTCCCCCCAGCGTGTCTCTTTAATCCCCCAGTGATGTGGGTTTGGCCTGTGGCTCAGGGTTCACTCTTCCTTTGCATAGACCAAGGCTGTGTCCTGGGAGTTCCCAAGCCGGAGCCGCTGGGCACTGTCCTCTGGTGCTGAACATAGAGGGTTGTGTGGGGTGCAAATCCGTGCGGGTCTTGGGCCGCTGCAGCAGAGCCATCCTGACCGCCAGTTGCAGGTAGGAAGCCAAGAGCAGCTTTGCTGAACGGGAGCCCGAGGGGTCCCCGAGGCACGCGCCTCACCCAGAAAGGCGAGCAGTCCCACCCCGCTCAGCAAGCATGTTGTCCAGGCCCGAGCCACCGCCTTGAATCGGGGGGGGGGGCAAGCACGTTGTCCGGGCCCAAGCCACCGCCTTGAACCAGGGTGGGCAAGCGCGTCCTTAAGGGCTCTGCTGAATCAGGAGCTGAAAGTGAGGCACCTAAAACGGGGATGGGTTTTCCCCAGAGGCGTTGCAGGCCCATGGAAGTCAGTGGCAGGGCCCCTCTGGCCAGCCAAACCCACGTCCTATCCAGGCTCCTAACTGAAAGCTGCAGCCGTCGTGAACTCCCGTGTCTGCCTGCAGCCTCCTGGGCCTCTCCCCGAGGAGCACGTGTGACTCTCTGTTGTCCAGAGTCCCGTTGTGCCGGGTTGGCGTCCGGGCAGCTCCTGTGCCTGGTGGCAGCCGGGACGTGACATTGCCCCCGCGGGCCCCGAGCGGTGCGGGAGCTGCTAGTGGTTGGGTCGAAGGGAGAAGGCGCACTGGTAACTGGCCGCTCTTCAGCAGCGTTAGTCGCGGGTACGCTGCTTCCTGTGGCTTGCTCGTGCTTTAATAAAGAGACCTCTACCGCGGCCGCGCCTAGCCGCTCACCAAAGAGAAGATCTTCGGGCCACCCCCACCCCCAGATGAGTAGAAGATGCGAAATAGTCCGGGACCTTGCCAGTTCTAAGGGCGAGCGTGAATTGTGTGGAAGGGGGCTGCCTTCAGGATCCCGGGCCGTGTCGGTGGCTGGGGCTACAACTCAATGATTTTGGTTTTGAAACCAGCTCGTTCTCAAAAAGTGCTTGGCGCTGGTCCAAGGCAGAAGTGTTATTGCACGTAGGAAATGGCTCACCCGGGAGAATCTGACTTTTGCTTTCTGTGTTGCTGAACTGAAATGGTGTCGCTCTCTGGCCAGCCCAGCGTGTGCGGGTGAAAACGCTCCAGTGGCCCAGAAAACCAGTTGCTGTGCTAACGAGAAGACAGGCAAAAGGCCAGGGGCTCTCAAACGGAGCCCCGAAGACCCCTGTGGATAGGGATGTGTCTTAGGGGCCTCGAGGGGAAATCAGTGTCCTGGGGTCTTGCGCTCAGTGGCATCAAACTAACCCTGAGCAAATGCCTGGGAGCCGCCTCTCTCCGTGCACTTCCCTGCTGCTGGTGGACGGGTGGACAAGTAGGTGCAGTTGTATCCTGGCAGCAGAAAGGGGGCGGGGGGCACGAGAAGTGGCCTACCAGGAGGCTCTAGCCTCTTGTTTGATTTTCCTCATTAACCTTCTAACCACAGGTTTCAGAGGAGCAGCCATGTTAGTCTGTATTCACAAAAAGAAAAGGAGGACTTGTGGCACCTTAGAGACTAACCCATTTATTTGAGCATAAGCTTTCGTGAGCTACAGCTCACTTCATCCGATGCAACCACAGCACTGCCCGGAGCCAGGCTCTGAGCCAGAACGCTAGCCGGGTGCATGTCCGCCCCCAGGGACCACAGAGCGAAGCCTGGGGCTTGTGCCGTGGCATCGAGCTCCTGGAAACCAGCGCGTGCAAGGCCCTCGTGTTGCAGGGTGAATTTCAGTCCTGCACAGGGAGCCAGCACGGGCCTGTGCAGGAAAGGGTGAGAGGGGAGCGTGGGCTGACACTGCACCAGGGTGAATTTTAATCTTCAAAGTCTAGCTGCCCTGTTATGCTAATGACCGGAGATCTGTTCACTCTGGCAGCTCATTCTAGACCAAGGTTCTTTCCAGTTGCAGATGGACCCTAGGGCAGATGGGTCAGAAGATAGGCCTGAGATTAAGGTTGTCGGATTTATCTTTTATTCCTGAGGCGTCTCTAAATCCCCTAGTCAGAGAATTTGGTCCTACCTCTGTTTAGTGTGTCCTTCAACCTGTCCTGCTGAGTGTTGCATGGAGCCTTTCCGTGAGATCCCGGGGAAGCCAACAGCCTGTTATCTGGCCCATAGCAGCTAGTCCTGGTGTCCTGGATCCACAGGATCGGAGCTACACCCCAGCTTTTGATCAGAACCAATCAGTGTGCCAGACCCCCAGGGGAGCCCCTCTACCTTCAGGGCGGGCCACACTGGGCTGCAGCCCCCTTGCTTCGCTGTTAGTCTGCCCTGAGAGCAAACGTAATCCTTCCCCCCCATCCCTCCCCCCAACAGCAATGCAAAGTGTAGGGGGAAATTGAGGCATGCTGTCACGGAGTCCCTGGGCGATGCTCTGGAACTGCTCCCTATGAAGCCAGTCAGGACTCTGGGGAAGTCTCCTTTCTGGGAGCAGCCTGTCTGCAGGACACACAGCTCACACAGCTTCCACCTTCCTGGGTCTGACCTCGGAGCATTCAGCCTCCTCTGCCCCTCCGTGCGCTTCCCCCAGCGAGTCCGCTCAGGTGGGGTCTTGGGGAAGCCAGAGGGTCCTGCACCCCAACTCTGCAGTCAGACGTGACTCTCAGCCAGTCAGTAAAACAGAGGTTTATTAGACGACAGGAACATGGTCTAAAACAGAGTTTGCAGGTGCAGAGAACAGGACCCCTCAGCTGGGTCCATTTTGGGGGGCAGTGAGCCAGACAACCACGTCTGCCCTTCACTCCATGTCCCAGCCAGCCCCAAACTGAAACACCCTCCAGCCCCACCTCCTCTGGGCTTTGTCCCTTTCTCGGGCCAGGAGGTCACCTGATTCCTTTGTTCTCCAACCCTTTAGCTCTCACCTTGCAGGGGGGAAGGGCCCAGGCCATCAGTGGCCAGGAAACAGGGTGTCGGCCATTCTGTGTCCAGACCCCTGCACGCACCTGCCCTCTAGGGCTCTGCAGTGATCATACACCCTTATCCCACCACCTAGATACTTAAGAATTGCATAGGGGAAACTGAGGCCCCCCACACTATTCAGAGGAAACATTAAGAACAGTCCCACTTCGTCACATGCACAGGATTCATAGAAACACTTCTGGCAAGTCCCACTTGCCCGGGGGAGGCGCTCAGGGCGGGCCGCTCTGCAGTGTTTAGGGGGAGTTATTTTTGTCTCCTGTAGGCAGAGGGGCAATAACAAAGCCAGGAACGCCTCTGAAAATGGGGAAGACTGGGTCCGTTCTTTCTGCTGAATTCAGAAATGGCCCAGGGGATTTCCATCAACCTTAAATAAAACTGAACTTTGGGCGAAGATCAAGCATGGGAGATGCCACCCTTTCAGGCAGCCCACCAGTGGGGCTAGGAGCCTGGCAAAACGGGGGTGGTGTTTAAAATCTGACCGGGACCCTCCCCACAGGCCTGTGATGACAATCACTCGTCACTCCAGCGTATGGGTCTGACGCTGTGGCAGACGCCCCGCAAGAGTTGTTCCCAGGTGAACAAAGACGCGCCCCTGGAGCCCGCGGCGGCCCCCTGCAGCTCAGCGTCCCTGCGGCTCTGACGCGGTTCTCCGTGTGTTGCCAGGTTTCCAGAGCCGGACGAGATGGCACAGTGGAACCAGCTGCAGCAGCTGGACACGCGCTACCTGGAGCAGCTGCATCAGCTGTATAGCGACAGCTTCCCCATGGAGCTCAGGCAGTTCCTGGCCCCCTGGATCGAAAGCCAGGACTGGTAAGTTCTCGTGTCTGCCCGCCTGCTTCGGGGCATGAGCCAGCCTCCAGTGTATGGGGGTCAGGCAGGGACTTACCTGGGGCGGGTATCCCGTAACCGCAGCAGCTGGGGGCGGGAAACTGCACTCAGTGGGCACCTGGCCTGGCAATTCCTCTGTCCAAACCTCCTGCGCTTGGGCTGCTGTTGCCAAATGGCGTGGCGGCACTCTGGCCTGCTGTGGCTGTCTGGATGACCCTCTCCCATGCCCGGGGCCGATACCAGGGCTAGATGCCACTGAAGTCGCGCCTGGGGGGTTTCAGGCTGCCTGGCCCTGGTGCTTAGCCCTTTGCAGAGGGAGAATCTGGCCATTGCTGAGCATCTCTCCTAGAACCGGAGCTGGTGGAGGAATTTGCAAACACAAGCACTTCCCCTCCCCTCTCTCCCGTGTCGCTGGCCGACCTGACGCTGCCAAGGTGGTGAATGTTGGTGTGTGTCACGCCTGCAGGCAGGTAGGGCAGCCCGGGGGCCCGGGGCCGGGGACGGGGCTGGCTGGAGCACTTTTAATGGTGGATTTGACACATCGCAAGCGGGTCTGGGACTGGGCGCTGGCTCTCGCAGACTCTCCCCGCGGCGGGAGGTGGAGGGGACCGATGCAGAGCGCGTACTCGGCTTGCTAAGACTGACTCGCAAGCTGTCAGGCAGCCTAAAAACGTCCCCGTAGAATTTGCATGCACAGCTGCCTGCATGAGTGAGTCGGGCCTACGCGCACGGATGAGCAGGTTTCTGCAGCCACTCGACTCAGGTGTGCAGACGGCGCCTCTTGCTCTCGCTGGGGCTTGCCTAGGGGGCCCACGTCAGGCAGCTGGGTGCCCAGGGTGGGGGGGTCACACCCCAGCAGGGAGCCGGGGCCTGCTCTCACTGTGCAGGTGGGAGTCGCTTCCAAACAGCCGACGGAGTCGCCCTGGGGTGAGCAGAGTGGGGCCCGTGCTGGTGGCACGGACTGTTCCTACCCCCTCCTTGCACCCGCTTTGCGTGGTTAGTTCAGTCCCGCCTCTGTGCCGTCCCTCCCACGCAGGGCGTACGCCGCCAGCAAGGAGTCCCACGCCACGCTGGTGTTCCACAACCTGCTGGGGGAGATCGACCAGCAGTACAGCCGCTTCCTGCAGGAATCCAACGTCCTCTACCAGCACAACCTGCGCAGGATCAAACAGTTCCTGCAGGTGGGTGCCGTGCCACCGGGCTGGGGGCCCCAGGAAGAGCCTCTGGGCTCAGTAGCACGGGTGGCAGGGTGGGGCGCTTGGGGAACGCTCTGCCTCCTGTCTCTCGTGCTCAGAGGCAGCGGGTTCTCGGCTCAGCCCGGCCAGCTAGTTAAGGATGCTCCCGTTGCCTCCCTGACCTCGGGACCCATGAAACTTACGGGCTCGACTCGCCCTTCGGCCCTGTCTAGCTGCACCATGTAGCCACGCGAGAAACCGCCGCCAGGCCCTTTGCACGGAGCTGTCGCTCCCTTCAGGCAGAGTGTCCCCGGCCGGCGTCTCGCTTGGCAGCAATGGGCAGGTAGCCACTCCAAAGCAGCAGTCCCACCTCGGCATCGCCTTCCCTCGGGGCCCTGGCAGCAGCAGTCTCAGGTCGGCGCCTGTCCCCAGCCAGGCCTGTCTCTGAGTCCGAGCTCGACGTCCCCGCCCAGCCAGCCCCCAGCTTTCCCCGTTCACGCCTCCCTCCAAGCCGTTTGCCAATGTGTCCGGGTAGGACTAACAAAGCCCGCAGCAGCTCATTAACTCTTTCCTGGCCCTGTCAAGGCCCCTCGATCGCAGTAGAACTGCCCACATGAGGGGTTGCACCTGGGTAGCTATGCAGGTAACCCTCCTGCCCCCCAATGACATGGCTCTGCTGGTCCGAGATCTTTGACAGCCCTTGTACTCTGGCCCCTCCGGAGGGCTGATGGGGCCGTGGCGTGGCTGCCGGGGGCCCTGCCCAACACTCTGAATTGGAAACCCAGCGAAGCACGCGCTTCCATTGTCCCGCACCCAGCCCTCCTGCCCTAGCCAGAGTGCAAGCGGAGGAGTCACGAGGCAAGGCCTGGTTGGGAGCCTGGTTGGCGTTTCCCCCTTCGCTCCTCAAGCACCAGAGAAGAGGCGGAGGCCACGTGATGTCGCTGATGAGCAGCCCCTGCCTCCCCGCTCTGATGGCAGAGAAAGCTGTGTGCACTCTCAGCTCTGCCTTGTCTGCGACCTGAACAGGGCACTGTCCTCTCCCCTCCAAGGCCAATGCTGAGCTGCAAGGTCGAAATGCCCTTTGGGTAACGACCTCAGCTGCCTGTGGGTGGGTTAAGATTCCTGCCCTACTGGCTTCTCACGACCCCACCACTTAATATCTCTGCTACACTCAGTCTTTGGCAGATTGGAGAACTGATAGTTGGCAGTGATACCTAGTGGTCAGAGCAGAGGACTGGGGACCAGGACTTCTGGGTTATCGTCCCAACTCCGACAATGATTCCCTCTGTGACCAGGTCACTTCCTGGGGAAACTGAGGCACGGAGGGGGCTAGGCAGGTTCTACTAACTACTTGTAAAATGCATTTGTGGGTCGTCTGTGTCCAGGAAGAGACCAGCAGTTCATGCTGGACTCTGCAAAACTGTGACGAATCCACTCTACATTTTAGGCAGTGTTTTGTGAGGGAGAACCTCAGCCTAGCCGGCCGTGATTCCCAGTTCCTGTTAAACCCCTCAGCGGTTCCCTGAACGGCTCTGAAACGCTTGGCCTTTGCCCTAGGCTTGAAAATCACCATCATTGTTGTCACCTGCTCAACGTTGGTTGGATGTTTTTGTTTTTCTCCTGTCCCTCTCTCCAAAAATGCCTACAGAGCAGGTACCTGGAAAAGCCGATGGAAATAGCCCGGATCGTGGCTCGGTGTCTCTGGGAAGAAACTCGCTTGCTCCAGACAGCTGCAACCGCGGCCCAGGTGAGAGCGGGGGGGGCTCCAGCTCTTCGCTGAGGCGGTTCCCTGCCAGACAATCCCCCCCCTTCCTTGATGCAGAACAGGCCTACGCGCCCTTTGGCCGAAGTGGGGTGTAGTGGGTACCTAAGGCCTTGTGGGATTTGAATGGCCATTCGCAGGATCCGTCAAGAAGGGGGCCATGCTCGCTCAGCGTGTGGGAAAAGTGGCGAGTGCAGGACGGCCGTTAGTTGGCTTGGGCCGCTGTCGCTTGTTTGCGAGGCAGCGCCCGCTCAGGGGCACAGTGCTAGTCCTCGCTTGACTCGGGGGAGCTGCGTCACTGCCCCCTGGTCTGTGCGTCCACCTGTCTTCTCTCCTCGTCTGCGTTCAGCTTGTCACTCTGGGCGTCAGGGTGGGGCGGGGGCATCTACTCAGACCTGGGGCCCCCGAGCTGCAATCCCAGGACTCGACGCTGCTGGTTTGATTCGTGGTGGGGAGGCAAATCTGCTTGCAAAGCCCTGAGCCAAGAGGCCAGAGTGCCCAAGCTGCCCGGCTGAATCAGGAGCTCACTACCAGCGCACGCGGCTCCCCCGCGGGCAGACAGTATCGCAGCAGGGTCTGCAATCCAGCTCTCGCAAACGCCCATCTCCTTTCCCCTCCGCAGCAAGGCGGGCAGGCGTCGCACCCCACGGCCGCTGTGGTGACGGAGAAGCAGCAAATGCTGGAGCAGCATCTACAGGACGTGCGGAAGCGGGTGCAGGTAGGTCAGCCCAGCTGCCCGGGGACCAGCCCTGGGGATCCCCACCCCATGGCCCTGCTGAGTGCGTTTGAACCTCTGCCCCTGAGATGACCCCCGACCCCTCACCTTGCAGGATCTGGAGCAAAAGATGAAGGTGGTGGAGAATCTCCAGGACGACTTTGACTTCAACTACAAGACGCTGAAAAGCCAAGGAGGTAAAGGGGGAAGTGCCTGTCCAGAGGGAAATGTGCCAGGAGGTGCGATCTGGCGAGGCCTGTCTGAGCCAGCGCTGGGGGAAAGCCTGGCATTCCTCCCAGTGAGGGCAAAGACAGGGCACTGGCCTGCAACTCGGGAGACCCCAGTTCTATTCCTGGCTCGGCCACAGACTCCCTGTGACTCGGGGCAGTCGCTCAGTCTGTGTGCCTCAGCCAGCCCATGGGGGTTGTGCTCTAAGCCTCAGCGTGCGGTGGGGATCCCAGCCCGGCGGGACAGTCACCGTCTGGCTTCAGACCCCCAGGCAGTGGGGATCCCGGTGCTGACCGGGGGGGGAAGGGGGGTGAGGATAAATACGTGAGAGGTTGGGGGTGGTCTGCTACTCCCATGTTGGTGCGGGAACAATTCGTGGGTGTGCTGAGAGCTGTTGAACCAAACTGTAAACCCTGTACGTGATGGAAACCACTTCAAGCCGGGGGTGCGGCAGCCCCAGCGCCCCTAGTTCCAGCACCTATAGGGCTGGAGAGATGGAGAGTCCTTCTGCTGGACAGGTGACTGAGCAGGGAGCTGGGGGGGCACTGGGCGCCCCGTGCTGGGAGAGGGCTGGGGCGCGTGCGCTTGGTGAGTAACTTGCTCTTCTCCCCACCCAGACATGCAGGACCTGAACGGAAACAATCAGTCTGTCACGCGGCAAAAGATGCAGCAGCTGGAGCAGATGCTGACCGCGCTGGACCAGATGCGCAGAGTACAGGGCTCTCCTCCCCCGGCTTCTGTCTGCCCTCTGCTCAGCCCCCCCCCCCCCCCCCATGCCCTCACTTGTCAAAGTCCCTGGGCGGTTTCCTCTCGGGCACCAAACCGGCCTCCTCTTGTCTTAGGCACGAGTAGAAAAGACCAAAT
Organism: Chelonia mydas; assembly: GCF_015237465.2. Classification (NCBI taxonomy): domain Eukaryota; kingdom Metazoa; phylum Chordata; order Testudines; family Cheloniidae; genus Chelonia; species Chelonia mydas. The sequence goes on along the minus strand of NC_057860.1, from coordinate 14,723,940 downwards.
GAAAGAGCGGAGGCAGCTCCTGCCTCTGTCAGCAAGTGGCCTCGTGCCGAAGAGCGGCTGAGCTGCGTAGTGGGACGTGCCCGGCCTGTCCGTGTGCACATGTCAGACGTATCATGTGTGATCTCGCTGACCCAGTGCAGGCGCTTTCACACCTACCCAGCCCTGACTTCTGCTGATCACCGCCCCCAGGAGTTTGCAGTGACTTCCCTAAACCCACTTCCCAGCTGCTGTGCGTTTGGCGCATCTCGTGTGTGGAGAGCAACCTGGGGCCAGGCCCCCCGGAAGGGCTCTGCTCCCACGTAGGCACCAAGACACGTGGCCAGAACGGAGCTTGGCAGGTTGGGAGCTGAGCTGGGAAATCTGGCCCCACCTCTGGGCATTGAGCACTTGAACATCTGTTCCTAAATGCAGTGTCGGGATGCTCAGATACCACGGTGAGGGGCTTGATATAAGCACCGGCTAGAACAGGACATGCCCACAGAGCCGCAGTAGAAGCCACTGGTGCTGGCAGAGCTGCAGGTGCCTTTCAGGGGCTCCTCCCGTCTAAGAGATCTAGAACTTGCAGGGACTGAAGGGATCCGGCGACACCTGACTGTCTTGTTCCCTGGACAGGGGATTGTGAGCGAACTGGCCGGGCTGCTGTCAGCCATGGAGTACGTGCAGAAGACGCTGGCAGACGAGGAGCTGGCTGACTGGAAGAGAAGGCAGCAAATCGCCTGTATCGGGGGCCCTCCCAACATCTGCCTGGATCGCCTGGAAAATTGGTGAGAACCCATGAGCCCCCCGCGGCCTGTTCCCATTAGTGCTCCCCAGCGGAGAGCCGGCTGGGCGCTGCTTGGATCCCGGGCAGAGAATCCTAGAATCAGAGAATCTCAGGGTTGGAAGGGACCTCAGGAGGTCATCTAGTCCAACCCCCTGCTCAAAGCAGGAACAATCCCCCACTAAATCATCCCAGCCAGGGCTTTGTCAAGCCTGACCTTAAAAACTTCTAAGGAAGGAGATTCCACCACCTCCCTAGGTAACACATTCCAGTGTTTCACCACCCTCCTAGTGAAAAAGTTTTTCCTAATATCCAACCTAGCGCCCCCCCCCCCCCCCCCCCCCCCGCAACGTGAGACCATTACTCCTCCTTCTGTCATCTGCTATCACTGAGAACAGTCTAGATCCATTCTCTTTGGAACCCCCTCTCAGATAGTTGAAAGCAGCTATCAAATTCCCCCTCATTCTTCTCCGCAGACTAAACAATCCCAGTTCCCTCAGCCTCTCCTCATAAGTCATGTGTTCCAGCCCCCTAATCATTTTTGTGACCCTCCGCTGGACGCTTTCTAATTTTTCCACACCCTTCTTGTAGTGGGTTAATTCAAACCGCCAGGAACGGATCTCTGTCCCTGGCCCCTCCTCCCGCCTGGCTAAATAGTCCCCAGTGTCTCCCCCGCCCAAACGCGCCTCGTGCCAGCCCGCCTGGCTGCCGGAAGAATGAACGGTGGTCGATTGACAGGCCCATCAAACCCTTCGCCCCAGCGGGTGTGACCTTGCAAGGCAGCTGTGACGACTCGGGGCCCTGCCCAGGCCACTACTGAGCAATCTACACCGTTCTACTTTACAAACCGTGTGCCTCGGGCGTTCTCCTGCAGCCCGCGGGGAAAGGTGCTGAGCGGGGATCCAGGCCTCTCCCCTCTGCTGGCTGCAGATTGCAGGCGCCCAGGGCAGTAAGAGGCTGAATGAGCGAGAGGCGCTAACGCGGCTCCCCCCTCCTCCAGGATCACATCCCTCGCAGAGTCCCAGCTCCAGACACGGCAGCAGATCAAGAAGCTCGAGGAGCTGCAGCAGAAAGTGTCTTACAAGGGAGACCCGATCGTCCAGCACCGGCCCATGCTGGAGGAGAGGATTGTGGAGCTGTTCAGGAATCTAATGAAAAGGTACCGTGGGTACTTCCCAGGTCATGAGGGCAAATTGCGGCTCCCGCTGACCCTGTGCGCGACTGGAAGCAGCTATCGCAGGGAGGAGGCTGGCAGCGCGGGTGTGTCTGGGAGGCAGGTGTGTCTGGGAGGCGGTCCCCCCCCTCCAGGTCCGAGCGTGACGCCCCATGTGCTCTCGTCCCGCAGTGCCTTCGTGGTGGAGAGGCAGCCCTGCATGCCCATGCACCCGGATCGCCCCCTGGTCATCAAAACCGGCGTGCAGTTCACCACCAAAGTCCGGTTAGTCTTTAGTCTTTGTGCTGGGGGAGCTGTCGAGGTGGGGAGGCCAAACGCACGGTCGCTGTTAGTGTGCATCTGGAGGGTCCTTTCGCTCCTTCGTTTGGCTGGAGAACGCCTGTCCTGCCAGGGTGGGGAATCCGGCCCAAATGGCTGCAGGAGCAGGCCCCTTGTTGACACAGCGCCAGCCACTCTGTTCCCGGAGACTGCGGGTTCTTGTTTCTCTGCCCCTGCAGCCGGGGCTGGCGGGAGGACGTGGCAAGTGCTCCTGCGTCCGCGGCTGGTGGCGTTTCTGCCTCGACCGATCTCTTGGGGCGTGGTGCCTCTGCTCGCCCACGTGCCTGGCTCCTGTCGCCATATTCCCATTGTGGCTGGTCTCCCCTGGCCCAGCCTCTCCCACACGACACCTTTCTGCTCCATCATGTTGGAACGCTTGGCAACAAGAGCAGCATGACCCCAGGCCCCGGCTTTGGAGGTGTCGTCCAGCGGCTGGCGTTGGAGCTCCTAGAGTGGGGAGGGACGGGCGTGAGGTCGAGAGCTGGGGGATCCCGAGTGCTGATCCCAGTTCCGCTGTGGTCCTGCCACGTGGCCTGGGACCAAACCCTTCCCCGGTCAGATCCCCAGCTGAGAGCCTGTCCCCTGAGTGCATGGGGGAGCAAGGGGGCAGTGGGTGCTAACAGCCTGACCCTCAGAGCACCCGCAGCTCCCAGCACGCTCGACAGCAGCTGCAAGGGCTGGTGCCCTGGGAACGGGGCTCTAATCTCCTGGAAGCGGAGACCTCCCTGGGCCTTTGCCTGGGAGCCTTCGTGGGAACAGCGCTGCCCCAGTGCTTAAGTGGTGCTTAAACCTCCTGCGATTCTCCTGGGATGCTCGGCTCGTGGCCACCGGCGAAGGCTGCTCTGGCGTCCAAACGGCTCGTGCTGAAACGCCTGCTGCCTTCCGACAGGTTACTCGTCAAGTTTCCTGAGCTGAACTACCAGCTGAAGATCAAAGTCTGCATTGACAAGTGAGTATTGCGCTCTGGGCCGTGCCGCACCCGCGGGGCTGGGGAGGAGTCGCTGAACGAAGGGCCAAGCCGCGGCCATGGGCTCTGCCCAGGCCCCAGCCTCTCCTGCGGGAATCCGCCCTTGTGCTGAGATCCAGGAGGAGCGAGGGCCCTGTGGGCACAGGGGAGGCTTTCATGCCCACTGCACGTGGCTCTCGTTCGGGTGCCCTTGGGCTGCTGGGGTCAGGGTGCGCATGAGCCGTCCACATGAAGTCAGGGCCCCTTGGGAGCTGCAGTGCCCACCTGGGTGGGGGGTGTAAATGGGACGTGTCCTCCACTCCGGAGCGAACCAACACTGTGCCTCTGTCTCCTCTGCAGGGACTCTGGTGACGTTGCCGCGCTCCGGGGGTAAGTGGAGCCAACGCGTCTCGTCTTCCTCCGTTCCCCGAGGCGCGTGTCGTCCCGCCCCCTGCTCTGTTGCTGGGCTCTGCGGGGTCCTAACCATCCTTCTCTCCCCCTCCTCCCCTCCAGGTCCCGGAAGTTTAACATCCTGGGGACAAACACCAAGGTCATGAACATGGAGGAGTCGAACAACGGCAGCCTGTCGGCAGAGTTCAAGCACCTGGTAGGTAGCTGGCCTGGGGCCCGGGGCCCGGGAGCTGGCCTGGGGCCCGGGGCCCGGGAGCTGGCCTGGGCTTTAGCTTGTCCCTTCTCTTTGCAGACACTGCGGGAGCAGAGGTGCGGCAACGGGGGCAGAGCCAACTGCGACGTGAGTGTCTGAGCCTGCGCGTGTGGCCAGAGAGGCGGCCTAGGGGGCCCTGAAGGAGACCCCTCTGGTCCCCAGCCCAGAGGGAGGGGGAGCTCCCGCCAGGCCCTCCTCCTGGGCAGCCCCTCCAGAGCTCACTGGAGTTCTCTCCTTCTCCAGACCATCTGTAGGGAAGATTTTGTGCGCCGCATTTTGCAGGGAGGCAAAGCAACCCCCCAGCGGGCCCCTGCAAAACGGGTCAAGCCTGCATGTACCCGCAGGGCATCTGGGGTGCACAGGCTGCTGCTGACCTCACTGTGCCCAGGCGCCAGCCCACTGGCGCCCCATGTGGCTCTGTGACCCAGAGCAGTGCCTGGCCTGTCAGCTGCCTGGCCCCCAGGGGTGGGGGGAAGCTGGCGTCCTCTGAACACCCTCCCTGTCACCTTCCCAGGCCTCCCTGATCGTCACAGAGGAGCTCCACCTCATCACCTTCGAGACCGAGGTCTATCACCAGGGTCTGAAGATCGACCTGGAGGTGAGTCCTGTGGGAATTGCTGCCAGGAGGAGCTGTGCATCCGTCCCCCTGCCCCCTGGCGGGAGCAGGACGGGGTCGCCCAGCCCAGTGGGGAAGGTGCCGCCGACTTCCCCCTCAGATAAAGGCCCCGCTTCTCCGATGGCTTGTCCAGGCCTGTGGGAGCAAAGGCCCCACCTGCGGGTACACAGAGCATTAGGCAGAGCGCTGTCTCTCGCCTCTATTGCTGGCCTTCGCAAGGCTCCCAGGAGGAGATGGGCGAAGGGAGGCAGGACGCTGCTGTGGCCTCGGCACTGGGCGAAGCCGCTCATGGCAGAAGGGGAGGCCAGCTTGAGAAGGGAGAGCGCGCTAGAGACGAGGCTGCGCTCGCATCAGGGACCCCTGGCAGGGCGCAGCCAGGCGGCGTGGCTTGCAGCATGCTGCAGGGCCTGGGCCGGGAGATGGGGCCGGGGCAGGTGGGGTGTGTGTCTGGAGGGACCTAAGGAAATAACCATGTCCTACTCAACATATTCATAAATGATCTGGAAAAAGCAGTAAACAGTGAGGTGGCAAAATTTTCAGATGATAGAAAACTACTCAAGATAGTTAAGACCCAGGCAGACTGCGAAGAGCTACAAAAGGGTCTCTCAAAACTGGGTGACTGGGCAACAAAATGGCAGATGAAATTTAATGTTGATAAATGCAAAGTAATGCACATTGGAAAACATAATCCCAACTATACATATACAATGATGGGGTCTGAATTAGCCGTTACCACTCAAGAAAGAGATCTTGGAGTCATTGTGGATTGTTCTCTGAAACCATCCACTCAGTGTGCAGCGGCAGTCAAGCAAACAGAAAGCTGGTAATAATTAAGAAAGGGGTAAATAATAGGACAGAAAATATCCTGTTGCCTCTATATAAATCCATGGTACGTCCACATCTTGAATACTGCGTGCAGATGTGGTCGCCCCATCTCCAAAAAGATCTATTGGAACTGGAAAAGGTTCAGAAAAGGGCAACAAAAATGATGAGGGGTCTGGAACAGCTTCCGTGTGAGGAGACATTAATAAGACTGGGACTCTTCAGCTTGGAAAAGAGACGGCTAAGGGGAGATATGATCGAGGTCTATAAAATCATGACCGGTGTGGAGAAAGTAGTTAAGGAAGTGTTGTTTACTACTTTTCATAACACCAGAACTAGAGGTCACCAAATGAAATTAACAGGCAGCAGGTTTAAAACACATAAAAGGAAGTATTTCTTCACACAATGCACAGTCAACCCGTGGAACTCCTTGCCAGAGGATGTTGTGAAGGCCAAGACCATAACAGGGTTCAAAAAAGAACTAGGTAAGTTCATGGAGGCTAGGTCCATCAATGGCTATTACATAGGATGGGCAGGGATGAGGTCCCTAGCCTCTGTTTGCCAGGGCTGGGAATGGGTGACAGGGGATGGATTACTGGGTGATTACCGGTTCTGTTCATTCCCTCTGGGGCACCTGGCATTGGTCGCTGTCGGAAAACAGGAGACTGGTCTAGCTGGACCCTTGGTCTGACCCAGTAGGGCCATTCGTATGTGTCTCGTCTCTCTAGACCCACTCCCTGCCTGTCGTGGTCATCTCCAACATCTGCCAGATGCCCAATGCTTGGGCGTCCATCCTGTGGTACAACATGCTGACGAACAACCCCAAGGTACGTGCGCGGCCTGCCCAGCAGTGCCCCGCCCGCCATGTGGCCCCTGGGTGGGAGAGACTCAGCAGATCCCCCAGAGGAGCTACCCCGAGAGTGTCTGTCTCTGCTCAGTTGAGCTGCCCGGGCCTGAGCACTCCAGGTCAGACCCGTGTGAAACGCCCTCCGAACCCGAGTCTGTGCGCCGCATGTCGGCAGCGCTTTGAGTGGTGGTGCACGGCCGGTCTGCCTGAGCCCGGACCCTTGTGCAAGGGCTGAGTCTGCACTGGGATGTCGCATGGTCGGAGGCCGCAGCCTGGGGGCTGGAGCCACAGGAACCCCTCTAATTCGGACTGTGCTATGATCTAGAAGGCCCAGCTAAGATCGGGGGCCCTGGCACTGCACGTAGACAGTGAGACAGTCCCTGCTTCAGAGAGCTTCCCAGCCACCCAGACGAGGCAGAGAGGAGAAGAGGGGAAACTGAGTCCTGGCAGTTGCTGGCCCAAGGTCACACACGGGGGGGGGTGGAGGCACCGCCCACGGGATGACAGTCCTTCTCCCACAGTACCCTGTCCAAGTGGGGTGGGGAGTTGGGCTGGGCAGCGTCCCCCTTCGGGCTGCCCGCTGCAAGCTGGTGTGTTTCCCAGCCTCCGTCGGCGTCGCCCACGGGGAGGTTTCATTTTCTCCGACAGAACGTGAACTTCTTCACCAAGCCCCCGATCGGCACGTGGGACCAGGTGGCCGAGGTTCTGAGCTGGCAGTTCTCCTCCACCACCAAGCGGGGCCTCAGCATCGAACAGCTGACCACGCTGGCAGAGAAACTCCTAGGTAATCTGCCCTGCCCGCCGGAGGGCCGGGCTGGTTGTGCCCATGGATTCTAAACCCCGTAGGCAGGCGGGTTGTCTTGAGGGGTGTGGGCTCTGTCCCTGAGCCCGGGGGAGCCTGCCCAGCGTCCCAGTGGAGGTGAAACTCGGCAGGAGGCCTAGCCCCCGGTGAGCCCTGCCTGCCCTGCCCGGGCGGCTCTCGAGTGGCACGGCAGGATCCGTGCCAAGTGACGCAGGCCAAAGGCAGAGGCTGAGTTTGTTCCCGGCCTGACTCGCTAGCCGGGAGCACGGTGGCAGGAGCCCAGGTGGCGCGTGGGGCTCTGCGGTTGGGCTCAGTTCATGGACCCGTGGAAATGCCGTTGGTTAAGGAAATCGCTCCAGTGCTAACGACCTGCTCTGTCCCCACCCTAGGGCCAGGCGTCAACTACTCCGGCTGCCAGATCACGTGGGCCAAGTTCTGCAAGGTGAGCACTGCCCCGCGGCACCCTCCTGCTCCACGTTCCCCTCCCCGAGCCTGCGCTGACCGGGCATCTCTGTCTTCCCTGCAGGAAAACATGGCCGGCAAGGGGTTTTCCTTCTGGGTCTGGCTGGACAACATCATCGACCTCGTGAAGAAATACATCCTGGCGCTGTGGAATGAAGGGTGAGCCGTGGCCCCACCCCTAGGACCCTGGAGTCTGGGGAAGGGCCTGGGCCCCAGGGGATGGAGGGGCTGAGACGGGAGCTGTAAGGTGGCTGCGGGGGGGGGGGTGTCCATGTCTCCTGTAGCTCAGTGACTCCCAAAGCCTGGGGTGTTCTCCCGAACGCCAGCCCCTGTGAGTTCCCCCTGGGCTCGGAATCATGCTGGGTCCCTTTGCAGTCATTGAACTTTGTTTCAGGCGTTGATGCAGATTAGAAATGCGGGGTGCACACTTTACTGGGGGTGGGGGGGGGTGCATTAGCCCTGGGAACAGTTCAGCCAGGGCCGTGGTGCAGTCTTTGAATCAGGACTGGGGTCTCTTCCTGAAATGTGCCCTAGCTCCGCTGTGGGCTGGATGCTGGAGCCGGGTGGGCTCTCTGGCCTGTGCGGTGCCGGTCAGGCGGGGGGCTCGGTTGTTTCCTTCTGGACTGAGCGCTGGGAAGCTCTGCAGCCGATGTCCGGCCCTCAGGACATGCCAGCCGGCCCGTTAGCCCTGGCAGGGTGGCCCAAGTGTATCAAATTGGCAGCCCATCCCGAGGATGCTCGCGGGGCTGGACCACAGCTCCTTCCTTCCCTCCCGGCCGTGGCGTTGGCTGCATGGTGGCAACTAGCAGGAAGAACTGTACGGAAGGGTCAATGGATCTGTCTCCGCCAACACCCTGGGGCAAAGCAGCCCCTGGAGAAAGTTCCTCTCTCTCCAAATTGTCTGCATGCCCACTGGGACCGCGCCTACCGTCCGCAGCAGCGGGGCGAGGGATCCCTTGTGACAACAACGTGCAGCCCCAGCCGCGGCCGGCGGCACTGATCCTGCAGCCGCGGCCGGCGGCGCTGGGAGTGGGGGCGGGAGGCGGCGACACGGCCGATCGCTGCGTGGCTCAGCACTGTCTCCCCTCTGCCAGGTACATCATGGGGTTCATCAGCAAGGAGCGGGAGCGGGCCATCCTGAGCACCAAGCCACCAGGCACCTTCCTGCTGCGCTTCAGTGAGAGCAGCAAGGAGGGGGGCATCACCTTCACCTGGGTGGAGAAGGACATCAGCGGTACGCACCCCGCGGGCAGAGCTCGTGTGTCCGGACAGGGCCGGGCGCCGAGCCGCGGGGAGCCGCGTGGTCCCGTTACTGTGGAGCAAGGCCCTTGTGATCTTAGCATGTCTTTGCCCAGCCCTGCAATCAACTCTGCCGCCCGGCAGTCAGCCAGGGTCATGGGGGGCTTGGACCCCGCTCTCCCGAGTCCCCAGCCGGCGCTCTAAACCCTGCCCCTCCGTCCCCACGACAGTCACTATTTGTGACACGTGAGCCGGGTAACCGTAGTAACCAGCCCCGGGGTGCCGAGCGCCTGGTGCTGCCAGAACGGGGGGTGTTCGGCCCCTCCCCGGATCCCGGGCTCCCTGCTGCCATGCCCAGAACCTGCCTCTGTTCGGTCCAGCCGCTCCGCGGCGGCTGGCTGGGCTGTCTCTGTTCCTGGTCGTTCTGCGGGGCGGTTCCCAAGTGAGCCAGGGCCGGGCCGGCGTGACCTGCTGCCTCCCCCTCTAGGGAAAACCCAGATCCAGTCCGTGGAGCCGTACACCAAGCAGCAGCTCAACAGCATGTCGTTCGCGGAAATCATCATGGGCTACAAAATCATGGATGCCACCAACATCCTGGTCTCGCCCCTGGTCTACCTGTACCCCGACATCCCCAAGGAGGAAGCCTTTGGCAAATACTGTCGCCCGGAGAGCCAGGAGCACCCTGAAGCTACGGACTCAGGTAGTCGTTGACCTTCCGCCCCTGCTGTCCGGCCAGTGGCTGGCGAGAGCTCTGCGGAGAGGGAACGTCGGGGAGATCTGGCAGCCGTGAACCATCAGTGTCACGATGGCAGGGAGCTGCCTCCCGGCCTGGATCGATGCTTCCTGCGCTCGTGCGTAGCGAAGCCGGCCCATCTGTGGCTGGCCAGGTATCCCAATAGCGGGGCCGTCCGGGGTGGGACAGATGGCATTCAACTAACCGGCTCTTCTCCCCACAGGCACTGCGCCATACCTGAAGACCAAGTTCATCTGCGTCACCCCGTAAGTGTTCTCCGAGGAGGCTGCTGCCTGGGGGTGTCTGAACACAGGGTTGCCCTGCTCTGTAGGAGCCACGACAGACGTGCCTCGACTGTGAGAGGGAGACTCTGTTTCGTTCTGTTGCAGCGAGCCCAAGATCCGGCCCTGTTGGGCTGGGAGCTGCGCAGACACGCATGGAGACGCCCCGTCCCAAGGAGCTCGGAGGCTCGCCGGCTCAGCCCCGCAGAGTGTGGGGGGAAGGGCGTTCTCCCCACTTTGCAGATGGAGAAGTGGGAGCCCAAGGCACAGGGTCACTCAGGAAGTGGGCGCAGAGCTGGGAATTGATCCCAGGGCACCATCCTTCCCCCTCCCACACAGGCTCAGCTCCGTCCGATGCTAGGCAGCCTCGCTGCAGCGGTGATGGACGCGGCTCTCGGCCTCTCATGGCTTCTCTTGTGCTGTCCTCCACCCCCTCCCGCTACAGAACGACCTGCAGCAACACCATCGACCTGCCCATGTCCCCGCGCACGCTGGACTCGCTCATGCAGTTTGGCAATAACAGCGAGGGAGCGGAGGCCAACGCAGGAGGCCAGTTTGGTAAGTGGGCAATGCCTGGCCCCCTGGACTTAGAAACCTGGGGCCCTCAGTGCCCCAGGGCATGGGGCCTCTGATCACTTCGAGCTGGCAGGTGACTCAGGATCTGGCGCCAGCCCCCTCCGAGAGCCCAGCTCACCTTAGACCCTTCCCGGCCTGGTGGCTCCCCAGCTGGGAGAGGCGTGTTGTGTCCAGCTGGCTCTAGGGGCTCCCCCCATCTGACTGGCCCCTGTCCCTGTTTCCCTGCAGAGTCTCTGACCTTCGACATGGAGCTGACTCCGGAGTGTGCCGCCTCGCCCATGTGAGGGCCACGCGCCCGGCTCCGCGTCTCGACAACTCTCGCTTCCCGGCTCCAAGTCATTCCCTCGTCCTGCTAGGTCATGCGTTCGCTCCATGCCCCAGAGCGTCCCCGGGCTGCTCCCTGGGGAGAGACGTCGGCCTGGGGGGTCCCGATCAGTTCGCGGCCGTCTAACTGGAGCACCCAGTTGGCGCTCGGAGGTGGTGTCGGGGGGCTGGGGGGAGGGAACCTTTTTTCTATTTCCTTCCATAACAAACGTTTTCTGCTCGATCAAGTGCCTGTTAGCATCTGATTGCCACCTCCATCCGTGCAAAGCGCTTTCCAGACCTCCTGCAGCGCTGCCAGACCCTTTCCCAGCTCATCCCTGCGCTAACCTCCAGATCCCCACCAGGATTCGGTGAACAGGCCGCTGCTTTGCGGCAGCCGGGAAAGGAGCCTTGGAACCCAGCAGCCCTAACCCCCAGAGCTTTAGCCAGTCAGCACAGGGGTGAGGAGCGCGGAGACCGCGCCGGGCTGACCTGCCTTGCGCACCAGACGCCATTGAACGAAGAGGGCTGCGAAGCGACTCCCCGACAGGCAGGTTATTCCGATGGCTCTGCCTCCGGCCTCCAGGAAAGGCCAGAGGCTGGGCTGGGCGGGCCGTCAGCCCTGGTGCTGGGGTAACGAGCGGCCCGGCCGATCTGTCTCCAACGTGGGGAACGGCTGTCCTGGTCCCTGAGCTGGAGTCAGATGTCCACGGCACAGTTCAGCTCCCTGCCCGTCTGCCGGGGCTCAGGCTAGACCCAGCATGGGTGACAAGCAAGCCAGGTGCCCGCCTCCCCCCTCCTGGGACGGCCTCTCCAGGCAAGCCCCTTGGAAATTGGCCTGCAGGGACACTTGGCTTGTCCTGTGTGCCGGGGCTGCAGCGGGGGGAATCTCCAGCGAGCAAGCCAGTAGTTCTCTCCCTGTCAGACCAGATCCACGCACTGTCTGCTGTCCCGATGCTCCCTGATCCCACGCAGCTGGGTCCTTCCTCCAGGTGGTCACTGTCGTGACAGTGGGGTGCCCTTAGTTACCGATCCGCTCTCTGGTGTAACCCAACTGGGGCCCCCCATCCCCGCCCTGGCTGCTGGGCTCCTCAGGGCACTGAATCAAACGCAGTGTCCCTGGTGCTCTCCCTCCAGAGTTTAAACCCCACAGACCTCCGGGGCCGGCTGGCACCAGTTCTTGCCGCTCCGTGGCCCGCCAGCCCCATTGGACTGGGAGCGGAAACACCGAGTGGCAGGCACTAGACAAACCTGGAGGTCTTTGCCCTTCATTTCAGTCGGAGGTCGATTTTTCAGCGATAAGCTAGCAGGCTGGATGGCCTAGGAGAGTCAGCAGCCACCTCCCAACCAGCTGTGCGGGGTGAGGGCAGCAGGAGGAAAGTAACTACTCTCCTAGCGTCTGCCGGAAACGTGCCAAATGGCCAGCAAAGTGTTGTGGGTCAGAGAAGGTGGATCTCCTCTGTGGAGACTGGGTCGCCCTGCAGACAGTTGGCGACTGTATGAAGCCATTACACACAGACAGTTCTGTGCTGTGCTTAACCAAGCACCATGCTTTGAATTTCTCAGGCTTAATGAATCCCAGTATAGAATTGGCGTGGGCGAGGGGAGCGGGGGTGCAGAGCCAGAGCCGTCTGCATGTTAGTGTGGTCTAACCCCAGGCTTATCAACGCTGGTGGGTGTTTCCTTTTCTTCACCCAGAAGCCTGGAGAAGCCCTGGGCCGGGGTGGCAGCAAGCGCCCGCTCTGAGCTGCTGCTCCAGGCCCTACACCATGGGCAGCCTTCGCATGGGGCTAGTGCTCTGCACTAGTGCGCTGCGTGGGCTCACGCTCACCGACCTGGCCCTCTGGTGCAGACCTAGGTGTTCGGATGAGGTGAACGCTGTTTGCCGACCCAGGTTTATTTCTTAACACAATAGCCGCCTCCTTCCACCACCACCTCCCTGCCTGCCTCTCTGCTTCTCCGTCATCCGGCCGCCTCCGGCCTGTACATCTCCTCGTGACGCTCAATACTGTAAAGATTTTATTTTTTGTATATTTTATTGCTGTATTTACAGGCTTTAACTTTCTCCTAAATAAAGGTGCTAAAGCGACTGTGTGCTCCAGCTGGATTAATCTCTAAGCAGTCACTGAGACTCGGTCGGGTTAAATGCAAAAACCAGGGACAATGAGAGAGGCCAGACTGGGTCAGACCACTGGTCCATCTAGCCTAGTGTCCTGTCTGCTAGCAAAGCCCCGTGCCAGGTGCGTCTAAGGGAATGACCAGAACAGGGTAATTTATCGAGTGATCCTTCCTGTCAGCCAGTCCCAGCTTCTGGCAAACAGGCGTAGGGGACACCCAGAGCACGGGGTTGTCCCTGACCGTCTTGGCTAATGGCCATTCCTGGACCTGTTCTCCACGAACGTATCTAGTTCTTTTTTGAACCCAGTTATAGTTGTGGCCCTCACAACGTCCCCTGGCAGAGGTCCCTCGCTGACTGCATTGCCTGAGGTACTTGCCTTTGTCTGTTTTAAACCTGCTGCCATTAATTTCATTGCGTGAGCCCTGGTTCTTGGGGTAGGTGACGGGGTAAACAGCACTTTCTCCACACCAGTCGTCATTCTAGAGACCTCGCTCGTCCCCCCCCTCCCCGGGGCTCTCTCTTTTCCAAGCTGACTAGTCCGTCTTTTCAATCTCTCCTCAGATAGAAGCTGTTCCATCCCCTTAATCATTTTTGTTGCCCTCCTCTGTACCTTTTAAATGTCTAATGTATCTTTTTTTGAGATGGGGTGACCAGACCTGCCCGCAGTAGTCAAGGTGTGGGCGTACCCCGGATTTATATAGTGGCATTTTGATATTCTGTCTTACCGATCCCTTTCTTCATGGTTCCTGATATTCGCTTTTTTGACAGCTGCTGCACATTGAGTGGATGTTTTCAGAGAACTCTCCACAACGACTCCAAGAGCTGTGAGCAGTAATGGCTAATTTAGATCCCATGATTTTGTATGTAGAGCTGGGATTGGTCTTCCAATGTCGTTACGCTGCATTTATCTGCAAGGCAGCCCCCGCGGCCCAGGGTTAGATCATCTCCGCTTTATAGCAAGGTGGGGGAGCTGTATGGTAAACACCACGACAAATAGGAAAGGAGTTCCTGTTCTTTTTGCAGATAGAGACTAACACGGCTGCTACGCTGCAAGACAAATGATGCCTCTGTCCCGCCCCCCGTGGCTGCTTCTCCACCTATAGAAATAGCAGAACTGGCCCCTGCAGCCGAAGCTGCGGTTCCTGGACAGGCCTGGCTCCTTGAATAACAAAAGAGGAGTGGAGACTGCTGCCTGGCAGCCAGCAAGACCTGTGTATTCCCAGCCTGCCCCTGGCTGTTCCTAGGGAGCCAGAGACCAGCCTGAGCTGCTGCAGGTCCCACCCGTTCCTCTTGTACCTTCTGCGGGTGCCACGCTCAGCAGGCAGGGCGCTTTGCCAGCCACGAACAGCCCGGGCAGGGACCCAGCCCCAGCCTCTTGCACTGAACTTTGTGGTTGGAGCCCCAGGCTGGGCAGGGCCGGAACCCCGCTGTCCCATGAGTAGCCCTTCCAGCTCAGAAGCTGGGGGCTAGACAAGGTTATTGAAATACCAGCGTAGGAGCCACAGGGCCTGGAAGTCAAGCCTGCAGGGCCAGTTCCCCTTCCCCAAGGAAGAGGGGGGTGCCCGGGGTTGTGCACAAGCTCTTCAGATCGGCTTTTGTTGCCCTGGGCCTGTCCCCTTCTGCGGGCACTGTTGGCCTTGCTGCCAGCTCCCTGCCCACTGCAGAGCAGCCCCTGGGCCAGAGAGCATTTGGCTTCTACATTCAGGGCTCGAGCCAAGCGGGTGCCTTGCCCAGCCCTGCCATGGCTCCGTGTTCCATCTCCATGGTCCACCAGGGAACCTCTCCTGCTTTCCGGGGCCGGGGCCACAGCCTGGCTGTGGGCGTGGCAGCTCACCAGCACCACCTCCTGCCCCAGAGATGTCTTACGGTTTATATCCTCTGCTTGCTCACGTCCGCAGCAGTCACATGAACCAAGCACAGGCCTGGGGGCTTCGGGCCCGGTTCTTTTCTTACACTGAGGCACTGACAGGGGGTGGGATTGGTGCGGGAGGGGGGTGGATGAAGCCCCCTCTGGACAGTGTCCCCCATGTATAAAAGGAGGTGCTGGCTGCAAGGGAGAGAACGGGGGGTACAGGGCAGAGCCCAGAATCCTGTTACTGGCAGGCCAGCAGCATGGGCAAGGGGCTATTTGCAGGACGGGGAGGGGGCGGCTCACCTGTGCTCCAAGAGGGCACCCTGCAGGTTTGACAAGGGTGCTTAGCTGCTATCGCAGCAGGGAGGTGCTCCATGGCCCCTTGGCAAAGGAGCCACAGGAGGAGTGGATGCCCCAGCTCAGCAGCAGCTGGGAGTCAGGGCCCAGCCTAGTGCATTGTGCAGCACCCTGCGCAGACAGGGCCTAGCGCCACTGCAGGGGAGCTGCTCTCCCAGGGAGGGTCCCTGCTGCACCCCTGGGTGCCCGCTTGCAGGGCTGGGGCAGGAGCAGGGCCCTGGTGCTGTGTTGTGCTGCCACCTTGTGGCGAGCCGCAAAGCTGCAGCAGTGCCCAGCTGGGTTTCTTCACTTTAGAGCTTGGCCCGAAGCAGGGGGGCTGCTCCTTTCCCCAGCCCCTGCAGGCCCCGATTTCACTCCCTCCCTGGGGGCTGGGGGGGGGGGCTGGCTGGGAGCCCAGTGACCAGTGCAAAGGATGGATGGGGCATGGGCCAGGCCCAGCTCTGCCACAGCCACCCTGCATTGTCTTGGGCCAGTCCCTCAGCGCCCACCTGTGCAAGGGGGACCCCAGCGCTGCCCCGCCTGCCCCTTGAGCTCATGCACCCGAGCCCCCTCTCCAGCACAGCTGGTGCTGAGCAGGCTGCTCGCAGGGGGCTGGCTAAGAACAGCGAGCTCCCCATGCAGGCGGCTGGGCCCGCAGCCCTGTGCTGCTGAGGACGGACGGATACCCCAGAGCACCGGCCGGAGCAGCCTGGGCTTGTTGCAGAGCCTCCCTTCACAAACTGGCTTTAAAAAAAACCATCAGTTTTATTGCCTGGTTGGTCACGAGAGAAAAGTGGTTGAGAGCCAGAAGCAACGGCTGGGGCGAGAGGGGAATCCCCCTTCCCCTGCTGCTACAAGGAAGGGGGGCATCACCCAAGGGCCAACAGGGGGAGGGGAGGGATGAGCCCATGGGGGGAAGGGGGTCAGAGACCCCTGCTTGTCCCTCCCCAGGCTGCTGCCCAGCCTCCCACAACAGGGGCTGCTCCAGGGTTGCCTCTTGCTCTTCAGCCCCCTGCCTGGCTTTTGGGGCGGGGGCCCGCTGGGGTCACGTCAGCCCCCCTAAGGTACAGTGCGTGTCGGGGGAGGATGGGGCACAGGACGATCTCGATAAAGAAACCAAGGTGGCTGCTACGGGGGGAGGCTGGGCTGGGCCACGTCCCCCACGCCCCAAGAGAGGCAGCTCTGCCAGTGCAGGGGAGGAGTGCTGAGCGAGGGGAGGGGCCCTGCCAGAGCTGGGGACCCCACAGATGCAGCCGGCAACGCTGCAGCTGGCGCAGAGCAAAGCCCCCGGCCGAGCACCCCCCACGCATGGGCCCACACACAGAAACACCAACACAGGGCTGCTCTCCATGGGGCTCCCGCCCTGGATCGTCTCCCAGGGACACAGCTGCCGGGCCGGGGCTGTACCATGGCGCAGGGTCACGACTGGCTGTGGGGGATCCACTGAGTGTCCATGGGCCGCCGGAGAAGCTCCTCCACGTGTCGCGCGACGTCCATTGTATCGTCCAGGTCGAACTCGCCCTCGGGATCCAGGACGGAGTCGGAGCTGAGAGAGAGAGAGAGACCTACATAAGAACAGCCAGACTGGGTCAGACCAAAGGTCCATCTAGCCCAGCGTCCTGTCTTCTGACCGTGGCCAATGCCAGGTGCCCCAGAGGGAATGAACAGAACAGGGAATCATCATGTGATCCATCCCCCGGCACCCGTTCCCAGCTTCTGGCAAACCGAGGCTAGGGAAAACAATGAAGCGTCCTTGTGACACCTTAGAGACTAACAAATTTATCTGGACATAAGCGTTCGTGGGCTAACACCCACTTCATCAGATGCATGGAGTGGAAAATACAGGAGCTGGTATAAATACATGAAAAGATGTCAGAGATGTGACTTGCCTTACCAAGTGTGACGTTAGTCTAGGGACACCATTCCTGCCCACCCTGGCTAATAGCCATTGATGGACCTGTCTCCCATGCATCTATCTAGCTCCCTTTAGAACCCCGTTATAGTATTGGCCTTCACAACACCCTCTGGCAAGGAGTTCCAGAGGTTGACAGTGCGTTGAGTGAAAAAATACTTCCTTGTGTGTTAAACCTGCTACCTATTAATTTCATTGGGTGGCCCCTTGTTCTTGTGTTATGAGAACTAACACTTAACTAACATTTCCTCATTTACTTTCTCCACACCAGTCATGATTTTATAGACCTTGATCATATCCCCCCTTGGACTTTTCAGCTTGGAAAAGAGACGACTAAGTCTTATTAATCTCCCCTCATACAGAAGCCGTTCCATACCCCAAATCATTTTTGCTGCCCTTTTCTGAACCATTTCAAATTCCAATAGATCTTTTTTGAGATGGGGGGACCACATCTGCACGCAGTATTCAAGATGTGGGCGTACCATGGATTTATATAGAGGGAATATGATATTTTCTGTCCTATTATCTATCCCTTTCTTAATGATTCCCAACATTCTGTTTGCTTTTTTGACTTCTGCTGTACATTGAGTGGATGGTTTCAGAGAACAATCCACAATGACGCCAAGATCTCTTTCTTCAGTGGTAACGGCTAATTTAGACCCCATCATTGTATATGTATAGTTGGGATGATGTTTTCCAATGTGCAACACTTTGCATTTATCAACATTAAATTTCATCTGCCATTTTGTGGCCCAGTCACCCAGTTTTGAGAGATCCTTTTGTAGCTCTTCGCAGTCTGTCTGGGACTTAACTATCTTAAGTAGTTTTCTATCATCTGCAAATTTTGCCACCTCACTGTTTACCCCTTTTTCCAGATCATTTATGAATATGTTAAATAGGACTGGGCCCAGTACAGATTCCTGGGGGACACCACTATTTACCTCTCTCCATTCTGAAAACTGACCATTTATAACTACCCTTGGTTTCCTATCTTTTAACCAGTTACCAATCCATGAGAGGACCTTCCCTCTTACCCCATGACTGCTTATTTTGCTTAAGAGCCTTTGATGAGGGACCTTGTCAAAGGCTTTCTGAAAATTTAAATATACTATATCCACTGGATCTCCTTTGTCCCCATGCTTGTTGATCCCCTCAAATAATTCTAGTAGATTGGTTGAAACTATAGTAAAGAACAAAATTGTCAGACACATAGATGAACATAATTTGTTGGGAAATAGTCAACATGGTTTTTGTAAAGGGAAATCATGCCTCGCCAATTTGCCCGGTACTGAAGTGAGGCTTACTGGCCTGTAGTTGCCAGGGTCACCTCTGGAGCCCTTTTCAAAAATTGGCATCACATTAGCTGTCCTCCAGTCATTTGGTACCGAAACTGATTTAAATGAAAGGTTACAGGCTATAGTTAGTAGTCCTGCAATTTCACGTTTGAGTTTCTTCAGAACTCTTGGGTGAAAACCATCAAGTCCTGGAGACTTATTACTGTTCAGTTTATCTATTTGTTTCAAAACCTCCTCTAATGACACCTCAATCTGGGACAGTTCCTCAGATCTGTCATCCAAAAGGAATGGCTCAGATTTGAGAATCTCCCTCACATCCTCAACAGCGAAGACCGATGCAAAGAATTCATTTAGTTTCTCCGCAATGGCCTTATCATCTTTGAGTGCTCCTTTAGCCCCTCGATCATCCAGACAGAGACAGGGCGAGGCATCCCAGAATAGGCACGCCAGGGGGCAAGGAGCAGCATGCTCCAGCTAAACGTGCCCCCAGCACGGGGGAACCCCTCGCCCCCGGAACGCGGCTCAGGCCTGGGGAAGGAGCAGCACCTACTTCTGCGGGTAGACGTTGTAATGCGGCTGGGAGCACACGGCCGGCGACGGTGCCTGATCCATGTAGGTGACCGTTCCGGCGGCGGGATCCCCGGAGGCGCTGGCAAACCTGGAACAGACGAGGGGCTGGCATGTCAGCTGGGCTGGGGGCACCAACAAGGGAGTAGCGCCCCGATGATGGGGAAAAAAGCAGGGGGGGGCCCTGAACACCAAGGGGCTGGCCTAATGCACAGAGTGAGAAGGAGGGAGCACAAGGCAGAACTGAGGGAGCTGCTAAAAGCAGTAAGGGAGCCTGCCCCCGGCTGAAATTCGAGCAGCGGGGGGGCAGAGGTGCTGGGGGCCTTGGTGTCACACTGTAGGGCCGGCTCCAGGGCAGGCTCAGCCCTCTCCCTGGGGCCCAGCCTGGCTGGAGTGACAGCTCAGGTCCTGCTGGCCCCAGCCCTGGCTCCAGCTCCCTTTCGTGATCATGGTGCTGCTGCCAGGGGTTCCGTTTGGGCCAGGCTGGGGGGGGTGCCTGTGGTGCCTTACGCCCCCCGCCATGGCCCGCATTCACACATGGGGGGCCTGCGGCCGAGGGGCCAGCAGACCCGGTTTGGCATCTGAGCCGAGCCACGCTTGGTGTCAGTCGCTGGCTCGCAGCCGGGAACAGACTTTAACCCAGTGCAAGGCGGGCTCAAAAGGCAGCGAACCTCCCCCTGGTTGAGTCCCACTGGGAGCTACTTGCTGGCACTTCACCCAAAAGGCCGGGCCAGGTGCCTGCCAGGTCTGCGGGGAACTGGGCCTTGGCTGGCAGGACTCGCCCAGGGCACAGTTGCTTGCTGGAGGGGGAGAAGCCCAGGCACGAGCCACGCCGGTGGGGAAGTACTTACTCTGGCACCACCTGTTTGATCTGCGGCTTCACGTAGCCATCCACGGCTTTGCCTGCAGTGGGAGGAAAGAGCCGTGAGCCCAGCAGTCCGAACGCTGGGTGCTGGCGAGAACCCTGCCCCTGCAACCCCGTGCTGCCCCGTCTCCCGCAAGCTCCTGCTGCAGGCTGCTGGTGTAAGCGCACGCACGGCCCGGCTGCTGTCCCGCGCGTCCTGTCAGGCTGCAGGAAGCTGCCTTCCCCCCACCCACGCCGCAGAACGCCCGGGTCAGGCCCAGCCCCGCCAGCAGCCGAGGGGGCCAGGTCTCGGCAGAGCCCCTCGGCCAGCGCCCCGCGTCGGGCGGACCTGCTGCAGCGGCTCCGCTCAGCCGAGAGACTCACAGAGAACCGGCGTGTAGTACTTGGAGAAAACCTCGTCCTTGGGCCGGTCGGGGAACACGTAGTTGAGGTAACTGAGGTCACCAAGGCGGTCGGCCAGCGAGCGGATGGAGAAGTCTCTGGTCGTGAAGGGTTTCAGGTTCCATAGATTGCGGTCGGCTACAGGAGAAAGGTGGCAGCGTGAGCCGGCAAGGGCCAGGCGTGGCAGGCAAAGGAGCCGAGAGCAAACCCGGCCTTGCGCTCAGGTGCCCCGATCCCGGGTGGGCCGGGCAGGGGACTGGGCTGTCCTTCCCCGCCAGCCATGCTGGCTGGAGGTCACCGCCATGTCTCTGTCCCCTTGTGCCGGCCGGCAGGGCGGACTGAGATGCCCCCGTTCCGTCAGCTTTTCCCCACCAGACTCCCAATGGAACCATGGGGTGCCCCAGCGGCCAGATGCGCCAGAGGAGCGGCAAAGCCAGCCCAGCGCTGGCCCCGGCCCACCCTGACTCACGCGAGTCGAACTTCCAGGCAATGGTGATGCCCCCGATCTCGGAGTCGCTGAACCGCAGCAGAAAGGTCCCGTCCGGCTTGTTGATCAGCAGGTCGTGCGCTTGCTGCTTGTTGACGAAGCCCAGGATGGCCCTGGAGCACAGAGAAGGGGGTGAGGGGCTGGCAGTCAGGGGGAAGGGGGGCTGTGCGGTGCCGGCCGTTATGGGAAGGAGGCTCTCACCCGTCGTTCCAGTGAGGCTTCTGATGCTTCTTCAGCACCTCCATGACCCCGTCGAACCACTGCCAGAAGGTGTAATTCCAGCCAGGTAAGTTCTCCTGGGGGAAGACCAATGCGGTGACGGCCAGGCCTGCGGGTCGTGCCACAGGGCTCACTCCCGGCCCGTGGGGCTGCAGGCAATCCATGGCCGTGCTGGAGCAGCCTGGACTGTACATAGCAAACCCCAGCAGAACACAGCGCTCCCCAGCCCCGCACTGACAAGTCTCCCCCGGGGCGGGGCAGAGAACAAATCACTTGGGGGGATGTCTGGCCGGGGCTGCGGGAGGGACGGCACTCGAGGGGGACCTGGGGGGGATGTCTGGCCGGGGCTGCGGGAGGGATGGGGCTCGAGGGGAGTGTGTGGGGGGGGGGGCAACATTTGAGGGGGGGGGGGGGGGGGGACGGTGCTCAGCGGGGCGGGGGAGGCCGAGGTAAGAATTTCGGCAGTCGGAGGACATTAATGGGTCAGGCCACCCTGGGTCTCCTGCTGCCCCACAACCCTCCCCATGCTGCTGTCACCAAGTAGCCCCCCGGCAGAGGCTGGCGGTGCGGCGCGGCTCACCCTGTTGAACTGGGACCAGGAGACGGACATGGCGCTGTACTCCTCCAGCTGGCCACTGCTGCTGTTGAAGAGCTTCTGGGCCAGGAAGAGCAAGTTCTCCTTCGTCAGCCCCCGGCTGCTCTGCACCTCGGCCTTGAACTTCATGTTGAGCGCCTCGCACAGCTGGGGCCACAGCACCTTGTCGGGCACGGCGAACGGCACCCGGCCCTGCGGGAGGGGGCAGCGCGGGTGCCTGGGGTCAGGGGGGCTCCAGCCGCACCCGGGCAGGGAACCCAGCGGGGAGAGCTCCGGCCCCAGGAGCCAGCAGCATCCATGCACTATCCCAGTGCCCCCTCCTGTGGCACTCACCCCCTGCGCCCCCTCCAGGGTCCCCCTCCGCCTGCCCCTGTACCGCCCACTCCCAGAGCTCCCCCCCTCCTCCTCAGACCTCCTGTCCCCCTCCCCCTGACCCTCACCCCCCTGCGCCCCCGACCCCCACTCCCAGAGCTCCCCTCGCCCTCCCCGTGTGCCTCCCTCCCCCAGAACTCCTGGTGCAGAGGCCAGCTGAGGGCAGGAATGGGAGACTGCCCAGGCGAGAACAGAGAGGCCTGCAGGAGGGGCCAGGTGCGGGGGGCCCAGACCAAGGGACCTGATGATGTGGGGGCCCAAGGGCAATGCACATCTGGGGCCCCAAGTGAAGCGGGGCAGGCCCCCCGGGTGTGGGACTCTGCCCCCCGGCGGCGCTGGCTGCTCACCGGCTCGGCGAAGGCGTTATCCCAGAGCACGGTGGCCGTGGCGTTGTTGTCCTGGCTCCCGTGCACGATCACCACCACGGGCAGGGACAGCGTCTGTGGGAACCGGCAGGGCCGGGCTGAGTGTGGGGCGGGGTGGGGGCTGGACCCAGCTCCGGTTCCTGCCCTTCCCCCACCTGCCGCTGGGCGACTCTCAATCAGACCAAACCCCCCTGTGCTTCTTGCCTCCATGCCCACCCACGGACCCTGCACCCCCCGGGGCTGCCCCAGCTCGTGACCAAGGCTCAGGAATTCCTGTGTCCCTCCCTCAACCCGGAGGGACCGTCCTGGGGACGGGCGACACGGCCAAGCCTGACACCAGCCCCAGAAGGGCTCCTGGAGCCCCCAGTGCCGGGCAGGCCCCTGGGCAGCGGTGCCAGCTTTACCTTGACCTGGAAGACCAGCTCGTTGCCGCCGACGCTGAACTGCGACTCGAAGAGGATGGTGAACTTCTCCTCGGTCACCGACTCGGCGCCGCGCCGATCCGAGCGCTTGATGCGCTTCAGGGACTGCGGGAGGCAGGGGAGAGCGTGAGAGGCAGGTGGGGGCAGGGGGCGGGGGCGGTGCCTGCGGCCCGGCTCTCACCATGTTCCTGAAGTGGGCGCTCAGGGTGCCCGTGGCCTGGTGGTACTCCATCACGCAGCAGTTGTTCAGGATCTCCCCACTGCTCTCGCTGCAATGGGAAAGGCAGGTGAGGGGGGCCAGGCACTGGGCCAGCTCCGACGGCCAGGGGGCATGGCGGGGGCTGGGCGGTGCCGACAGTCACCATGGGGGGCAGCTCAGGGGACGCCACTGGGGGTGCTGGGAAAGGGGCCAGTCGCCAGCCCCACAGGCGTGCGGCTGACCCTCCCTCCACTCAGCGATACCCCGGGGGTCAGAGGGGGCAACGCCAGCCACGCGCTGGGCTGGGCTCTCTCCAGGGGATCCAGGCTACGTGAGCAATGGGACGCAGAGAGAACAAGGGACCAGCCCCACAGGGTCCTGCCAGAGCCCCCCAGTTACCCCACCCAGTTACCCCGGGACTCAACAGGAGCCGCATGGCTCAGCAGGGCCAGCTCGGGTGTCCCCCAGGACCTGCCCCGGGCGAGTGGCGGGGGGGCATTACTTGCGGGTGCTTTCGTTCTTCAGCAGGGCCTTGGCTTGCTGCTCGCTGATGATGGTGGCCTTCACCTGGGGCGGGTTCATGTGCACGTTCAGCTTCCCCCCCACCAGCAGCCGCACCGTGGCCGCGAACTTGGTCTGCGTCTTCAGCACCTGGGGGGGCTGCTTCTCGATGATGAAGGTGCTGGGGGGAGGAGCCAGCGTCACGGGGCCTGCGGCTGCGAGATGGGCCCCGGGGCCGGAGCGACAACCGCCAGGTGCGGGGAGGGGTAACGACACCACCACACCCCCGCCCTGGCTCACAGCACCTGCGCCCAGATCCCCTTCCAAGCCCCCGAGCCAGGTCCCCTCCCACCCAGAGCGCTTGCCCCACGAGCCCCTTTCTCTCGCCACCCGCCTGCAGTGCCAGCGGCATCCCCGCCCCCCGACCTAGCCGGCCCGCGGCCCCTCGCAGCCCAGTTCCTGCCTGGTCGGGTCAGAGTCTGAGCCTGTTCCCAACTGTGCCCTGAGCTCAGCCTCAGCCCCGCCAGCCCGTGTGGGGCAGATGGCCCAGCCCAGCTCTGTCCCCCGAGCCCGTGTGAGGCAGACGGCCCAGACCCAGCCTGGCTCTGCCAGCCCGTGTGGGGCAGTCAGACACAGCCCGGCTCTGCCCCCGCGTTACCTGGTCACCAGGGCGGAGATGATGTCTGTGATGGTGCCATTGAGCTCAGCCAGCATCTCCTCTACGGGCCCCGGGATGGGCAGCTGCTGGCACAGGTGCTCTGCCCGACGGATCTGCTGCCGGTTCTGCCAGATGATCTCGGCCAGCTTCTCACACCTGGGGCGAGGGGCCCCCGGGCCAGGTCAGCGCTCTGGCAAGGCCCAGGGACATCACAGAGCCCCAGGCCGTGGCATCCCGTGTCTGCTGGTCATGGGGCTCCCTGTCTGCGCCTCCCCCACGGGGACCCCCCAGGCCGCGGTGTCCAGGCCGAGCCAGGCCAACCCAGGCTGGCGCGGTCCGGCCTTAGCCTAGCCCTGTGGGGAGCTCAGCCGCCCCAGGAATCCAGTCCCACGTCCCTGGCGATGGGGGCAGGTGACCCCTGGTGCCCTGGACTAACAACCCCAGCGAGGGCAGCGTCACCCGCCAGGGTCACCCCCGGGGCTGCCTCTTGCGACACAGGGCAGCACGGTGACTCCCCCGGATTTCCTGCTGCCGGCGGCACCGTTCGCTGGTTTCCCAGCCAGCCGCCATGGGGCCAAGCGGCAGCTCCCGGGTGCCCAGTCCCCATTTCCCACAGGGCCGCGAGCCCCGTTCCCGGCAGCGCTGGGAGGGGGGACGCACCAGGACTGCAGCACGTCCAGGGTGCCCTCGGGAGGGCCGCCGTTCCCCGCCAGCTGCTGCCGCCGCTTCCACTGGATCAGCTCGTCGTCCAGGATGGTCGTCTGTTGCTTGCGCAGCAGCTGCAGGGTTTTCTGGTGCTTCTCTGCCAGCTCCTGCGAGGGGACGGGGTGTTAGCGGGGGACGGGGGCGTCACCGCCCCCTGCTGGCACCAGGGCAGGGAGTGGGGCCCCCCGGGTCGGCACTCACCACTCGGTACTGCTGTAGTGTCTGGGCCTCCTGGTGCAGCCAGGCCTCCAGCGACGCCTTCTTCTGCTGCAGCGTCGTCTCGCGGGACATGCGCTCCTGGGGGCCCAGCTGGGAGAGCTGGGAGAACTGGGCTGGGGAGGAGGCCAAGAGCGTTAGGCCTGAGCCCCGCCTGCCCCGGGGGCTCCCCGACCCTCGGTGGCATCCCCAGAACCCCTGCGCCAGGCCTGCCCCTGGGGTGGGGGGAGACTCGCTCCCCGGGCCCCACGGAGCCAGTGGGGCGGTGCTGAGCTGGGGACTCCCATGGGACTGCGAGGGGAGGGGAACCGTCCCGGGAGTGCTCAGATACCTGCAGCCTCCTCATGGGGGTGCAGTGGGCGGGTGGGTGAGATGATGCCCCCCCAGATGCTACGGCAGAGTCTCCCCCGCGCCAGCTGCAGCCCCCGCCGGACCCAGCCGGAGCCCAGGGCCTGGCGCCCCCTCGGCAGCTGGGACGGGGCAAGTGCTTCGGCACGTTTGCTGGCACGGGCTGGTGTCTCCCCAAGGACGGGATCTCAGGGCAGGTCCCTGCCCCCAGCAGTCCAACCCCACGGCCCCTCCCTCTCCCCATGGCTCGAGCGCCCCCCATTCCCCCCACCTTGGAGGCGCATGTTCTCCTGGTACTGGATGATGAAATACTCCTGCGTCTGCTGCAGCTTCTTCAGCTCGTTCTCCGTGTCCTGGGTGACGAGGCGCAGCTCCTCGAAGGTCTGGTTGATCTGCAGGTGCTTCTGGGACATGGCGTCCGCCAGGCTGCTGGCCGGGGAGGTGCTCTGCAGAGAGGGGGCGCCAGGTCAGTGCTGTGCCCCCCATGCCTGGGGCAGGGAGAGGCTGGGCTGCAGGGGCGGCCAGGGGGGCAGGGACGGGCCCCAGAGCACGGAGGCCGAGGCTCACGCCATGGGGCAGTGGCTGGAGCCACGT
Source organism: Chelonia mydas (assembly GCF_015237465.2). Taxonomy (NCBI): domain Eukaryota; kingdom Metazoa; phylum Chordata; order Testudines; family Cheloniidae; genus Chelonia; species Chelonia mydas. The sequence goes on along the minus strand of NC_057860.1, from coordinate 14,698,389 downwards.
GCACAGAGTGGGGTGCGGGGCCCCAGGGTGATCCCAGCAGAGTCAGCGCCGGGGCTGGGCTGGGGCAGTGTCCCTGGGGCCCCAGAGAGACGGGGAGAGAGACAAGGCCCCCCTGCCTGGCTACTCACGTTCGTGGCCTCCCGAACCAGCCGCTGCTCATGGTACAGGATGTGGCGGATGCAGCGCACCAGCTCCATGGGGCACCGGTCGTACGTGTTCTGCAGCAGGGAAAGCAAAGGCCCTGAGCCAGGCGCAGAGCGGGGCCAGTCAGGGGCTCTCACCGCCCCAGGCTGGGGGAAAAGGGGTGCCATGGGCACTGGGCGGGGGGGCTGCTCCTGCCCTAACCTACCTTGCCAGCATCCCTGCTCCCAGGCCACGTGGGGGAGGATGGGGGTCACCCCAGCCAGCCTGTGCCAGGACGGCAGCTCCTCTTGGCCAGACAAGGAGCCTGCGGGGGACGGAAGCGGCTGGGGGGGCTGCGACATGCCAGGGGACGGAGGGGCTCAGCGATATGCTGGTCCCACGCAGTGAGGAGACGGGAGCGACGGGCACCAGGCACCTGCCATCACACACTCTGCCGCTGTCCCAGACCCTTGCTACGCGCCAGGCTTGGCCAGCCCACGGGGGAGCGCCCAGTGGGAGTTACCGGCCCCTGGCAGGACACGAGGGGAAAGGCCGCCCCATTGCGGCTCTGGGCACTGACCTGCAGCTGAGTGGCATAGTGCCCCAGCTTGATCTTCAGCAAGAACCCGTCCTCGCCCACTTGGTGATCTGCCTTCTTCTGCAGCTCCTGGATCAGCCCCTCCAGCAGCTGGGTGGCTTTGAGGTTCTCCTGGGGGTTATCGAGGTCGATGGAGTCCCTGGCACAGAGAGAGACGGGGGGTGGGCGGAGGGCCCAACTCGGCACAGGGACTGCATCTAATGCGGGAACCCAACCCCCGACAACTGAGGCCCCCCTGCGTCCATCCCTCAGCCGACGGGGATGATCCAGCCAACCCACCACACAAAGCCCAGAGCGAATGGGAGCAAAGCCCCATCCCAAGCCCGCCCCCCGGCCCTGCACCTGCCCCCTATGCCTGCCCCTCTTCCCCCACTGTCACGGAGTCCCCGGGCGATGCTCTGGGACTGCTCCCTACGAAGCCAGGCAGGACTCTGGGGAAGTCTCCTCTCTGGGAGCAGCCTGTCTGCAGGGCACACAGCTCACACAGCTTCCACCTTCCTGGGTCTGACCTCAGAGCATTCAGCATCCTCTGCCCCTCCGTGCGCTTCCCACAGCAAGTCCGCTCAGGCGGGGTCCTGGGGAAGCCAGAGGGTCCTGCATCCCAACTCCGCAGTCAGACCTGACTCTCAGCCAGCCAGGAAAACAGAAGGTTTATTAGACGACAGGAACATGGTCTAACACAGAGCTTGTAGGTGCAAAGAACAGGACCCCTCAGCTGGGTCCATTTTGGGGGGCAGTGAGCCCCCCTTCACTCCATGTCCCAGCCAGCCCCAAACTGAAACTCCCTCCAGCCCCACCTCCTCTGGGCTTTGTCCTTTCCCAGGCCAGGAGGTCACCTGATTCCTTTGTTCTTCAGCCCTTTAGCTCTCACCTTGCAGGGGGAAGGGCCCAGGCCATCAGTTGCCAGGAAACAGGGTGTCGGCCATTCTCTGTGTCCAGACCCCTGCACACACCTGCCTTCTAGGGCTCTGCAACAATCATACACCCTTATCCCATCACCTAGATACTTAAGAACTGCATAGGGGAAACTGAGGCACCCCCACACTATTCAGAGGAAACATTAAGAACAGTCCCACTTCGTCACATCTCTCCCCCCTTCGAGACCAAACTGAGTGGGGTCACTTTAGCCAGTGACCTGGGGAAGTTCGAACCCACCAACGTTCCCATGGATGCCCCAGCATCTCTCCCGTTCCTTGGTGGGAGTTACACCAAGCCCTTCCAGTTTCATGCCCTCCCTTAGGTCGGTGGTGGTCGATAGCACTTGCATACCGCATGTGGGAAGGTTTATGTGGCCCGTGCCCTTTTGCCACCCCAAAACCCCCGGGGGTCAAACTGGAATCAGGTCTTCTCCCAGCTCTCCAGTCTGGAGGGCTGCAATTCGCGCTCTCTTGGTTAAGAGCCCCCATCTTGACCTGGGCCACATAGTGTTCACTTACAGAACTAGCATGGAGACATCCCTTTCTCAACAACCTTGTCTCCCCAACAAGCTGGCCAGACACAGCCACGTGGTTATAGGACTGTTTAACTTTCTTAACAGCTTTTACTTCATCTGAGACCTTCTCAAAGCTATCCACACTGGATCTTTCAACAGGAAAGTCAGTGGATCCATTCACAACAGAAAATTTCTGGCTGTTAGGAACTGAAACTTTCTTGATTAAATCACTTTCACACCCTTCAGCTGCAGTAAACTGCTTGCAAAGACTCCATGAGGATTCCTTTCCCTAGGGCTTTTCTATGCAACAATTCACCCTACACAGAAATTCTGCCTTTACCCTCTTCACCGAGGGCTTGCTCTAGAGGAACACTTTCCTGAGCAACAACAGACTCTTTCTGGGTCTCCCTTACATCCAGAATTACCTCTGGCCCATCCGGCGGATTCCTACACAATCCCCTTTTAAGCAAACTGACAGACTTCCTAGATAAAAGGTCAGAAGCATTCTCCTTCCCTTTGCCACACACAAGTTCACGAATCTTTTCCTTCTTGCTACAGGTTTCCACACCCTCAGTAGGTAACACAATCACACACCTTTCTGCTCTCCTTGTGCCCTGGCTAGGATCTCACCTTGATTAGACAGAGTTGCTACACCCTTTCCCAGCCACACACTAGCAACAGGCAAAATACAAGCACCAGAATTGTCTGGTCTCTGGGATTTTGCATAGACAGTAACTGGATGCGACCTAGTTACAGGGCCATTCTCCCGAGCAGACACAAACTTAGGACCCTTCCCTTCCTGGGCTTTAGCTGAATCCAGAACCAACTCTGAGACAACTGCACGACCCTCAACCATCACGGGCTGAAAGGCCCCTTCTGTCTGCTCCACAGACAAAGAAGAGCCGGACACACTTTCTCCTTTCCCAGACACCCAGCTTGGGATCTCATTCCCCTTGTCCCAGCACACAAGGCTGGTCACAGACAACTGCTTGGAAACCAGGGTAGCTCCCTCCATAGGCAAGTCAATACCCCTGACAGACACAGGCACATTTCCTTCCCTGTCCCACTTCTCCACCCAGCTAACAGGTAAGGTCCAGGGACACTCATCTTCCACTCTCCTCGCCTTCCCACCCTGCTGCCTAGACAAAGCCATCAGCTCACAAGGCTGCCTAGGCTCATCCAGACTTTCCTTACCAAGCACCTTGCCACTCCCCACAGATCCCCTGCCCTGCCTGTGTCTCCCCCCACTCAGCTGAGGTCTCAGCTCCCCCTGTGCTCAGCGCTGCCCTTGCTGTCCCAGTGGGGTAGGCAGCGAGCTCGCTGCTTTCCTCACTGCATCAGAGCCAGCCTGAGCCCCTTCTCCAGTGTGCAAGGGGGGCGGGGAGCATCTCTCTGTCCCACCCAGCCCCAGGGGGCTGGTTACAGGCAGGCAGGTATCCTGAGCCTAACAGCTCCTCCCTGCTGCCAGCCAGGTCATCTGCATTTTCACTGACCATTTCCCTCTCCGCCGATTGGTTCCCTGGATTCAAATTCAAACCCTTGGCAGTTACCGGAGCAGGGCCTGGATCCTGTCCCAAAGAGACACAGTCACCCCACAACAGGGTCTCGCAGCTGATAACCTGAAGAACCCCAACGACCAGCCAGCCCCACACCTCCTGGATCTGCACAGGGATCCGGGCCATAGGCAGGGCGAGGGGCTTCATCCCTGGGACCCTCACCCAGCTCACACAGCCCCTCAGCCTCTGAGACTGCTGTGATGAAGCAGGACTGTTCTTAATGTTTCCTCTGAATAGTGTGGGGGTGCCTCAGTTTCCCCTATGCAGTTCTTAAGTATCTAGGTGGTGGGGTAAGGGTGTATGATCGTTGCAGAGTCCTAGAGGGCAGGTGCGTGCAGGGGTCTGGACACAGAGAATGGCCAACACCCTGTTTCCTGGCAATTGATGGCTGGGCCCTTCCCCCCTGCAAGGTGAAAGCGAAAGGGCTGGAGAACAAAAGAATCAGGTGACCTCCTGGCCCGGGAAAGGGACAAAGCCCAGAGGAGGAGGGGCTGGAGGGAGTTTCAGTTTGGGGCTGGCTGGGACATGGAGTGAAGTGCAGACGGGGCTGTCTGGCTCACTGCCCCCCAAAATGGACCTAGCTTAGGGGTCCTGTTCTCTGCACTTACAAGCTCTGGTTTAGACCATGTTCCTGTCGTCTAATAAACCTTCTGTTTTACTGGCTGGCTGACAGTCACGTCTGACTGCGAAGTTGGGATGCAGGACCCTCTGGCTTCTCCAGGACGCCGCCTGGGCGGACTCGCTGTGGGAAGCGCACGGAGGGGCAGAGGATGCTGAATGCTCCGAGGTCAGACCCAGGAAGGTGGAAGCCGGGTGAGCTTCTTGCCCTGGAGACAGGCTGCTCCCAGAGAGGAGACTTCCCCAGAGTCCTGCCTGGCTTTCTGGGGAGCAGTTCCAGAGCATCGCCCGGGGACTCCGTGACAACTGGTGGCAGAGGTGGGATGTACTGCACCCCATGGATGGCACTTCCTGCAGTAAGTGACTGGGGAGCAGTAAAACGAAGGGGGATTGATGGGGACTAGGTGTGCTGAAGGCTCAGAGAGGAGCGGTTTCGGGGGGCGGTTAACCCCAGGGAGTGTGTGACCAGCGAGAAGGACTGTGCAGTAATGGGGTCCCACTGGGGACTGCGGTGAGCAGTCTCAGGGGCGGAGGAGCCTGCGGCTTGGCCCTGGGAGAGAGAAGGACTTTTGCAGTAACACGGTTCCCCTGAGGATTGCACCGAGCGGTCCCAGGGGCGGAGGAGTCTGCAGCTCGACCCTGGCAAAGAGGTGGTGACCTCGAGAAGGGCTGGCACACTAGGGGTTCTCCCTGGAAACCGTGGGGAGCTGAGAGCACACAGGCCTGTGAGTCCACAACAACTTGGGAACAGCGGAGTGATGGCCTGTCACCGTCTCCTTAAAAAGGACATTGTAACCCTGTGCAGAAAGAGAGGGTTGCACATTGGGAAGTTCACCAAAGCACAGTTCATCGTGCAGCTGGAGGAGGACGACCGCTCTAAGGAACAGATTCCTGACCCCAAATGGGGCTATAGCAGGATCTGGGAGCAGCTAGAGTAGTAGCCAGGCATCGCCAAGACTCCTGTCCCCGACCAGACGGGGGTCTTCACGATCGGGTTCCCCATCCGGGGATTGGAGACGGACGGGATTGGAGCTGAGTCCGAGAGAGCAAGAGGACTGTGAGAGACAGCGAGAGCCCGAGAAAGAGCTGCAGAAGCAGCAGCAGCATGAACTGGCGGTGGGGGAGCGGAGAGGCATAGGGGACCCCCCAGGGGTGAGTGGGGATAGACCCCGGGGGGGCCAGTTCCACAGGGAACCTCGAGACGAAATTGCTGCCCCTGGTTAAGGAGGGGGGGATGTGGATGCCCACCTCACTGCCTTTGAGCAGGCTGGCGATTTGAACCAGGGGGACCCTGCGGAAAAGCCCCGGTATCTAGCTCCCTTGCTGGGTCCCAAGGCCATAGACTCCATCAGCTAGATGGGTGGGGAGGTGGACAAGCTCCCACTCCTGACCCCAACCTATATGTCTGTGTGGAGTTTCCTTGGGCCAGGCCCCTCGGACCTCCAGTGGGAGCGGAAGGTGATGGTCAATGGGGAGACATTCCTGGGGTGCCGAGATCCTGGGACAGACAGATCTGTTGTCAGGCCCTGGGTGGTGCAGCCTCAGATGCTGAGGGGCTGTGTGAGGTGGGTGAGGGTCCCAGGGATGAAGCCCCTCACCCTGCCTATGGCCCAGATCCCTGTGCAGACTCAGGAGGGGTGGGGCTGGCTGGCCGTTGGGGTTCTTCAGGATACCAGCTGCGAGACCCTGTTGTGGGGTGACTGTGTCTCTTTGGGACAGGATCCAGGCCCTGCTCTGGTAACTGCCAAGGGTTTGAATTTGAATCCAGGGAACCAATCGGCGGAGAGGGAAATGGTCAGTGAAAATACAGATGACCTGGCTGGCAGCAGGGAGGAGCTGCTAGGCTCAGGCTACCTGCCTGCCTGTAACCAGTCCCCTGGGGCTGGGTGGGACAGAGAGATGCTCCCTGCCCCCTTGCACTCCGGAGAGGGGGCTCACGCTGGCTCTGATGCAGTGAGGAAAGCAGCGAGCTCGCTGCCTACCCCCACTGGGACAGCAAGGGCAGCGCTGAGCACAGTGGGAGCGGAGACCCCAGCTGAGTGGGGGGAGACACAGGCAGGGCAGGGGATCTGTTGGGAGTGGCAAGGTGCTTGGTAAGGAAAGTTTGCATGAGCCTTGGCAGCCTTGTGAGCTGATGGCTTTGTCTAGTCAGCAATGTGGGAAGGTGAGGAGAGTAGAAGATGAGTGTCCCTGGACCTTACCTATTACCTGGGTGGAGAATTGTGACAGTGAAGAAAATGTGCCTGTGTCTGTCAGGGGTATTGACTTACTGTGACGAAGCGGGACTGTTCTCAATGTTTCCTCTGAATGCTGTAGGGGTGCCTCAGTTTCCCCTATGCATTTCTTAAGTCTCTAGGTGGTGGGATAAAGGGGTGTAATTGTTGCAGAGCAAAGGGCCAGGGTACATAAATGGCCGACACTCTGTCTCCTGGGAACTGATGGCCTGGGACCTTCCCCCTGCAAGGTGAGAGCTAAAGGGTTGTAGAACAAAGGAATCAGGTGACCTCCTGGCCCGGGGCAGGGACAAAGCCCAGAGGAGGAGGGGCTGGAGGGAGTTTCAGTTTGGGGCTGGCTGGGGACGAGGAGTGAAGTGCAGATGTGGTTGTCTGGCTCACTGCCCCCCAAAATGGACCCAGCTGAGGGGTCCTGTTCTCTGCACCTACAAGCTCTGGTTTAGACCATGTTCCTGTCATCTAATGAACCTTCTGTTTCCCCGGCTGGCTGAGAGTCCCGTCTGACTGCAGAGTTGGGGGGCAGGACCCTCTGGCTTCCCCACCATGCCAGTGCCCCCTCCACTATATGGGGCGTACACAGAGGGACCTGCTGAGTGTTCACAGGGCTGTCCCCTCAGCTGCTGACTCCTGGCTGCTGTGCGGGCTGAGTGAAGTTGCGAGCCCAGCCCTGAAGCCTTTCTGCCAACTCTGACGGGGGAGGCACTGAGGCTGCGTCCAGGTTCCCTGCCGCAGTGGGCAGCTTCCCTCGTGCAGGATCCCTCACCAGGCAGCTTCAAGTGGCGTCTACAGAGGTAGAAAGGCTGATGAGGTAGCAAGGCTGATGCACGGCACTGGGCAAAAGGCTTTACAAAGGATGACTGGTTAATGTAACCCACGTGCCTACAGAAGGGTAAACTGAGGCACAGCAAACCAGCAATGGGCCCCAGATCTGTGCTCAGACCGCTAGGCTGTGCTGCCTGTCTCTGTCACAGCCAAAAGCAGCATTTACCTTTTTTAATTGATAAAACAGAGATTGGCCAACAGTGGGGTGGGGGTGGGAAGCGTTTGATAGAGGACACACGCCCCAGCCTGGGACAGAGCCGGGATGCAGCGTTCATGCGGCAGCACCATTCTAGACCCCTCGTACTGCAGGGGGAAGAGGAAAGGGGAGTTAGGTGAACCTTCTGCAAGCAGCAACGAGCACCGTCAGCAGCCGTCCCCCAGCTCCACCATGTAGCCCCTGGAGGAAGAGATTTCACTGGCACGGTGACAATGGCATGGAGCGGGGCGGGCTCACCTACCATGCTTGGCTCTCGATCCACTGCGAGAGGTAATGCCGCACCTCGATGGGGAAGTGCTGGCCGTACAGCGCCTGCATCTGGCGCAGGGCCTCGCCCTGCAGCTGCTGGGCCTGGATCCACAGGGCCATCGGTCAGAACCTGGGGAAGGCACACGACAGTTACCCAGGAAGGTTCTTCCCCCACTCGAGAGGATTTGCACGCTCAGTGGTCATTGTCTCTCTGGGCTGCGTGCCCGCATAAAAAGAAACTTGTCTGCCTCCCTCACACCCTTTCCTGTCTAGTCAAAGGCACGTCTCACAGCTGCTCCCTCAGCAGTGGGGCACAGGATCCGATCTGTGCCCAGAAGGGGATGTGAAGAAGGGGAGGGGACAAAAGCACTGGCAGAGGGAACCTGGAGCCGGAGGCTGCAGCAGGAGCTGCCCACCAGCCTGGCCCTGAATGACTGGAAAAGCCACCAACCGTCACCACCCCAAAGGGAAAGACGCTGCTCCAGGCAGACGGGTGCGACAGGGTGAGCCGAAGCCAACGGCAGGAGCAACTTCGAAGTCTAATGAGCTCAGGTCTAGCTCTTCCAAGGAACTCACAATTTCTGGGGCCCGGTTGGAGGCCCCTAGCAGGGCCTGGCTCTCCAGAGGGCAGGGGCTGAGCAGTCCCTAAAGAGTCTCTCAGACAGGCCCCCCAAGTTACCAGCCATCTCTGAGCATCGAGCTCTCCCAGACAAAAGCCAGGTTCTGACCCGGAGGAGTGGTGGTGAAAACGAAGCGGGTAAACTCCTAAACTCAACTCCCCGGTCCCCAGGTGAGAAGTGGGCAAACACCATTTGCTCACACTCCTCCTCCACCACACCCTGACGCCGGCAGGAATTCGGTGCCGCATAGCAGCCTGCGGGGTATCTCCTGGCTGAGACGGATGCCGCTTTCAGGAACCCAGGGGCGTCCGAGGTACCGGTGTCCCGGCGCGCAGCCATGTGGGCTTGACTTCACGTACAGGAGCCAGCCCCACACACAAAGCTTAGCACGTGGGTCACTGCTTGCCTTACCCTGGATCCTTATGCGGAAGCCAAGAGGGAGTTTCTCACGGTCCCAGAGGGATTCGACTAGCTCGAGCCTCACCCCACCCCACACTGCATGAATCCCCTCCCCCTGCGGTGAGGGAAACCCGGACAGAACATCCCCTTGAGCACTGTCATGCAGGAGCTGGCGCTGGACCCCCAGGCATGGCCCAGTCCCAGGTCAAGCTAGACCAAGGGAATTCTGGGAAATGTAGTTCCTAGGGGAGGGTCATGGGAATTGTAGGCTAATGCAAGGCATGCTGGGAGGACTTGCCCGGGTATATAAGGAGCAGGCGTGCTCAAGGGCAAGGCAGCTGCAGCTCAGGAGAGCGAGTGGGTGGAGGGGCAGCAGGGTGGCTGCAGGAAAGGGCTTGTGCTGCCACCTGCACTTCTGTGGGGGTCCCAGCCAGGGGAAGCCCCTTCCCCCATCAAGACGGGGGGGACTGAAGAGCACCAGGAACGGGGCTGGGAGGCTGAAGGAGCATTTGGGGAGCTTTAGTTCTCCTGGCAGGGGGAGGCTCTTCTACCAGAAGGGGAGCCGCAGCCCCCAGGAGATGGCCAGCCTGGGGGGCGGCCAGCCCTGCTCCAGCGGGGGGCCAGAGGCCCAGCTGCATCCACCAGCCAGCCCCAGGTACGTCCCAGCGGCAGGCTTGGGAGTGTGCTAGACAAGGGGCTCTGGGTGCACGGCGGCTTCGGCCTCCCCACAGCAAACGCTCTGTGCTACCCCCTGGGGCCCGGCTGTACCTGGGGTCCCTGACATGGCTGCTTTATCTACTGCAGATGGGGGCCCAGGTGTCTGAATGGTGTAATCCAGCAAGTAAAGGGAGTGGCCCGTTTTGGGGGGCGGGGGAGGCGTTACCTGCCTTGGTATAAAAGGAGAGCTCGCTAATAGCCGGCACCCTCAGCCCCTCATCCACACACTTCGCTTCACAACCCCTCCCTTGGCACGCTTCCTGCGGCCGCCACTGCGGGAGCTGGGGCAGTAACGGGTGACTCCAGCATGCAGCCTCCCTCCTGTTGCCAAGCTGCTGCCCTGATGAGGGCTCATCCGCGATGGACACTCGCACCAGGTGTGACTTGGCCGTCATTCAGGTAGGCCAGTGCCGAGCTCTGTGGATGCTCGTTCTCCGCGAAGAGCAGCTTTGTCTAGGTTCACCCAGGTCTGTTAGACAAGGTTTAAGCTAAACCAAAACAAATGTCCACACAGGGGTTGCACCAGGTCCTCTAAATTCACACCACCGGCTACACCTGGCCAACTAGCCGTGGCCCCTGCAGCCAGCCTGCCCCACCGTGCTCCTGGCAGTGCCACCAGCGCAGGTCAGGAGCCGAGCTAGGGTCAGGGGATGTGGGACGGGAGCACCCTTGTCCAGGGCACAGCCCACGCTGGCTCCTTTGCACTAGGAAACAGGATCTGCTAGTTAACAGGACTTGCCTTCCCTGGCATCTGCTGAGAATGAGCCACCTCTGGCTGTGGGTCTCCTGTAGACACATTACGTTCCCAGGGCTGCTAGATCTGGGGCTGTTTGCTTCATCCCCTCTCCCCCGGGGCTGCATAACACACTCATGTGTAACTCCTGCATCTCCCTGAGCCCCCGTCCTCACCATCCCTGCCCTGTCGGCGCCTGATCTCCCAGGCCTGTCTAGCCTGCGGTTCCGACTGCCCGTTAGCTCGGGCGAAGCCCCCATAATCAGGCAGGCACGTTACCCGGAGTTACAGCGGGTCCAGCCAAACGCCTGCTGGCCATGCCGCACAGGGCTGGCTCCCTGCCAGCTGGGCTCAGGTGGAGACAGTGCTAAATTCGGATCCAAGGACCCCGGAAGTGGCATTAATGTTAAGACTGGACCCCTGCCCTGCACAACCACGATCGCTCCAGCTCTCCTGCCCAGGGAGCTGCCGTCTTCGCTTACCAGGCACTAACCGGACATGGTTAAATCAGAGCTCCTCTCATTCTTGCTTCACACCCCCCGACCCCACACACACAGACAACCCCATCTACAGCTCCCCTGGTGGTCTTCCAGGTAGCAAGACTTCGATCAGCCAACACGGGGGCGCGGGCAGCTGTGCCCTCTGCCCAGGGAACCCGTGAGAGGCCAGGGGTGGGGATCATGGAATCCTAGAATATCAGGGTTGGAAGGGACCTCAGGAGGTCATCTAGTCCAACCCCCTGCTCAAAGCAGGACCAATCCCCGACTAAATCATCCCAGCCAGGGCTTTGTCAAGCCTGACCTTAAAAACTTCTAGGGAAGGAGATTCCACCACCTCCCTAGGTAACGCATTCCAGTGTTTCACCACCCTCCTAGTGAAAAAGTTTTTCCTAATATCCAACCTAAATCTCCCCCACTGCAACTTGAGACCATTACTCCTTGTTCTGTCAAGGAGTTGCGTTTCAGAAAGAGATTCTGCACAGAATGTCCCTCGTAAGCCGTCCGTGCCAGCATCTCTCCAATGCCTAGAAACCTTTTACTAGTTGGGCAGCAAACTCTCTCCTTCCGGCACAGAACAGTGGCCCTGGTGACAAATCTCTCTTGGCCCCGGGTCAGAAGCTGATAGTCCCTTCCCCAAGTGCCGGAGATACTCACGGCAGGAACAGGTGTTCTCCGCGCTCTGCCCTGCCCCATGCACCGCCCTGGCAGCGCCTTGCCAGCCACCTGGGCACCCTGACCCTGGGCACCGAGGGGGATCCTGCCTCTTGGCGAAGGGGTCGTGTCCGCAGGGACAGCCTAGCGTGGCAGCCCAGCGCGGCCGCTCCTCAGGCTGCCTGCTACAGGAAGGAGTGAAGAGCAACTGTTTCCTTCCAAAACGTCAGCTGCCTCTCGCGGACCAAACAGCAAGCGCTGGGCTCCTGGCAGCTTCCTCCCCGCCGCGGCCGCGAGTGCGCAGATCCAGCCACGCTCACTGGAAGCGCCAGCTCCAGGCCGCGTGGGGCCGGCAGCGCACAAGTGTCAGAGGGTCACATTACATCTGTGCTCCTTGCCCAAGAGTTATTTATAGTTTTACTGTCTGGGAGGATAGAACAAAAGGAAACCAGCTGGAAAATGGCGCTTTTGGCTAATCCTGATTTACAGTTCTGGCTTTAATGTGAACGGGACGTGACGTGGGCTCAGCCGTGGGTGGCATTGAGATCCCCACGTCCTCTCTGTCGGCCCGTGCCTTGCAATCGCAGCCTGAGTAACTGCAATCCCCCTGCCAGCAGGGTCCGTTCTCCCCCTCTGACAGAGGGAGATGGAGGCAGGCACTAAGTGACTTGCCCAAGGCTGTGGAACAAATCTGTGTTGGAGGCAGGATTGGAACCACAAGCTCTGGGCTCCAGCCCTTTGCCCGCAACGATGGGTACTCTACACTACAGCTGGAGGGGAGATTTACCGACGACATGCTAAGAACAGCCGCGCAGCACACACCAGCTGCCCACGCAGGCGGCAAGGGATTGTACTCGGGGTGGGCAGTGTACCCATCCCGCTGAGGCTACCCTGCTGTTCGCAGCACGCTGGCTCAGTCTGCGTGAGTGGGAGTATGTCCACCCGAGCTGGAAATCCGCTCCAGCTGGGACGTGCACGAAGGCAAGAGAGGCGCCTGCAGATGTCCATGGGGCTGGAGGGAGGGGCTCATACCTGGAAGCTCCTGGGTCTGTGGTAACGAGCCGTAACTCCCCTGAAGCGAGGCGGGGTAGAGACCGCATGCCCCTTCCGACCCCAGTAGCTGCCTGTCTCATGAAGATGGCACAGTCATGGGCGTTCCCCCAAGTGGGATGGGTTCTCCCCACCTTTAGGAGCGGCTTGGTCTCTAAAGCACCCAGTCAGCCAGGGGCCTGCCCGAAGGAGGGAGTTGCAGGGATCTCTGTCCCCACCCACCCACACACACAGCACACACTGTCCTGCGAAGCAGCTCCAGGGAGCGAGCCAGCCAGCCCAGAGCAAGGAGCAGGCAGCCTTGGGCTGGGTCTCTGCTGCGTAGCAGTCTGTTGCAGCTAGAAAAGTAGGTCACTAGAGCAGACTTCCTCCTTCCCGAAGGGCGGGAGCTGCCCCGGTGGGCACCCCTCTGCAGCAGGCCCCCAGCAGCGGGGAGAGACACGGCGCCAGCTGCCCAGCAAGGAAGGGGCTGGTCAGAGAGCGTGAATCAAAATCCCCCGCGGATTAGGGATTTCCAAATACAGCTAAGCTGCTCAGATGCTCACGTGAGAGCTGTGCCTCGGAGGGCAGACCCCTGGGGATAAAAGGAAAAGCCGCAAGATCAATTGAAGTGCTGCCTAGCTAGCACGGGGCAGTCGACGCCTGCCAGAAATACGCAGGGTGGCCACTGGCCACTGCAAATAGATGCAGCAGCTACACAGCCAGGCCTGAGGAGCACCCTTCACTTTAACCAGGGGCTGTCTCAGCAATTGCTTCTGCCCGCACGTCCCAAGCAGCTGCCCCCAATGCTGAGCTATGGGCAGAGGGAGGGGCATGGGCCACCCAGGGAGGGGGGAGGCTTCAGCTTCTGTTTACTTCAATTACTGACTTTCCTTTCCTTTTTTAAAGTGCTTGGAGCCCACAGCAGAAGTCTTTTACACAGGGAGCAGGCAAGCATTAGGGGGCTAGGTCAGTACAGGTATGGAGGAAAAGGAGTCGTGTTTGGGAACGAGGAGTCAGGGCACCTGGGTTTTCTTCCTGGCTCTGCCTTGGACACCATGGGCAAGTTACTTGGTCTCTCTTCCTCAGTTTATCCCGAGGATTTGCCTGGCGCACTGCAATGCTGGGAGGCTTTAGTAACTGCTTCCTGAGATCCTGGGGTGAACGTTGCTAATGGCATGGTATGGCTGCAAGTTACTTGCAAACAAGATCTGCTCTAGGAATGATTTGGGGCCAGGTCTCTGACGTGTGTCACAGGAGGTCAGACTAGAAGATCACAATGGCCCCTCCTGGCCGAGGAACCTAGGAAAAGATTGATAGATCCAAAATGGGGAGTAACTGAATTTCTGCCCTGTGACCATCTGCAAGTTTCTGCTACATTCACCCCTGCAGAGTGTACCAGGGACCAGCCCCACTCCCCATCCACCCTTGACTACTGCAGAGGGTTATAAAACTCTCGGGAAGAATTCCAAGAAAGCCTCTTTTCCTCACACAACTCTGTTCCAAACACAGCACGAGCCACTGCAATCTACTCTGGGAAAGGCACAATCTTGGCTTCTCTGCAACATTCGATTATCTTCCCTTCCAATTACAGAAGGCTCCCTTCGCTTACTGATCTCTTCGGTGAGAAAGCTGGAAAGCTTTGCCATCCTGCAGAGCAGTGGTGGGCAATCTGTGGCCCATCCGGGTAACCTGCTGGCGGCCCTCTAGACAGTTGGTTTGCATTGACCATCCTCAGGCATGGCCGCCTGCAGCTCCCAGTGGCCACGATTCACTGCTCCCAGCCGATGGGAGCTGTGGGAAGCGGCGCTGGCTGCAGGTTGCCCACCACTGCCACAGAGCAACCAACATAGGATTGGGCCAATTTCCCAAGCTGGGAGGTTGCCTCGCATTCCCGTCTGGGAGGCCAGCACTGTCCGTAATGCCTGCAATGTGTGCTGTTGCTACAGGCTAATTCTGCTCCTGGCTGGCTTCCCTCACACCCCTCACACCCCCCCAGCCCCCTTACGAAGAGAAGGGGAAGGGTGGGCAGGTTTCTAGATGCTTGATCCATGCACCTCTCTGCACAGGAGCAGCACGTCTCCTTGGACTCTTGGGAGAAGGACGTGCTGCTCCAGGGGGTTCCTCTCTCTCCTGGGGCAGGAGCTGTGGGAAGAGGATGCATGGAGTCGTCCAAGGAAGAAGAGCCGCCGGGGGCTCGGCTGGGGTATCGCAGCAGTTCCTAGAGCCCCTGTGCAGGAGCAGTTCTGCAGGCAGTAATCCGGCTGGGAGGACGCAATCGGGCAGTTTAGCAAGCCCTGGGGAAGCCTAATCTCTGCTATTAACGCCAGCACCCCCGTCGTGGCTAAACCCAGACGTGGATTAGACAGGCCTTGGTGGTGTGTTAATAACGGCCCCCGCAGCGCCTGGGGCCAAGCGGCCCAACTCCCCTTGCTCTGGGGGGCGACAGGGGCTTGACCAGCTGGAGCCAGCGAGGCACAAAGCAGGGACCCACCAGTGTACAGGCTCTGCCACGGCCCAGGGGCTTTCCCTGCTCAGACGGGATTCCCCAGGGCAGGTACTCGGAGCTGGGCACCGCCTCGGCTCAGCCAGCTCCATCCCATCCAGCCACTTCCCTTCTCTCAATGGCCTTGAGGAGCAGTCGCCTCATGGGGCGAGCAGGGGAGTTGGCAGGTCTGGATTCTCTAGTGCATCGCCCAGTCCTGGAGCAGAGAACCCAGGTCCTGCTCCTCGGCACAAATCTCCTGCACCTTTCCTAAATCAAACAGGGTTAGGTTCTCAGCCCCTGGCAGGGTAGGGACCCGTAGCAGCCTAGTCCAGCAATTCACGTTAATGGTGGCTTCTGCACACTGGACTCACTGGCTGCACTCTGCCTTGCCATATGACACACCGGTAGGGAGCAGTACCATGTTACTGGACTTACCTGTCAATGAGAACTAGGAGCAACTCCGCCACCGAGCCATGTCCTGCCAAGACTTCGTGTTCGGCTCAGGCTGTCCCTGGCATAGGCAGGATGTCTGCCTTAACCAGGGCTGCTCATCTCACCGCAGATCCCGCGTGTGCCCTGGAACACGGCACTAGGGTGAGATCCTGGGCATGAGATCCTGGACTCACAAACGAATCCCAGTTTGGGACTCAGGTTGCAAATTCCTTCTCAAGAATATTCCCACGCTCGCTGAACATCAGCTTGGATGTAGGCGTCTGTTTATTTTACAAGCTGTGATTTCTGGCTCCGCTCCTGTCAGGAATTGTACAGATAATGAAGACAGGCTGGCTTCTTAGCTCTCCCTTCCTCCTGCACAGCACTTCACCTGTGACATCTGGGCTGCATTGGAGGGTTGGGGGGTCAGGTCACAAGGCATGCTCCAGCAAGAGCATTCAAACCACTCTTAGGAGACGGGCACTCAGGGGTGTCCCTGCATCACGGCTACCTTGGTTACTGGGTACTGTGGTTATTGCAGCATGAGTCAGCCCAAGGCTGGGCAGTTAATTCTCTAATGCCTAGCATTTCTGCTTAGCTGGCTGGCAGTGCTACAGCATACTTTGACAGGTTTCAGAGTAACAGCCGTGTTAGTCTGTATTCGCAAAAAGAAAAGGAGGACTTGTGGCACCTTAGAGACTAACCAATTTATTTGAGCATAAGCTTTCGTGAGCTGTAGCTTATGCTCAAATAAATTGGTTAGTCTCTAAGGTGCCACAACGTACTTTGAGTCATAAGAAAGGGCTGCTCTCCACTCCCGGTAGTACAGCTCGCAGCCGAGTGAAAAGGAAAAGTATCCCAGCAGCAGGGGATGGCTTAGGGGGCTAGGCACCAGGTTTGAAATTCCTGGACTGGAACCTCCGTTCTCTACCTTTCAGACAAGAAGTTTGAAGCGTGATAGGACAGACCCAGCCCCTCACCTCTCAAAGGCCGAGGGAGCCAGTTCCAGGTACCAGACTGCCTTTCCAGCTGAAATATAAAACAACACCACTCAAATCTTCTCCAGCTGGACACTGGACTCCACCACCCTCCTTGGGAGAATGGAGGGGTTGGGTACAGCTGCCTGGATCAAAGTGCCTTTCTCCCCACCTCTGTTCAGCCATCTGCCGTCTTCCTGGCTGCTGTCCCCTCCCCAGAGCTGGCTGCATTTTCAGGGGTGCATTGATGTTACTTCTGAAATGCCCTGCAGTGAAGGGATCATCTTATAGAATCTGCATCAGCCTGGCAGCCCAGCAGCTAAGAAGAACCCCCAGAGTACAGGCCGGCGCTGCCCGGGTAGAAAAGTCCCTGTGCGAGGGCACCCGCCGGTCACAGAATCCACTTGAGGTGGGTAATGAAACAACCAAGACTCTTGGACTGGGCCACGCTGAAGGCCCAGGCTGGCTGTGCAGCTGTTGACACCTGGCAGTGAGAAGCGAAGAAGGGAATGGAGGGATGAAGAAAGAGAGGAGAGTCCAGGGCAGCAGCTAAGCCTTGTGTCTACAGGGCCTAGTACTGCGGCCTCCTGCTTGGAGTTACGGTACCGCCTAACAGAGACACCACTCACCCCCGCCCCCTCTGAGTCAGCCTGGACTTCCCCTGAGGAGCGGGGCTTGTGACAGGGGATTCCCGCTCAGCCACAATGACACCGAGCCTGGCTGCCCAGAAGTGAGAGGGGGGGTGAGAACTCTCCTCTGAGAGAAGCCCGCGGCTCAGCCCCCGTTTCTCCCTGAAAGGGCAGGTAACGCCGTGAGCGGGCTCCCCGGTGCTGTCTGTCCAGGCGGGGTCCCGGGAAGCCAGAGGGTCCTGCACCCCAACTCCGCAGTCAGACGTGACTCTCAGCCAGCCAGGAAAACAGAGGTT
Organism: Chelonia mydas; assembly: GCF_015237465.2. Lineage (NCBI taxonomy): Eukaryota > Metazoa > Chordata > Testudines > Cheloniidae > Chelonia > Chelonia mydas. The sequence continues at coordinate 14,681,069 of NC_057860.1, read as the reverse complement.
CATTAGACGACAGGAACATGGTCTAACACAGAGCTTGTAGGTGCAGAGAACAGGACCCCTCAGCCGGGTCCATTCTGGGGGGCAGTGAGCTAGACAACCACGTCTGCACTTCACTCCATGTCCCCAACCAGCCCAAACTGAAACTCCCTCCAGCCCCCCCTGCTCTGGGCTTTGTCCCTTTCCCGGGCCAGGAGGGCACCTGATTCCTTTGTTCTCCAACCCTTTCGCTCTCACCTTGCAGGGGAGAAGGGCCCAGGTCACCAGTTGCCAGGAAACAGGGTGTCGGCCATTCTCTGTGTCCAGACCCCTGCACACACCTGCCCTCTAGGGCTCTGCAATGATCATACACCCTTATCCCACCACCTGAAACTGAGGCACCCCCACACTATTCAGAGGAAACATTAAGAACAGTCCCGCTTTGTCACAACATCCCCTGCCAGCCACCTGCATCCTCCACTTCTGTTTGCCAGCGCGAGGGAGGGCTGCTGGCACAAGTTTCTCTAGCAACTATTGTGGGGCAGGTTTCTGGGCTATGCAGGGGGGCCCTTCTGGCCTGGGAAGCTACGAACTTATGAGCGCCGGCCCTGCCTCCAAAACCCACCCCCAGCAGCTGCTCCCAGGCCGGGCAGTCGTGGGGTGACTCACCCCTATCAGGATGAGTCATTCAGGGCTGTCCTAGGCGGTCAGGGCAGAGACCGGACTTGTCACCTGATTAAACCATTGGCACTGGGGGGAAGGTGTTAAATGAACTGTGCCTACAATCGGCCTGCTTCATAGAAATCTGAGTGCTAGGCTCTCCATGACAGCGTGATATCCCCTGTCTGCATGCACTGCGCACTCTCATGTTACCAGGGATACCCCAGGTACAAACCAACACAACCGCGGAGCGTTCACCGCCTGAGCCGTTCGTTGTATTGAAAGGAGACCAAGAGACTGGTGGAAAACTAAAGGAGCAGCAGCACCAGCCCAACCTCAAACTAACTAGGGTCGTTCAGCTCCGTGCTGGAGCCTGAACTCGCTCTCTGTCCCGGGACCAGGCATGGCAGCCTGGCGAGCTTCCCTTTACTGCCCTATACCACGCCTCTACATAACTGATGTAGGGAAACTCTGCAGCTGCCCTCCGTCCCGAGAGCCCCCTGCTATCCTGTCCCTGGGCTCTTCCCCCGGCTCCCCCTGTCTTTGCCAAAGCCCCTTGCTCCCAACCCCTCGGCAACGCTGGCACGTTTGGGATTTTGTATAAACAAAATACTCCTCTATGCCTGTTCTACTGAAAGGGAACGGTAGCTTTGCCGTTTGCTGCTCAGAGCTCTGACCCACGAAGCCGAGCCCTTCGATGACCAGCGTTTAGAGGAGGCAGGCTGAGTTCTGCTAGGATGAAACACTCCAATCTAATCCCCCCCCCCCCCCCCATAAAAACAACAGAGGCTTCGTGCTCAGCTGGAGAGCACAAGCGATTGCAGTCATCCCTGTGCCCAAAGTGCTAATGCTCATAAAACGACGTTCACCTATTGCATCAACCCCCCCACCCTCGTATGCTAGTGAAGCAGGGCCCAGCGAGGTCTCTGACGTGACAGAGGTCAGGAATGGAGACGCTCAGACCTAGCCCGCTCAGTCTGCCTGCCACTGCCTTGCACAAAACCACCCTACTGCCCCGTCATAATCAGAAGCACTGGAGTGTAGACAGACAGACCCAGTCTGTCCCAGGACGTTCTTCTCCTCTGAGGTGGCACAGGCCACACCCCAAAGACCTGTGAGGAGATCACCCTGTTACAGCCAGGGGCAGCTTCCTGACACAAGGGCCCCTTACCCCCTTCAGCCGGTATCTGCACTATATTTGTAAGTTGTAATCAGCACATCACTGGGCTCAGTGTTGCACAAGATGCCCAATACAGATGGAGTGCCTGCCCAAAGGAGCTTGCCAGTAAGCCAGATGGACACGGAGTAGGTGGGAGGAACTGGAAAGCCCACGGGAGGAATGAGCAGGGTTATTTAGCATTAATATTGTTGCCCTAATTCCCTGTGGTTATTACAGAAGAGGGGAGATTGTGGGATTTGGCTTTTCTAGCTGGAAAAATAGTCGCAAATTTCTGAGTGTCTCTGCTGTGTTTTGTGCTCCAGAATGTTTCTGCATAAGTTTGGTTTTAACCCCCCTTCTGGCTGTTAGGGTCAGTCTGGGAGTGCAGGGAGAGAGCTCCCAAGGCAGTGGTAACAGAGGCTCTGAACACAAGCCCCAAGAGTCTCCGCTCAGTCTTTTGGCATAGGTCTAAACCAGTTTAAAGTCACAACTTAATCTGGTGCAATGCTGTGTGTAGACAAGCCTTGAATCTCCACAGGCAGAAGAGTCTGGTTGCAGGATCAGGGTCAAAATGTGGGGAACGAAAGGTTACACAACCTCTTTGTGTTGCTTTGAGCAGCTAGAAGCCTGTGCAGGCACGGGGCCCACGGGCCTAGGTGCTGTCCACACAGTGAAGAGGGTCCCTCTACCCAAAAGCTTCAGTTCCTTCTACCAGGCCCCTGACAGCGGAGCCGTGTACTGAGCTGGACCTGCCGTACACAGACTGGGAATAAACACTCGCAACCTAAGGCTCTCTGCCCGCCCACTCTGTGTCCAGAGACAGTGTTATTTCCAAGCTGGGAAGAATAGACTCGTCGGACTGGAAGGGACCTCGAGAGGTCTCTAGTCGAGTCCCCTGCACTCACGGCAGGACTAAGTATTATCTAAACCAGCAGCGGCCAAACCATGGCTCGCAAGCCACATGTGGCTCTTCTACAGTTAAAGTGCGGCTCATGGGAACCCCCTCCGTTCTCCCCCCCCATTCTCCACCTACCAGACTTAGGGGCGCAGGGGGAGCTCAGGACCTTTGCCTTGCAGCGGGGTGGTGTGATAGGGGATTCAGCACTGGCAGGCGCCTCCCACAAGGATGAAGCCCCGAGCCCCGGCAGGCAAACTTCTGAAGATTGTCCTATGTGGCTTAGAGAGTCAGTAAGTTTGACCACCCGGATCTAGACCGTTCCTGAGAGGTGTTTGTCTAACCTGCTCTTAAAAGTCTCCAACAATGGAGGTTCCACAACCTCCCTGGGCAATTTATCCCAGTGCTTAACCACCCTGACAGGAAGTTTTTCCTAATGTCCAACCTAAACTGCCCTCGCTGCAATTTAAGCCCATTGCTTGTTGTCCTACCCTCAGAGATAAAGAAGAACAATTCTTCTCCCTCCTCCTTGTAACAACCTTTTATGTACTTGAAAACTGTTATCATGTCCCTCTGTCTGCTCTTCTCCAGACTAAACAAACCCTGTTTTTTCAATCTTCCCTTATAGGTCATGTTTTCTAGACTTTAAATAATTTTTGTCTCTCTTCTCTGGATTCTCTCCAATTTGTCCACAACTTTCCTGAAATGTGGCACCCAGAACTGGCCACGATACTCCAGTTGAGGCCGATTCAGCGCAGAGTAGAGCACAGGAATTCCTTCTCGTGTCTTGCTGACAACACTCCTGCTAACACATCCCAGAATGTTGTTTCCTTTTTTTTTTTTGGCAACAGGGTGACACTGTTGACTCATGTTTAGCTTGTGGTCCACTCCAACCCCCAGAGTTAATTCACCTTGATTATAAATGTGTTCCTTGATTATCAGGATTGATTCTGAATCTGGCACCAGATTTCCCAAGGAAAAACATTTGTGGCATTCCAGGTCTGACCACCTGTGACTGCGAGTGGCTTTCAGTGTCTGAGCAGGGGGTGTGTCACAGTCAGCACAAGCCAAGGGAGTTTATAAAACAGGAGGGAGAAACGCAAATACGGAACAGGATGGAGTTTAAGTGTATCGTGGCCCCTGAGTCCCCAAGCTGCTTTGGCTCTGCTCCCCCGGCAGCGCTGGGAATGAAATAAGATGCAGCAGATTGCTGCCGGCTGTAAACAACAGTGACACGTTACACAACAAGCAATGCGGGTCAGAGCCCTGTAAGGGGCAGCCAGCCCAGTGCTGCAGAATTGCATTACACCGCCCAGGGCTTGGTACGGCGCTGGCACGGGGGCGAAGGGAGATCCCAGCCTTACAAAGGTGCTCCTGCACTGCGCTTCTATTGCCCCTTCCAGAGCTCGTCCACACTGGCAAACTCCATCCCGTTAGAACTCATGTTAACTGTGCTGTGACCCGTCTTCACCCAGAAACCGGCTGTGGTCTTCTTAAAGATGTGCCAGCTCACACAGGTTAGCGGGTTTAAAAAACCCTCCTGTCCAGGGGCAGCCTGTGTTTTGACACATGTCCGTCAGCTGGCAGAAGTTAACCCCAGGGCTGTTCGCTAACACCTGGAACCCCACCCCTTCTCTCCCAGTGGAAACAGGGCCAGGGGGAAGTGTTGTTCAGTGTCACAGGGGCTGGCTGTAGTTCCCTGTGGCCACTGGCAGTCCCTGTCTGCACTGAGGGCTTCACCCTATTTCACACCGGTCCTAGGGCCACGTACCGCTCAGGGCACCACCCTTAGGCCCTGGGCCTGGCATGGACAGAGCGAGGGGCAGCCGACAGATCCCTGCCAAAGATCCTCCTCTGCCTGATCGGGAGTCAGCCACAGCTTCTGCTGCCCCAGCACCTGTCAGGGCCCTGCCCCCTTAGTTCACACCCAGGGACCCCGTCCCCAGGGCGGGCAGCTGCGCCCAGCCCAGAGGCTCAGGGAAGGGGGAGCAGGCAGCGCCCCGAGGGGGCTCGCGCCGCTCGGGGATCATTCTGCAGGTGCCGGCTTGGCTCCCTCTCCGGCCGACCCGGGCCAGACGCAGGCGCTGGAGCAGGTCCCGGCTTTTCAAACTGCCCGCGCTCCCCCCGCGGATCCCCGGCAGCAGCTGCTGGGCGATGGGGCCCGAGGGCCGGGCCCTTTCGGAGGGCCGAGGGCCACTTACTTTGCTCCCCACGAGCCCCGCAGCAGGGGCCCCGGCCCGGCCCCCTCCTACCTCCGGCCGCAGCGGCTGCTCCCGACTCTGCTCCAGGGCCGGCTCTGCCCCCTCCGGCCGCTGCCTGCACTGCCCCCGCCAGTCCCTTCCCCGGCACCGCCCAAGCCGAGCGCAGCGCCCGGTGCGGGGACCCGAGCCCGGGACCGCCCCCCCTCGGAGCCTCCCTCCTGGCCCCGGGCACCCCCCATTGGCCCTGCCCCCGGCCCCCATTAGCTTCCCCTACTACCTGCCCCCACCTCCCCACATGCCCCGGTTCCTGCTTCCCCATCTCCCACAGTCCCTCTCATCTCCCCCACTCCCCGTCCTCCTGCCCCTGGTGCCCCCTCAGCCACCCCTAATGTCTCCTCCACTCTTCCTGCTCCCCCACAGCTTCCCCTCACCTGCCCCCACGCCGCCCTGACTGCCAGCAGCGGGGCCCTTTCGGGCCAATCATGCTGGTAGGGAATTGTAGGAGTTGTGGGTCAAATGCCCGGAATCCTCTGCCCTCTCCCGGAGGTCATGCGCTTGAGCCATTTCTGCAGGGCCAGCTGCGAACATGGTTGAGGCATGGAGGAGTGAACTTCTTCCCTCTGTTGTTTGGGCCGCAAGCCGGAGAAGAGGTGGAATCCCACTCACTGGGCTAGGACTTGTCTGCACACAAATTGTACCAATTTCTCCAACATCAATTTAATAACCAGTTTAATGCAACTGGTGCAAACCCTGTGTAGACACACTTGTATCAGCTTAGAAATAGTTATACTGGATTTAGCCTGGGCCAGTCAGGTTATTGACAGAAGCTAACATTTACTGTCACATGATAAATTGGCGTACACCTGGTTGAAGTTGAATTAGTCATGTCCACACAGGGATCTGGCACCGATGTAGCCAGATTGGTTTAAAAATCACACCTTTAGTTAAACTGGTGTAGCCCTAAGAGTCCAAGCTGGATTTTTGCTGCTCTGCAGCTTGTGGGGATTGTTTACACCAGCACAACCACTCTTGGTGAGTAGGTGGAGCATTCGGTGTAATTTCACACTCACTGTGGGGGGATATTACAATACAAAGTGCATCACTCCTAAGGAGACAGGTGAGAGGTATCCTGTCTCAAACAGGCTGCTGCATGCTGAAAGCAGGTTCTTCACCCCAGAGGGACAAGCCCACAGCTGCAAGCCCATGTGGCTTTGTTTTTAAATGTGACCCCAGAAAGAATTGCCCTCCCACAGCAAACGGGTGAGGGTGAGTGGAATGGGTTTCCACAGCACACTGAGCCTTTGCAAATCAGACCTTGCGTGTGTCTCTGGTGGGATTGGAGGGAGAGGCAGGGGAACAGGTTGGTTGAGAAAGGACAAAGATCTCTCTGTCAGCCTGACTCTAACCCGCAGCGTTATCATCTACTTCAGGTGATGCTTTGCTCAAAGAACTTTTCCTAGGATCACCCAGGGAAATAAGTCAGTGTGGCGATTATTTGGCAGACAGGAAAACGGAGACACAGACAGAGTTGAAATTACTTCTTCAGGGTCCCGCAGTGAAGGAGTTGGGATTGGGAATGGAACCCAGGAGTCCATCCTCCCTGCTCCGCCAGCTAGCTCACTCTATTGCGAGTCTGTCCTGCTCATTCCTCACAAGAGGTGTGTTATGTGTTTCTCTGTGTCCTTCAGCACAAGGCCTGGGAAGCAGCACCATGCGCTTGTTTGCTGTCTGTCTGCTGGAGCCCCATGCATTGTCCACCCTCCTTCCTTAATCCAGATACACTGAGTGCTGTTGACACAAGGTGTTTATTTTGGACGGGTCCCTTTTCTAATGAGCCAAGCTGATGCTGGGTTGAGGTTTCACCCAGGCTAGGAAATTCATTTTCAATTACTCCTCATGCACCTGTGTTATTTTTGTTCCGCTAAGTTTGATCTGGAGCCTTTTCTCTTAATCCTTCCTCTCTTACCAGTAGCAAACATCTGCTGGGTTACTCGCCCCTGCAGCACACCGCACCTGGGGCTCGTGCACGCTTATGCCACAGAGAGATACCCGAGAAAGCATTGGACTTAGGAAGTGCCAGGCCCAGTGAGTCCAGCTTTTCATCTCTGACCATGGCCATCGCCAGATATTTCAGAGGAAGGTGTCAGATCCTGCAACAGCAGGTGTGGGGTAATCTGACCTCCACATTAGGTCTAGTCTTGATCTCTGATAGAGGTTGATTTAGACTTTGAAGACTGATGTGACCCAGGGATCTCTTGGTACCGCCTGGCTGAGAGAACAGGGGTACATAAAGGCAGCGGGGATCCCCTGGGTCTGGTATCCGCAAACTAGTTCACCAGAGAGTGTCATGTAAGGTCTCTAATGAAAGCCTGTGTCACTGGCCATCAGGATCACGGCGAGAGGTATGGACGGACAGTGTGTGAAGAGCTGGGCTATGTACTGACAATAGGTTCTCTGAGTGCTGTGTGTGTGGTAAGCGGAGTGGTGATCCTGATTGAGTCCTGCACGCGGGGGTGTTCTGGTCCCTTGGGAGAGCTCTGTGAGTGCTCAGTGGAACGGGCTGGGCGCTCCAGAGGGACGCTCGGAGGTTGGTGTGTGCCTACCGCTAATCTGTGCATGGAGAGTGAGGCCTGCAGGGCCGGCCAGGTAGTGCTGGTGCTGCCAAGGGCTGGCGGGTTCAGGGAACTGACCCCTGGCAGGTGCAGACGAGACTGTCTCACATTGAGGGCAGGTGGTAGCCAGGTGCCTCACAGCCCTGGGAACGCCTGGGGAGCACCACACATGAGGTTTAATATCCTTTTCAAAATGTTTGATATCTTAACTATTCTAGACCTGGATATTCTCCTCATCCATCTAAATCAAAGGGACTGCGTGTAGTGTCTTGTCCACAGTCAGATTTCAGCTCTGCCAGGTTGGCAGCCCCGTGCAGACAAGGCCTAGGACATGACTCCACATGGGCATGGGTGGCAAAGCCTGGCTCTTGCTCAATGGCTTGGTGCTGAAAGGCCTTGTGAAGCTGTGCCCTCGCACCCCGACAGCACCTGCCCTGGTTCCTGCTGGCCTGGGTTGCTGTGCCCCGCTCTCCGGTTTGTCAGTCCCCCTTTCGTACTTCCCCCCCTCCTGCTGCGTTTCTGTTTTCAGTGACTGACACGGGCAGTGAGGGGACGGGGGGGTGTTTGTACTTGCCTGACTCTGAAAGAGCGGCAAAGCCCCAGCTCCTGGAAGGGAGCGATGACCTAAGTGAGCGTCTCGCCCTCCTGGGTGCAGAGGGCAAGCTGCCCGAGCTCAGGTGCCAGAAGGCAAAGACAGGGAACCTCCCACTGATTCTTTTTTTAAAAATCTCATGATTTTTAGGCCTGTCTCCTGAGAACCCTCAGGGCTGGCGAAGCTGTGAGGAGATGGAGCAGGATTTCTACGGTGCTGTCCAGCCGGCCTGGCTCTCTCTTAATGCCCCCGACTGAAGTCGGCAAGGCACAGACCCTGGCCCCTGGCAGCCCCTTTGACCAGCCAGGGAGAGGCTGGGCACATGCACGGCATGCTGGAGACCTCTCAAAGGGGCGGGCGGGCGGCCGCTCGGGCTGTGCCGGTGAACCAGGGTGACCCCGCGTCTGCCGTGTTTACCAGCCCGGCTTGCGCAAGAGCAGGCCTCCGAGGGGAGAGAGGCAGCGGAGGGGTTACCCTGGCAACCGCTGGCTCCAGTCAAAGAGGGAACAAAATACATCCAATGTGTTAATTCATGGCAACACCTAGGGTTGTGCGGTCCCTGCCCAGGGTGACCCAGCCTGGGGAACGGGAGCCCATGTTCGTCGTTATCCCTCCTGACACCCCCCCCCGGCTATGGGGAGAGGGGGCAACGTTTACACCCCCAGGGGCCTGCAGCTCCCATTGATTTGGGTGAGACCGGAAATGAGGCCAGGTTTTTAGGGACCGAAATGTGGCTTCAGGTGGCTCCCTTTACGCATCAGCTTGTGCTAGTTGCTCCCTGCCGCTGGTCCCTGTTCTGCGGCTGTGTCGGGGAGTTTCCATCGCCTGGGAACACACCGGTCTGGCTCCTTCCGAGAGCCGGAGGGGAAACGTTTTCTTGTTCTGTTTGGGTTGTTTCTTGTTTTCGCTTTTTTTTGTCCTGCAAAAATGTCCAAACCTCTCCATTTTCATCCACCTTTTCCGACACCATGGTCAGGTTTTCATTGCAAAACCAAACCCCCTTTTTTGTCTTCCGTTTTCAGCAACCAAAATCGAAAACATTTTCAGCCGACTAGCTGAATGTTTTCAGTAAAACCCAGCAGTGTGGCCCGGCCAGCTGAAATGTTTCTGGTTTATTGATTGCCGAACAGTTAAAATGTTCTAGTTTTCAGTTTTTCAGCGACACTCCCGCTCCCCCGCCCCATGGAATTCCCTTTTCGACAAATTAGCCACTTTCCATCTACATTTTTTCTGGCCCTCTCTTTTCCTCACCCCAGCCAGGCTGGGCTCCAGCATACCACTGCTGCCCATCTCCCATCCAGCTGTGCCCGCTCTGATCTGCCAGGGGGCCTGGGGCTGGTCTTGAGACTGTGTGTGGGGTTTGGAGCAGCCCTAGCTCAGTGGTGGGGTGAGGAATGTGCAGTGTGGTGGGATGTGGGGGCACCTGCCTTTGGTGAAACGAGTTTAGAATGTGATGAACCCAGCCAGACAAGTTAATTCCTGCAGGGCCATGGCACTCCCTATGCACAAGGCTCTGAAGCCAATGCAGGAAGTTGGGACCGGCAGGGTGCAGGGGCCCAGGAGTTCAGGGCCTGGGCTTGTGATCCCTGAATAGATAGGAGTCTTCTTCTTGTCTGAAGTACTTGTACTCCCTGTTTTCAGCCTGTGAAGGAAGCTGCCACCAGGGAAGACAAACCGGCTGTTGGAGACATCACTCATTTATCTCTTCCTTGTCTCGCAGGGTGTATCCAGACTGTACGTGCACAGGACCCATGGTCTCCCAGGCTGGATGGCGTGCACAGCAATGGGGCATGGGTCTTGCTAAGGGGGTGAGCCCCCTGTTGTTGCTGCGCCGCGTGCGACCCTCTCTGGAGTTCGCTCTTTGGTTTATAGATGGCGGGGCGCTATTGCTCTGCGAACAGGAACGGTCAGGGAACACGCAGCTCCTCGCATGGACCACGGGAGTCCCCTCACCCACTTGGCTGGGCCTCTGAACCAGAGTTCTAGCTAGTTCGTAAATGGCTCTTTGCTGTTTTCCTTCAAGAATGTAACGATGCAGCGTGCGGCTGCTGCCCTCGGGGGTTGAATTGGGACCTCCAAAGCTAAAAGCATGAGGGCTACAGCTTGTGCTAAAGATCCCTCCCTGGGGTGGTAACAGACGGTGGGGGGGTCACAATATCAGGCTGGGGGCACAACTGACCCGCAAACTGGCCCCAGCCCATTCCCAGACGAAGCCTCCTTCTGGTTGGTTCAGCTCAGGATGAGATTGATTTCCCCCCCCGAAGCTGAGTGACTCTGTGCTTTGCAGAGTGAAGCATCCGAGGGGGAAATGAGAAAGGCAGCACTGTGGGTGACAGAAATGGATCGGACTGGCTGGAGCTCCAGCAATGCTGCAAGGCAGGTCTGACCCTCCCACCCGAGCCCGCCAGGGAGATGGGTGTGAGGCCTGCAGGACCAGTTTGGTTTGACCGTCAGATGAACCTGCCCTCTCTACATCATCCCCCTTGCTCTAGTAAAACAAGGACTATTTTCAGTTGGAATTCACCATGCCTCAGCTCCCAGGGGCCGTGCGTGCCCCTTTCTCCCTCAGCTGTCAGTCGGTTTTCTGTATTCACCAGCTTCCCATGGCCTTGGTATCTTCAGCTTTCGACACGGCTTTGGGAACAATCAGGCGGATTTCAGTTTCCCCTGAAGGAATATTTTGCCGCCAAATACATGGAATCTGGAAGCACCAGCTCATAGCTCTCCAACCTGACCTGGCATGTTCTTCACCCCACACCCCTGGGCATCTCCTTTCCTTCAAGTGGCTAGGAGCCAGGCACGCAGACTCCCCACTGGTGCTGGCAGAGAGACAGCAAGTGCCCTAGCACCCCAGTAGTGCTCACAGAGTCTCCCCTGGTGCACAGAGCACCCCTCTACCCTTGTGCACACAACAGCCTGGTAGTGCACACCGCTGGGTCGGCTGTTGCATGCCACATAGCTGTGCTGTCCCAGTTTGAGCAGTGAGCCTGTCAGTGCTAATTACACTCCTGTGCCTGCCCCCAGTCATGCATGAGAGTCCCTGATACTGCATGCAGCATCCTGCTTGTGCACACAAGGCATGATCTGCATTGGGTCTTTGTGAACTTCGTTAAAAGGGAAGAACACAACAAGGTGCAGAATCTGTTCCAATCTCAGCTAATCCGTGGTATGGCAATGGCCCAGGAAAGAGAAGCGTTCACTTCTGCGTGGCTGCTCCAAAGCCAGCCCACAGCAGGACTGAGAGCCCGTGTGAAATGAGTTTGAGAGTCCCAGCTGAATCGGCCACCTCACAAACACAGCACAACAGCCGCTGACAGTGAGCCCCTGCCCCTGCCCATGGACGCCCAAGAGCGCTCGGGGCACTTTGGATCCTAACTCACAACGTTCTTCCCAAAACTTCCAATGTCTGGGCTCGTGAGGCTCCAGAAGAGGGACTGTGTGATTACGGAGAAAATTGCTGACTTGTTGAATGAGATGAATACAGTGCTGGGAAAAATCTTACAGCATTAGTAAGTGGCTGCAGGAATTGGCCGCTTCCCAGGAGGATCCATCTGTGTAGGCCTGAGACACTGAGCAGTCCAGAGATTTTCCCTGTTGAAGCAACAGGCAGACTTTGCAAAATGGAGCAAAGATCTGCAGTGCTAGGGCACAGGTAGTCAGGCCCCCAAGAGACGGTCTCTGAGTTCTGAGGACTCTTGGGGCTGGGGAGTAGGGAAGAGGAGCATGCTAGTGCACCATGGAATTTCGCCAAGCAGGTACTGTGAGGGGCCCCTCCAACGATTCCAAACTGCAGCGGCAGCTCTGTGCTGTGCAGCCCGTTTGCCAGCAGCTCTGGAGTGACCTGACCACACTTGGAACCGTCTCAGAAAGCCGCTCACGCTGGCAGCAGAGTAGCTGAGCTAGAGCTGGGCTGAAATACTGAGTGCCTCTGCCCCTCTCTGCTGCTTTTCTGAAACAGGCTGGAGCCTTTCTGACAACTTTTAAACTGCGTGACAAGCGTCTCTGAAAGGTGAGAGATGCAGGAGGCCATGGTGAGACCTGGGTGGGGTTCTGGTTCGGTGCAAGGTTCAGATTTCCCTGTGCCATCATCTCTCGAGCTGTTCTCCCACGACTGCAGCCCATTTGGAATAGTGGGCGCTTTGTAAGATCAATTGCTCTTGTTGGGTTTCCACTATCTTGATTCTTGCCAGATTTCATTCATATCTGGACTGAAACTGGAAAATAGATGCCATACTAGGTCAGACCAATGGTCCGTCTATCCCAGTGTCCTGTCTTCCAACAGGGGCAGGTACCAGACGCTTCAGAGGGAATGAACAGAAAAGGGCAATTTATCAGGTGATCCATCCTCTGTGGTCCAGTCCCAGCTTCTGGCAGTCAGAGGTTTAGGGTCACCCAGAGCCTGGATTGCATCCCTGACCATCTTGGTTAATAGCCATTGGATGAGCCATCAGCCATGAACTTATATCGGGGTAGGCAACCTATGATTTTCAGTGGCACTCACACTGCCCAGGTCCTGGCCACCGGTCGGGGGGCTCTGCATTTTAATTTAATTTTAAATGAAGCTTTTTAAACATTTTTAAAACCTTATTAACTTTACATACAACAATTTAGTTATATAACAGTTTAGTTATATATTATAGATTTATAGAAAGAGACCTTCTAATATCTATAATATATAACTAAACATATATTATATATTATATATTATATCTATAATATATAACTAAACATATAACAGTTTAGTTATATATTATAGATTTATAGAAAGAGACCTTCTAAAAATGTTAAAATGCATTACTGGCCCGCGAAACCTTAAATTAGAGTGAATAAATGAAGACTCGGCACACTACTTCTGAAAGGTTGCCGACCCCTGACTTATCTCATTCTTTTATGAACCCAGTTATACTTTGTGCTGACTGGCAGAGGGTAGAGGGTGCATCAGGGCTGCAGGGATCCCCTGGGTGTGGGATCCACATACTGGTTTACCAAAGAGTGCCAATGAAAGCCTCTGTCAGACCAGTCATCAGAATCGCTGGAGAGCTATGTGTGGAGTTAGGGATATAAACTAAATTTGTGTTCTCTACATCTGTAAGTTAAGGCACCTCACCAAGCGGTGATCCCCATGGCCCGGTGGTCAGGCAGGGGGAAGAGAAGCTTAGCTTACTCTGGCTGCTATGTGCAAATTAAGTGTTGGATGGTTCACATTGGGCGGCCATTTACAGTCAGAGCAAAATGCTAATCAACAGATTGCAGGGGCTGCAGGAAAAAAACAGAAACAGATGGTGAAATCCTGGTTAGGAGTAGGTTTCAGAGTAACAGCCGTGTTAGTCTGTATCCGCAAAAAGAAAAGGAGTACTTGTGGCACCTTAGAGACTAACAAATTTATTTGAGCATAAGCTTTCGTGAGCTACAGCTCACTTCAATGGGAACAATACCTGAGATGCAAATAGAGTGACCAGATGTCCCAATTTTATAGGGACAGTCCCGATTTTTGGGTCTTTTTCTTATATAGGCTCCCATTACCCCCCACCCCCTTTCCTGATATTTCACATTTGCTGTCTGGTCACCGTAGATGCAAATGAAACCCCAGGGGAGAGGAGTTGTCAGCGGCTGGGGCTCATGAAAGGAGGGGCTCGCCAGCCTGACTGAAAACTGCTGTGGAAAGGCCTTTGGGCGAGCAGGAACTTAGGGTGTTAGGGCTCCAGGATGCAGGCGGTGATGCTGATTGATCTGTAACCCTTGGTTTCCAATGTTTCGGTTCAGTAGTATTTGAGTCTCTGTCCTCTGTGAAATTGCATGGAAACTTTTTAAAGACACCATAATAGAGGCTCAACTTAAATGTATACCCCAAATTAAAAAACACAGTAAGAGAACCAAAAAGGAGCCACCGTGGATAAACAACAAAGTAAAAGAAGCAGTGAGAGGCAAAAAGTCATCCTTTAAAAAGTGGAGGTTAAATCCTAGTGAGGAAAATAGAAAGGAGCATAAACTCTGGCAAATGAAGTGTAAAAATACAAGTAGGAAGGCCAAAAGAAGAATCTGAGGAACAGTTAGCCAAAGACTCAAAAAGTAATAACAGTTTTTTTTTAAGTACATCACAAGCAGGAAGCCTGCTAAACAACCAGTGGGGCCACTGGATGATCAAGGTGCTAAAGGAGCACTCAAGGACGATAAGGCCATTGCGGAGAAACTAAATAAATTCTTTGCGTCGGTCTTCACAGCTGAGGATGTGAGGGAGATTCCCAAACCTGAGCCATTCTTTTTAGGTGACAGATCTGAGGAACTGTCCCAGATTGAGGAAGTTTTGCAACAAATTGATAAATCATTAGAGGAAGTTTTGGAACAAATTGATAAATTAAACAGCAGTAAGTCTCCAGGACCAGATGGTATTCACCCAAGAGTTCTGAAGAAACTCAAATGTGAAATTGCAGAACTACTAACAGTCGTCTGTAAACTATCATTTAAATCAGCTTCTTTACCTTATGACTGGAGGGTAGCTAATGTGATGCTAATTTTTAAAAAGAGTTCCAGAGGTGATCCCAGGCCTGTAAGCCTGACTTCAGTACCGGGCAAACTGGTTGAAACTATAATAAAGAACAATATTGTCAGACATATAGATGAACATAATTTGTTGAGGAAGAGTCAACATGGTTTTAATAAAGGGAAATCATGCCTCACTAATCTGCTAGAATTCTTTGAGTGGGGTCAACAAGCATGTGGACCAAGGGGGTCCAGTGGATATAGTATACTTAGATTTTCATAAAGCCTTTGACAAGGTCCCTCACCAAAGGCTCTTACGCAAAGTAAACTGCCGTGGGTAAGAGGGAAGGTCCTCTCATGGATTGGTTAAAAGATAGGAAACAAAGGGTAGTTATAAATGTTTGCAGAATGGAGAGAGGTCAATAGTGGTGTCCCCCAGGGGTCTGTTCTGGGACCAGTCCTATTCAACATATTCATAAACAATCTGGAAAAAGGGGTAAACAGTGAGGTAGCAAAATGTGCAGATGCCACAAAATTACTAAAGATAGTTAAGACCCAACCAGACTGCAAAGAGCTACAAAAGGATCTCTCAAAACTGGGTGACTGGGCAACAAAATGGCAGATGAAATTTAATGTTGATAAATGCAAAGTAATGCACATTGGAAAACATAATCCCAACTATACATATACAATGATGGGGTCTAAATTAGCCGTTACCACTCAAGAGAGAGATCTTGGAGTCATTGTGGATTGTTCTCTGAAACCATCCACTCAATGTGCAGCAGCAGTCAAAAAAGCAAACAGAATGTTGGGAATCATTAAGAAAGGGATAGATAATAGGACAGAAAATATCATATTCCCTCTATATAAATCCATGGTACGCCCACATCTTGAATACTGCGTGCAGATGTGGTCGCCCCATCTCAAAAAAGATCTATTGGAACTGGAAAAGGTTCAGAAAAGGGCAACAAAAATGATTAGGGGTATGGAATGGTTTCTGTATGAGGAGAGAATAATAAGACTGGGACTTTTCAGCTTGGAAGACACGGCTAAGAGGAGATATGATTGAGGTCTATAAAATCATGACTGGTGTAGAGAAAATAGATAAGGAAGTGTTGTTTACTACTTCTCATAACACAAGAACTAGGGGTCACCAAATGAAATTACAGGTTTCAGAGTAGCAGCCGTGTTAGTCTGTATTCGCAAAAAGAAAAGGAGGACTTTTGGCACCTTAGAGACTAACCAATTTATTTGAGCACAAGGTTTTCATGAGCTACAGCTCACTTCATCAGATGCATTCAGTGGAAAATACAGTATTTGAGCACAAGCTTTCGTGAGCTAGAGCTCACTTCATTGGATGCATTCAGTGGAAAATACAGTGGGGAGATCTCCACTGTATTTTCCACTGAATGCATCCGATGAAGTGAGCTGTAGCTCACGAAAGCTTGTGCTCAAATAAATTTGTTAGTCTCTAAGGTGCCACAGGTACTCCTTTTCTTTTTGCAAATGAAATGAATAGGCAGCAGGTTTAAAACAAAAGGAAGTATTTTTTCACACAACACTCAGCCAACCTGTGGAACTTGTTGCCAGAGGATGTTGTGAAGGCCAAGACCATAACAGGGTTCAAAAAAGAACTAGATAAATTCATGGAAGATGGGTCCATCAATGGCTATTAGCCAGGCTGGGCAGGGATGGTGTCCCTAGCCTCTGTTTGCCAGGGCTGGGAATGGGCGACAGGGGATGGAATTGATGATTCCCTGTTCTGTTCACTCCCTCTGGGGCACCTGGCATTGGCCACTGTCGGCAGACAGGACACTGGGCTAGATGGACCTTTGGTCTGACCCAGTAGGGGCGTTCTTATGTTCTTAAATAATCTTATCCTTGCTTTCTCTAGAAACAAAGCTAAGTGCTGTGTGCTCAGCAGAGCTGGGGACTAGACAGAACTAGCAAACTCAGGTGTAACTGTTCCTTTGGGAGCAGCAGGCCTGGTCATTGTGTGAGTGTCCAGCAGACGAGGGGTGGGTGGACACTGCAGCGGGCGCAGGGAGGATGCTGGGCTGGAGCATGTCTGTCAGTAGCCTGAATGAGGGACAGCAGAGGGTTTGTGCTGCGTGTGGCTGGGCTGTCAGGGAGCTGACCCCTGGCGGGCACAGACCAGGCTCCCTCGCGTGAAGGGCAGGTGGTAGCCACCTAGCTCACAGCTCTGCGATCTCTGGGAAGCCAAGAATGCGTTTTTTCTAAACGAGATGCTCTTGTTCTCCCACAGCAATGGGACTCGCAGCAGGAATTAGTTACAGCAGAGGGGGGCAAACTTTTTCAGAGTGTCCCCCCCCCCCCCAACCTGCTATAAAAACTCCGCGGCCCACCTGTGTCACAATTGTTTTTCTGCATAGACAAGCCAGGGTCAGCGTCAGGGGGTAGCACGTAGGGCAGTTGGCTGGGACCCCATGCCACGGGGCCCTGCAAAGCTGAGTTGCTCAGGCTTCAGCTTCAGCCCTGGGTGGCAGGGCTTGGGACCTGGGCTGCCGCCCTGCTTTGGCTTTTTGCCCTGGGCCCCAGCGAGTCTAATGCCAGCCCTGCTTGGCAGACCCCCTGAAACCTGCTCATGGTCCCCCAGAGGGCCCCGGACCCCTGGCTGAGAACTGCTGAATTAAAGGAAGATTTGTGACCTGTGTTCTGCAGGAGGTCAGAGCACCATGGTCTCTTCTGGCCTAAGAAGCCCAAACCCGAGATGTGGGTCTGGATTGGCAAGGTTCCAAGCAGAACCTCCCGTCTCCTCCTTACACCCAAACGGTTGTAAACCGAAGAACCCAGCCTTACTCCGGCTCTGGCTCCGGTGCGCGTGATTGGTGCTGTGACCACACCAGATAGCCATGCAGTGTCCCACCAGGAAGCCCGCCCACGGCAGGAGCCACGGGAGCTCTCGGGAGAGAAGGGGCGTGAGTGGTGCAGGGGATTGCAGCGGCGGTGTGACTGGCTGCATGCACAGTGTAGGGGGATGAGCGAGGAAGGGCAGCATTCGCACCCCCTCATTTCCTCTGAAACATCTCTCTCTCATCTCCTGGCTAAATAGGTACTTCCAGCCCTGGAGAATAATTAAGACTCCCCAAATGCCACATAATTAGAGGGGAAGGTTGCTGTGAAAGCCACAAGCTCGCGCTCCACATGCAGGAGCCGGAGAGACAATTTTCTAGGAAATCAATTACAAAGCCTACGCTCCCTCCCCAGCTCAGACAAGCTGCACCACAGCAGGTCCTGGGGAGCTCAGCTGAGACAACAGAGTGCGTGCCTGGATCTGGACAGTGCTCCAGCTGGCCATCGGTTACCCTCATGGGCTCTTTTTGAGAATTCAGCAAAAGCAAAGCTCCAAGGTCTGCTGGCCTGCCTTAGCCATGTCCACCGGAGGATCCAATCAATTTGCAGTTCTAGGCAGGATTCTGCAAAGGTTGCTTGGAAAAATCCACTTTTTCGAAGCTGTCATGTGGTGCCTTTGCTGTTTAAGAAATCCTTTTCATGCCAACCTGTTCCCCTGCAATTAACTCTCCGGACCCCAAAACTAGAGTGTCCTGCTGTTAGGGACAAACCTGTGTTCCATTAAAAACTGCAGAATGCCAAGTGTAATTAAAAACTCTCAGGAGCGTGGTCTGACAGCACTGGAATTCCAGCCACTTCTCAGGGGCGTCAGTTCGCCTGGTGCTGCATTACAGGGGCTCGCAAGCAGAGGGGTGGGCAGTAGTAGATCAGGAAATCAGGGCAGATTCCACAGATTTGTTCTATTACCCCTCGTTATCCCTCCCCCGGAGTGAGCGTGATGTTCACACGCAGGGCCCGGCACCTCTCCCAGCTGTGGCTGGCTGGAGTTCTGTGGGGCACACCACCCTGCGGCATGCCACCCACACGCCCATGGCCCCAGCCCAGATATGCGTGTCCCGGTGGTGTTATCGCAGTCTCTCCTCAGAGAAAATCATGCTACATGTACTGCACCTTTTACAGGGACGGAGGTGTGTCTTGGGATGGGCCAAACTGCACTACCAGGACCCAGTGTACGAAGTGTAGACCAGTAGTCCCCAAACTGTGGGGACTGCCCCTGTAGGGGGGCGCAGAGGAACACTGGGGGGGCCCAGGCAGCTCCCATGGGGGGGAGGGAGGGAGCGCCACCCAGCCCCACTCTGCTCCCAGCTCCACTCCGGCCCTGCCCCCAGGTCCAGACCCCCTGGCCTCAGCCACTGGCACCCAGCCCCGCTCCTGGTTGCAGCTCTGTTCCTGCAAATGGCCCCCAACTCCTGGCCCTCACCATGAGCCCATTCCCGGCCGCAGTCCCCAGCTCCTGGCTCCGACCACGGCCCCAGCTGCAGCGCCAGTCCCAGTCCCGACGGCAGCTCCTGGCCTCAACCGCAGCCCCACTCCCAGCCCCAGCTGCTGACCATGGCTCCCGGGTGTGTGTGTGTGTTGGAGGGGAGGAACAGACCAGGTACCAGGGGGTGGGCGGACCTGGGGCCCAAAAAGTTCAGGGAGCTCTGGTCTAGATAGAAGACTTTGGTAACAAGAGTCTCCTGTAGAGAAGCTAGGAAGAATGCTGCAGTGGCAGCTGGCAATCTAAGGCAGGATACAGACAGGAGACGCTGCCTCAGACTCCTGCTTGGGAAAATATTCCGAGAAGCTTGGAGGTGCGAAGAGACAGTGAGTGTGTGTCCATGTGAATATACAGTTTGCTCAGCTCAAATGCAAAGGGGTTATGCCCAGGCATACACCCTTTGACAGGCAAGACCTTTTAGCCTGGTGGATGGGAATTGCATGTGTCGCACCAGACCCTGAGCTGCGGTAAATCAGTGTCGCTTCGCTGACTTCCAGAGAGCTGTGCTGATTTATGTCTGACAAGGGGCTGGCCCATGGTATATAATCTCAAAGAAATGCTATCCACTCCGCTTCATTTCCTTCCACCCCAAAACCCTCCACAACATCTTCATGTTTTGTTGCCAATTTTGGTAACAGAAACATTTCAGTTCCCATTTGTATTTTCTTGATTTGGGTTTTTTCTCCCCTTTTTTACTTCCCCCCCATTTTTCCCACTGGAAACAAAAATGGAAAAGTGTGTGAAAGTGGGAAAAACCCACTTTTCACCCTTATTTACCATCTTCCAACTTTCCCTGGGGCTTGTGTATCTGGCTGCTGCTATAAGAGAACTGGTGTCCATCAAAAGATTTCTCAGCCAGAGGAGTCTGGACATGTGCTGCAGGGAAAGCCCCTGAGCTGTTGCTGTTAAAAGTGACCTTGGTTTTCTCAGCTAGATCAGTCACTGACCAAATGGCACTGCTGACTGGTCATGTGGATTTTGTATTGTGAAAGAGGTTTGTTTGCTTGGTGCAACTTGCTGGTGTGTGTGTTTCCTTCGCAAATCTGGAGAGGGAGATGAATTGAATTTTCTGTTGACTCCCCCGTTCTATGCCCTTTTTTTGGTGGAAACGGATGGAATTGGGAGTTTCTAGTGATTATCGTAAGCTTAGAATAACCCCAAAACCAGAGGAGAGGAGGCGGAAAGGCCCAAGGAATAGACTGTGGCATCCTGGACTCTGCAATGCGCCTTGCTGGGCGGCATAATCACAACTGGCCTGAGACTCCTTGGTGACCTCCAGTACATGTATAAAATCCTTATTTCTCAAGGTTGTGCATGGCTTTTCTGTGGGAGTTTATGGGAGCTCCTGGCAGGGCTGACCCAAACAACCCCTCCAAAGGGGGAAAGAATGTTTGGCACGTTGGCCGGAACCGCCACAAGAGGGGATGGAAATTGGACAGTGGAAGAGCTGGGCAGGCTTCCTGGGCCAGCCAGCGTGTTCTTGCTGTAACTGGCCGACCCTGGGCTAAGGCCACTTCTGCTCTCCCCTCATTACAGGCTGCCCTAGGCGTCTTGTTTAGGGTGTGGAGAGTCAATAGACAGATCTTGATGTTAATAGGGGTCGTTGTTATGGGGGGTGGGGCAGGAACATGTTTTGGCTGCTGTTTGTCTAAATACCCCAAGCGGGGCTCTCTTTACCGCTAAACCCACGTCTCAACCTGCCCACAGCGCCTAGACACCACCGTGAGGAGTGCCATGGGAGGTACTTGAGAGATCCTTGCTTCCACTGACGACTGGACAGAGATCTCACCCGGGCCCACCAGCACCTGGCTGGGTAACAACAAGAAGCTTCTCTCTGAAGTGCCATCGCCCTGGTCCACAAGGCATCAGGGTGGGGAATCAAAGCCCGGTCTGCCCCATGGCACCAGCTCCGTTTGATCTGTCAGCCTGGCTGGCATTGGAGAGTCTTGTGAGCAAGGATCTGACTTGGTGTTTACTCTGACAAAACAGGTGTGTTCTTAACTGGGGTTAGCTAACCCAGGTTAAAACAGCAGGGGAGGCACGGCACCTCGGCTTTAACTTGGGTCAGCAGCTCCAGTTCCACCCAGGCTTTGACTTGAGCTGCGGACCCCAGGTGAAAGCAAAGCTGTGTCCTCACGGCTGTTGTAACCCGGGTTAGCTAACCCCAGTTAAGAGGACGCCTGGGTTTGCAGTGTAGACATACCCCTAGGCACCGAAAGGCTTCTGGTGCCAGCTGGGAGCGGGAAAGGCGGGTGTCACGAGTTTGCCAGACCTTGGTGTTAATTGTCTGCAGGCTGCTCCGAGGATGTAACTCACATTGGGTGGGCAGAAGGCGTGAGAGGCAAAGCAGTGGTTTGTGGCAGCAGCTGGTATGCTGCACTGGGAGTGGCTCCCTCGAGGGCGCTGGCTGTGGGATACGCAGCCCTCTGGCTCTCCGGCATTGCTTTGAACCCAGCCAGCCAGTGAAAATCGTGAATCAAGTCTGGTGTGTCAGTGTGAAGCTGCTGGTCTGGTTCTTAGTGCACAGGAGTCCAGGTGGCACCACGGTCCGAGAAACCAACCTCCTGGGGGCAGGGCAGCTGGGCAGCGGAGGGCTCAGGGGGCAGGGAGTGGGGCAGCACACCCTGCTCTGTGCAGTAACAGAGGACGTTGCCTGCAGGCCAGTGATTCTGCAGCTTAGTGCCAGCAGCGCTGAGCAGGCCAAGAGTTCAGAGGCGGCTGAGCGCCAGGTGGCTGATTCGTGAGCGCCCCTGGCCCGGGTTAGCCTCTTGCAGAAGGCAGGACAAAGTCCAGTGCCCCAGGGAAGGCTGGTGGCTACTGCTTCCACCCACACGCCCCTGGAAAGGACAAAGGTGGTGAGGAGGGGCAGGCTGCAGCCCCGCCTCGTGTTCCCAGAGCTCTGGGGCAGAGGGAGGGCAGCAGGCTGGGAAACTCCACTCGGCCCACCCCACAATCATCCTCTCTCCGCCCGGCAAGAGCCGGCCTGTTCAGCTGTTACGGGGAGAGGCCAGAAGGGGAGCCTGCGGGGCCTCTCTGAGACATTCCTAAAGCCGCTGGGTTGGGCCGGGCTGGGCTGGGCCCTGTGGCATGTTTGCAGGAGGTCAGGCTGTGGTTAATAGCCCTGTGGGACACCAGATCCAGTGCTGGGGACAGGCGCTCTCTGGGCCGCCACGTGAGACCCAGTCGCCCCACGTTGGCAACAGAGGGGTGTTGCCTAGACACACCCAGACAGGCCTGTTTCCCCAGCGGCCGCCACCTTCACAGAATTTCACCAAAGGGGCCGTGGAGGGGGGTGGGGGTGGGGGCGCTCTGCCGAAAGCTGAGAACTCGCTGGTTGTCAAGCCTGCTGTCGTGGTAATAACTGTCCTTTTTGGGGAAACAGAAACAGCGGAGATGGGCTACAGCTGTTGCAGTTGCTGTTGCTGAAGTCTGATCCCGTTTCCCAAGGAGAGGGAGGGTGGGGGCATCATATCCTTTACTGGACCAACTTCTGTTGGTGGAAGAGACAAGCTTTCAAGCTTCACTGGGTTCTTCTTTGAGTGTCGCAGCTACATACAGTGGGACAGATTGTTAAGCATAAGGGGTTAACATGTTGCAAGAAACCAGTTCGAGTGAAGTGTGAAATTAACACTTCTGCAGTTCTGGGACAAAGGAGGCTTAGTAGGTTACCAACTGTTTAAATGAGCCGTCAAACCAGCATCTCAAGAAGAGACCATGATTTTATTAGTATCTAGCAGAGTTATGAATCTGAGTTCCCAAGCTTGTCTTTTGAAGGTGCTGTACGGGTTTCCTTTGATAGGTCAGATCTGGAGTGATCACTTTGTGAAGCGCAAAAAGAACAGGAGGACTTGTGGCACCTTAGAGACTAACCAATTTATTTGAGCATAAGCTTTCGTGAGCTACAGCTCACTTCATCAGATGCTGTAGCTCACGAAAGCTTATGCTCAAATAAATTGGTTAGTCTCTAAGGTGCCACAAGTACTCCTTTTCTTTTGCGAATACAGACTAACACGGCTGCTACTCTGAAACCTGTCATTTGTGAAGCGTGTTCACCCACAGGTGATGGAGTATTTTGTCTTGTATCATTTTCTTGGTGAGTTCATTCATAGCATAGCGATTGTCTGGTGTCACCCACATAATTATGTCTGGTGTCACCCACATAATTCTTGCATTAGATACACTTACTGAGGTGTACCACATATTGTGACAGGTGTGTGTAGGACCCATGGATCTGGAAAGGTGTGTTATGGGGGATGTTGATCATCGTAGCTGTGGAGATATGTCTGGAGGATTTGAATCGGAACCCCAGCACCCCTGGGTCTAGGCTAGCGGGGGCCAGATGGCTTCTTGAGCGCAGCTTTTCGGGCTCAGTTAGGGCCAAGTGGTCTTCCTGGCTTCAATGGGGCCATTTGTGAAGGAAAGATCTGTCCCCCGTGAGCGTGGGTGTCCACGGATGGCCCTTGGGAAGTTCTGTTCAGCAGAGTTCACAGGCTGGTGCCGGTAATGAAAGTGAAAGCCCAGCAAATCCCATGTGGCCAGCGAGACTGCAGAAGCAGAAGCAAACGTACTGAGTATTGCTTCCTGCAGCAGAACGCCTGGCTACAGGAGTCCAGGAACTGCCCAGCCGACGCAGCCTCTGGGCCATTATCCTGTCTCCCTCAGTGACCTATGCAGAAAGGCAAAAACCCCTCAGGATGTCCACAGAGGCAGCACAGGGCACAGACAGCTGCATCTTAGAAGCTGCCCTTGCCAGCGCTGCAAGGGGGCCCTGCACAATTGATGTCTCAGTGGTGCCTGTGGCCATGGGTTAGTAACTGCTCTCCATCCCTTGCCCCCAGCTGTGTGGGGTCCCTGCTACGGAGAAGCACCATACTTACATGGGAGGGAGGGGGCAGCAGTGGCCCCACCAAGCATGTCAGTGTGGCCCAGGGGGGAACTGGAAGCCCAGCGGAGCTAGAGGAGCCAGAAATATCGCTGGCATCTCTTTCCCTTCCGTCTTCAGGAGCGACAAACCAACTTGCCTGGGCCCCCAAGGCCCACTTCACACAACAGGAAGTTCTGACCCCATTGCAGGGAAACCAAGCCACTGACAGTGACTCAGACTTACCGGAGTTACAGTGACCCGCCTTCGGGACATCCAGGCTTTATTATCGTAACTCTCTGCACTTAGGCATGAAACCACCAACCTCAGTGCTACAATTGGGTCAGAATCCAGCAGCCCATGTACTTAGTAACACAGGCTGGTGTAAGACCATCGCGCAGTACTCCGCTTTGCCTTGGGTCTCCTACAGGCAGCTGTGCCCTGCAGGAGTAAGGACCAGGTACCATTACAGGGGTATTAAACCTTGTGCATGAGGGCTCACACCAATCTCTAACTACCAGAAACCAAGGTGAGACTATGTAGGGGCAGATTATCCCACAACTGCTTCCTAGGGAGCCTTTTCACCTCCCTGGGAAGATGTGCTGTTGGAGGTGGGATACTGGACCTTTGGTCTGATCCAGTCTGGCAATTCTGACATTCCCGACATTCCCAATCAATACCCTAACGACTGCAATTGGGGACGCTCCCCTTATTCATGTGTGTCTAATCTATTTGAATCCTCAGCGGTATCCTGCAGCAGGGAGCATACGATTTTGCATTCTGCCTGTTTTCAACAGCTGCCTAAACAGACTCCAGCGAGAGACTGCTGAATTGGAATTAATTTGCAAACTGGATACAATTAACTTAGGCTTGAATAAAGACTGGGAGTGGATGGGTCATTACACAAAGTAAAACTATTTCCACCCCCTCCCCCCGCTGTTTCTCAGCCGTTCTTGTCAACTGCTGGAAATGGCCCACCTTGATTATCACTACAAAAGGTTTTTCTCCCCACTCCCCTGCTGGTAATAGCTCACCTTACCTGATCACTCTCCTTACAGTGTGTATGGTAACACCCATTGTTTCATGTTCTCTGTGTATATAAATCTCCCCACTGTATTTTCCACTGAATGCATCCGACGAAGAGAGCTGTAGCTCACGAAAGCTTATGCTCAAATAAATTTGTTAGTCTCTAAGGTGCAACAAGTCCTCCTTTTCTTTTTGCCTGTTTAATGTCACTGTTCTTGTATTGTAGGGTGGAAACAGCATGCAATGAAATCTCCATCGTACACCTTCCACAGACCGCCTGGGTGATGTGACCGTGAGTTACGATCTCGAACAGCAAAGATCCAGCTGAACTCTGAATACAGCACAGTGAAATTTGGAAAAACCCCAAACTAAACCCAGCAGCTCTTTAGCTGATTAACCTGGAATAAGGAAGCCAGAAAACCACCATGATTTTGGGTGATGATCTCACTCCTACTGCACTTGCTTAGCAGTGATTTCCCTCCCCCTCCCAATTACATGCAAGTCCTTGGCACAACTAGTGCTGCATCCAAAAGAACTCTCTGTCCATCCAGAAAGCACGTTTCTCTCATGTTTGGCTGGCTGGAGCACACTGTAATGCAGGCAGTTATTCTGAAAACTGGATTATTCATTATGTTTTACCGTAGTGCCTAGTTTTGAGCTGCCAGGCACTGTACACACACAGAACCAAAAGGTGGTCCTGCCCCCAAAGAGTGTACCAGACACAAGCCAGACCAATGTGGGGAATACACAGACATACTGGTCAGCTGTAGCGTCTGTACACCTGCTGCCCCACTCGTGTTAATTTAGTGGTCAGTGTCACAGAAAAGGAGTTTTGAGCAGGGGTTGAAAGTGAATAGTTATCTAGCTTTGAGGGGGTTTAGAGGGAGCCCCTCCCTAGGGTGAGGGGCAGCAGGAGAGAAAGCACAAAGGTGCTGGTCTGAAAATGTAACTAGTGGGTGATGGAGGCTGGCACCATGGGAATCGACTCTCGGCGGAGAGCTGACGGGTAGGGTGGGGTCCGGGGAGAGGCTGAAAGTGAAGGCAAGTAGCTTCCTTGTGATGCCGTAGAGAAGGGGGAGCCACTGGAGGGATGCAGAGACAGGAGTGCCATGGTCGAAGTGCCAGGCTAGGAGAAGGATCTTTGCTGCAGCATTCTTATGGGATCTGGGCGGGTAAGGCTGCATTTGTCAAAGGCTGCAAAGGCAGGAGAAGGGACTATGAGCCCATGTGTGTGTCTGGCTCTCAAGATGCCACTGCCAAGCCTCCGAGGGGGGCAACGGTGCAGCCCTTGGGTAACAGGGCTGTCTGGGCAGCGCAAAGCCCACGTGCTGCTCAGCTCTTCTGGGGGGGGGTTGGAATGGGGTTTGTACTGGCCCCTGGCCTAGGGCTAAATTGGGGGCTCTTGCTGAGCACGAGGAGAAAGTGAAACTTCCAGGGGAACTGCACAGGAAGAATGTAGCTGTGGGCCCTGTACGGTCTGGGCTGCACAGAGAAGGCCTAAGAGGCTAGGAGATTTTCTGTGGTTCCTTTTCAGCCTTAGATAGAACAAAGAGCTCGACTCTCTTTTCCCTGGTTCTATTCGAGGTCTCCCTGGAGGAACCAGGCAGGGGGCTTGGGAGCCCTCTTAGCTCTGCTAGCTAGTCTGGGGCGAGGGTCCTGATGCTGCCGGGTCTGCCCTGGAGGCTCCCATGGCAGTATGGGGCCCTTGGCGTCACTGGTGCCACAAGCCAACCCCTTATCCTGCCACCCGCAGAGGGGAAGCCAAGCCAAGCCGGCAAGAACTGGAACCCCACCTCTGGAGGGAAAGGCAGCTGCCCTGTTGTGTGAGGTGGACTGGCCCCTGCCCCTGCCCCACAGAGGGGCAAAAGGAAGCACAAACCCCATTGCTATTCGCTCTGCAAGTCACCTCTACTGCTCTGCGGGGGGGAGAGGCGGGCGGGGGGAATGTGGGGCTGCACTGGGGACAGGAGGGTGAGGGCAGGGAGGAATGTGGGGGCAGGTAATCAGGGGAGCTCACATGGGGAAGGGAAGGGGGTTGGGGAGGGGACTGCGGTATGAGGAAGGGCAGTGGGGTGCAGGGAAGAAAGAAAAGGGAGCTGCCCAGGAGGGCAGGGACCTAGGAGCGATGGGGTCAGTGGGGTGCGGGGTCTGTGGGGGAAAGGGTAGTGGGTACCGGGTGCTGGGCCCGGGGGGGGGCTCTGTGGGGGGCGCTCGGGGGGGCCGGGGGAGGAGCCTCAGGGGAGAGGGGGGCGGGGCCGGGCGCTGGGCCGGGGGGGGCTCCGGGGGCGGGGCCGGGGGGGGGCTTCGGGGGGGCCGGGCGCTGGGCTCGGGGGAGCTGAGGGGCGGGTCGGGGGGGGCCGGGCGCTGGGCCGGGGGCGGGGCTCGGCGGGGAGGGGGGGCCGGCGGGGGCGGCGGCTCGGGGGGGGCTCGGGGGGGCCGGCGGGGAGGGGGGGCGGGGCGCGGGGGGGCCGGGCGCTGGGCCGGGGGCGGGGCGCGGGGGGGCCGGAGGGGGCAGAGCCGGCCCCGGAGCCGAGTCGGGAGCAGCCGCCGCCGCGGAGCGAAGCGGAAGCCGGGGCCGGAGCCGCCCGGCGCGGCCGGAGGTAGGAGCGGGCCGGGCCGGGTTTCGCTCCAGCTCCGGGGCGCCGCCCCCGACGCTCGCTCCGGCCGCCCGCGCGGGCCGGGCCCGGGGACCCCGGTGGGGGCGGGGCGGGGCCTGCGGGCGGTAAACAAGGGGGGGCGGCAGCGCGCGGCCTGGCCGGGCCCGGGGCGGCGACACGGACAGACCGAGACGGTGACTGACTGACAGACAGACACTGACACAGAGACAGGCCGACTGACGCACGCACACTGACTGGCTGACTCTGACTGACTGACTGACACACACAGACACTGACTGACACAGGCACTGGCTGACTCTGACTGACACTGACACACACAGGCTCTGACTGACTGACACAGGCACTGGCACTGGCTGACTGACACACACACACACACAGGCTCTGACTGACTGACACAGGCACTGACTGACACACACAGGCTCTGACTGACACACACAGGCACTGGCACTGACTGACACACACAGGCTCTGACTGACACACACAGGCTCTGGCTGACTCTGACTGACACTGACACACACACAGGCTCTGACTGATTGACGCAGGCACTGGCACTGGCTGACTGACGCAGGCACAGGCACTGACTGACACACACACACACAGGCTCTGACTGACACAGGCACAGGCACTGACTGACACAGGCACTGGCTGGCTGACACACACAGGCTGACTACCATGGACGGGCTGACACTGCCAGGCTGTTGGGTGAGACAGAGGCCCAGACAGACAGACCGTCACCGGTCTGGGTCATCCTGAGTGGCTGTGGGGAAAGAGAGGCAGGAGGAGCCCTGTGGGGCGCAGGTCCCTGCGCCAGGAGGTGGCGGGACCCCCATTCCCCTCTCACCTGTGGCTGGTGCTTCCCCACCTGCACCTTGAGCCGTGCATGCAGGGGGTGGGTTGCTTTGGCTCCGGCTCCCCAGTTCTCGGGGTGGGGCTGTGAACCTGGTGAAAGGAGCAGGGCGTTTACGTCCTAGACGCAGGGTGAGGACATTCCCATGTGCTGCTCTCTCCCCTCCTAAATTCTTGAAGGAACCTCACACTCCCTCCTCCGGAAGAGAATGGTGTTCCCAGAGCCATAAGAACGGCCAGACTGGGTCAGACCAAAGGTCCATCTAGCCCAGTGTCCGGTCTTCTGGCAGTGCCCAATGCCAGGGGCCCCAGAGGGAATGGACAGAACAGGGAATCATCAAGCGATCCATCCTCTGTCTCCCATTTCCAGCTCTGGCAAACAGAGGCTAGGGACACCATCCCTGCCCACCCTGGCTAATAGCCATTGATGGACCTGTCCTCCATGAACTTATCTAGTTCTTTTCTGAACCCAGTTATAGTCTTGGCCTTCACAACATCCTCTGGCAAGGAGTTCTACAGACTGACTGTGCGTTTGTGGAAAAAATACTTCCTTTTGTTTGTTTTAAACCTGATGCCTGTTAATTTCATTGGGTGACCCCTAGTTCTTGTGTTATGACAAGGAGTAAATAACACTTCCTGATTTACTTTCTCCACCCCAGTCATGATTTTATAGACCTTGATCATATCCCCCCTTTGTCATCTTTTTTCCAAGCCAAGAAGTCCCAGTCTTATTAATCTCTCCTCATATGGAAGCCGTTCCATACCCCTCATCATTTTTGCTGCCCTTTTCTGAACCGTTTCAAATTCCAATAGATCTTTTTTGAGTTGGGGCAACCACATCTGCATGGAGTATTCAAGCTGTGGGTGTACCCTGGATTTATAGAGAGGCCAGGGTTAGTGCTTGACCTCTCTCGTCATCGGGGGGTCCCCGTTCTTAACTGGCACTGTCCTGTCATCAGCCTGGCACTCTTGTTCCACCTCTGTGCTGCTCCGTGCTGTAGTTCAAAGCGCTGCATGAAAGTCTGGTCCTGGTGATTGCACTCGGGATAGTAGCTGATTTGGCTAGAGCCCGGGGTGTCTAGTGCATGAAAGCCACTCCCACCAGCTGTGTCTAATTGAGCAGTTTGGGAACAAACCAGCTTCCACTGTTTTGCTAGCTCTGGCGATGGTGCTAGAGTAAGGCCTTGCTTCCACGTAGACAGTGCAGACCCCAGCGCAGCTAAAGCAGGGCACCCGCTACCTCCCCCCGTGTGGCTGAGGTTTTGCCAGTATGATGGTGCTTTTACCCGCATAGCTTATTCCCATATGGGAAGGACAATACGCTATATCGGTACAAGGCACCTTTATACTGGTATAACTGCATCCACAGCAGGAATTGTACTGGTACACCTATGTCCGTAACAAACCATCCCCCAGCCCACATAAGTATGCTGGTACAAACCCTGTGGTTGGCCAGACGTAAGAGAGGGCAAGAGTGTGTGTGGCTGCCGCGTTGTACAATGGGGCGCTGACCTGGTCAGGGTCTCTAGGCCCGACTGTAATATGCATAGATAATAATATTTTCAATCTGCTTGAAGCAAAATTATGCAACATGGTGGTAAAAAGGCTTGTGCTTTCTCTGCATCAGAGCTAATGCCGTGATAGGAGATCACCTGAAGAACCCTAGCACAGGAAGACAAGGAGGGCAGGAGATCTTGCAGAGTGGGTGAGTCAGTGACAGGGCAGAGGAGATGCCAGCCACGGAGGACAATTTGAACAAGTAAAAAGAAATGGAATGTTTTGTGTTGTCAAAGCCCTGACCCTGTAATCGGACCTGTACGGAGCCCCGTAGACTTCACCAGGACTATGTGCAGGTGCATGGGTCTGTCTGCTCAGGTCCAGTTGTGGGATCAGTTATAGGATCAGGGCCTAATTGTATGGTTCTGAAATGCACAGCCCCCGGATTGCATTGCCCAGAAACCAAAGTGAAACCAACATCTTGGTTTTAGAGTTGTTTTGTACCTGCCCTTTGAAGAGGGGATTTCTTCAAACACCTGCTTCACATGAGCCAGGATGGGGTGGGGAGGAAGTGTTAAAGTCGACCAAGAGAGGTAACAGCTTTGTAAATATTTTGGTCATTGTGAAACTCAGTGTCACTAAACTCAACGTAAAAACCCCCAAACCTTGGGTGCAGGCTGTAGGTAGTTTTTGCAGTGTCAGTACCAGGGCCTTACTGCCGGCAGTGTGTTTGTGTGGTGAGAGCAGAGACAAACTACTTAATTCAGTTCTCAAGCTGGTTGCATAGCATCTCTGTCTCTTCCAGTGAAATTCACATCCTGTCTCACAGAGCCGGCACAACCTCTGTTCTTATCCTAGGTAAGCCCTATGGGGTGTAAAAGACAGGTCTCATGTGGCCATCACCCAGTGTCCTTTCTAGAGTGACATCCATACCATGCTTGTGGTATAGGGCATTAGTCTGAAATGTTGGACTTCTCGCTCTTCCTCACAACACTATCCCCTCCCCCAACCAACTTCAATACAGACAAGGTGCCTTGGCCTGGGAATGATAGGCCAGTTAGGATTGACTGGCATGGTAGAGGGCCTGTCCTGGAGATGACTGTGAGGATGATGGTGAGAGTTCAGCCTGCTGCCTCGCTCCAGGTACAGTTTGCATTCCCTGCTGTACCGTGTGAGAAAGTGGATTTCCCCTCCTCAGCGTAAACCTCTAGGGCATGTTGCTATAGGCTTTATTATATATTATTTGTATTGTCATAGCACCCAGGAGACCTACTCATGGACCAGCACCCCATTGTGCTAGGCACTATACAAACAGTACAAACAAGATGGTAGCATGATACTGTTTGGTACTTCCCCCATATGTGTCTCTTTGTACGTAGGTGTTTCGTTTCCTAGCCTTGTGTGTCATCCTGGGAACTGGGCTGAGAACAGTTGAAAAGCTGAAATCCAAACAACTGAAGAAAGGGTAATTTTCATTTTTTTAATGAGGCAAAGGGACTTTTGGTAGCTTTTGTTTTCTTCTCTATTTGGTTTTTAACATTACCATTTTGTTTCAGAATCAGTAATGGTTGATAGAGTGACACTGCAGAAAAACCTGTAGGGCTTAGGGACAGGGACTATTTGTAAATGGCTTCATGCTGTGGAAGGGAGATCTGATACTCGTGTAGCACCTCACACCCTCCCAATGCGGGGCAGTCACAAACAAGGCCTGGTAGACACTCCCTGTTGCAGCAGTGCAACTCCACACACACTCACACCCTCCCATGCAGACGTGATTTACACTGGTGCAATGTGACTTGCACCAGGGCAGCTTACTCCAGTTTCAGACTAGGATAGGCAGCAAGGTGCGAATTGAGTTGGCAGTGATGCAAATCCACCAGTGGTGGATGTTCCAGTGTAGACAGGCCATCACTAGTCACCTCCCTGCTCCATGACTGTCCCTGTGTTAGTGAAGAGGAAGAAGAGGCCTTGCCCAGGGTCACCCCGGGAATTACTGACAGTCTGGGAGTAGAATTTGGGAATTTTTGGGTGCTGGGTTTCTGCCCAGACCACTAGACATACTGCTTGGAACCCAGGGGGCATGAGCAGCAGGGTGGATTACCTAGGTCTAATCTGCAGAAACTCTACTCACGTGGTTGGTTCCCAGTCTGGTAGCTCTCAGGATTGTGCAGGCTGAATCTAGACTCTGGCCCCTTTCGAGGCCAGGGTCTCGCTAAGTGCCAGTGCCAGCCCTGTACCTAGCTGTGGGTGGGGCAGAGCTGTGCAGCACTGGCTGCCCCTTACAATGCTCTGCTCCATGTTGCATGTCGTGGAACGTGTTTAGAGCAGGCAGGAATCTGCGGGATCTTATTTCATTCACCGCACTGTCCTGGGAGCTGAGCTGGGGGCTGCTCGGGGGCTTGTGGGTAGCAATACACCAGCTCCAGCCTGTTGGGCTGTTTGCACCTGTGCCTACTGGCCAGGCTGCAGTGCCCCTACTGTATTATGAACTCTCTTGGCTTGCGCTGTGCGTGGCGTCTTGGGAGTTAAACCCAGGTTCTGGGAACACCCCAGGGATCAGTAACCAAGCCCAGCTGAAGGCCCCAAGTTAGGTTGTTTTTTCTTTGCAGTAGCACTTGCTGCATGCCAGCACCTTTCCAAACATGTAAGGACTGCCCCTGCCCCAAGGGACTCGCAGCTGAATGACAAAGGTCGGTGGAAGCGGGGCACAGACAGGCAGTTTGCGTACAGCTCATACACAGATCCAGGAGATTCACCATCGCAGCAGGGCAGAGGTGTCTTTAAGAGGGACTGAAATGTGGACAAGCTGGGGCCCTGCAGAGGAGCTCAGGGTGGTTCAGTGTTGCCTGGGGGCCGCCTGGGTAAGGACTGGGAGAGTCTGGTGACAAAGCTGGCTGCCTTAGCAGAGTACAGTGGCAAAGAGAAGCTGCTCTCTAGTTTAGAAGCAAAGTTTCAGAGACTTTGGGGTTTTTTTTGTTTGTTTTACTGAAGCCTAACGTACAAACCCTTCCCTTTGGAAAAGGAAAACCCTGCGGAGACAGACAGTGGTGGAGCTGCAGATCTCAGCCCCCTATGACAGCGGGAGACTGGCCTGTCTAATGTCCAGGCACTCGGATGTGAGGAGCAGGAGGCAGCTTGGCTGGGTGGGAGTCAGCTAGATTCTAACATTCGTTTACGAAGCGAAGCTTTTCCCAATTTTTTTGCCTCAGGGATGTTCAATTTGTCCCTGGAAGAGTAAGAAGAGTCTCGGCTTCCGGCAGCACTTTGAGCTGCTGTCCAAGCACAGGGCTGTTGAATTGTGTTGGCGCTCAGCACGCTGGCTCAGAGCATGTCTGAATGGCTGCCTCTGACTGTGGGTGTTTTGCTCCTGGGGAAAGCAGACCCTGCGTGGCCTGGTGTTGCTGCATGTGTCTGTGGGCTCGCTCCTGCGGGATCCCCCAGTGAGGCCTGGACCCGGGATGAGTGGCTGCTGCTCCGATTCAGTCCTCTGCTTACTGGGTCGCTGCTGTAACTCGGCTGCAGGGTATTCGCCTGGTGTGGTTTCAGTTCCCTTTTCATGGTGATATTGAGAAGAGGGCGGACCCCTTGTTCTGCCTTCCGTATCTCAATATTGGGCTGACTCAGTGATGCGGGTCCTGTTTCAAATTTCATCACCACCTGTGAGGGAGCGGACCCTAGGTGGGTGTGGGTGTGGATGGAGCCAGCCAGAGACACTTCTTCCCTCCGAGGCTGTTTGCTCTAGGGAAGTGGTGGGGCATAGAGACACTGGCATGGTACCTTTCACGGAGTTCATAGTATATACGGTTAACTCCTTGAGTGTTGGTGAGGCAGAGGGCGAGTGTCCTAGGGCTTGTCTATGCATAGAAACTGCACCGGGATAGCTCACACCTCTTGGCTGGCCTGCGTTCATGCTGTGGCAAGCAAGCCGCATCACTTTTGAAACTTTCTATCCACATGGTGCTGTGCTGCCCTGATTGCAGCCCGTCCGTCGCTGTGCAGGTTGGTGTCCCGGGATATCTTGTCCTGCCTCCAGGCCAGAAGCGTTCTAGGCCATTTCCGGGGTGGCTTTGTGACGCTGCCTGGAGGCTGGAGGAATGTGCATTGGGGTCGTGCTCTCAGGATGGACGAGGGAAAAGCATGGACTGCAGTCAGAGGCGATGTGGAAGGAGGTGCCAGGTGAAAGGGGCACTGAGAGAGCCTGTACTGCCCTAATGGACAAGTAAGACTGTCTCCTGCTCGTGCTTGTCCTGTGACAGCCCCCTCTTCAAGCCCCTAGGGGCACCTCCTTAAAACCACCTTGCATGCCACCCCTGGGTTTGGCATCAGACCTCCAGCTATGGCATGCAGGATCTGTACCTCTCCGACTCCAGTGTCAGAAATCAGCAGAAGCTCTTGAGTGTCAGTTAGGGGCTACCGTGTTCCCTGCGGGAGCAGGTTTGCACCTGCGGGAGAGCGGATGCCCACGGTTTGATCATGAAGAGCAATTGTAGAGTCTCTCGCCTTCCAGTGCGAGTGACAGTCCCGTAGGAGAGGACAGGGTGGCAACAAGGCCATAGTTGCGGTGCCTGGGGCACTGTGGGGGATGTTTGCTCTGCTGGTCTGGGGATGGAGTCCAGCCGCCGCCAGAGTTTTCAGCACTTGATTCGCTGCCATATCTCAATGGAGCTGCCTTGCCGAGAGCTGGGGAAGCTTTGACCCCAGATAAGCAGTGAAGTCTCTGCTCATGGGGTTTCCCTGCTCTGTCTAGCTGATGCAAAATCCCTGCTCCCTGCGCTCACCACTGCATAGGTGTGAGGAAGCAGTTGGTGGCTGTGCTGCAGAGTATGGTGAAGAAGCACGTTTGACTCAGAAATGGCTTTCGAGCTGAGCAGGAATTACTGTAGGGGCGACTTGCACCGGAAAGCGCTTCCACGTCATCCAGGTGGGGGACTGTCCCTGCAGAATTCAGCCAACAGCCAGGTTTTCCTAGATACATTGAAGCATGCTGGAGAATTCGCTCGTACGTTCTCTCTGCGCTGGAGAGCTGTGCAGCTAGGGTCGGCAGAGTGGGAGTCTGATTTTCTTATGATTGCAGCAGATAATGCTGATTATTTTTAAGCATTTTTTTTCAATTTTTATTGATTTGAAATTTTCACAGTTGCAGGAAATTTTGGGGGTGTCAGACAATTATGTAATGAGTCTCTAGTAAGTTCTCAACCAGAATTTTGCTTACTTTGCCTACCTGTAAATTTTGATTATTACTGATGGGAGTATTTTTTCATCGGGCTGTGTGTGTACATTGAAATCGAGGTTTACCAACATTTATTGATTAAAATCTAATCCTTCCAAGCCTATTTATAGCGTTGTTGAGAGAACCCTATAGAAGTGAGCTCATTCTCTACTAAATTCTATAGGGGGTTAGCGTGATTTCTATAGGATCCCCATTGGTTTCATTCCCATTAAATTCTTTAGGGCCTTACATTTTAAAGGCCCTCTCTGCTTGGTGTAATGGTATTTCTGTGTTTGTTTTGAATGCACCCCATATGATGCCTTGGGAGCATTTCGTATGGCCCCTAGCATCCGAGAACATCCCGGGAGGGAGCTGTGGGGTCCAGCATGCTTCAGGATCTCCAGGCGGTTGTAGCAGTGCAGCGTGTTACCCTCTGGTCTCTAGAAAGGCCCAGCTGGTGCTTGGGGCCCCGTGGCAGGGCTGTGAGATGTAGGAAATGTGAGTCAGACACTTGAGGGAATCCACTCAGCTGATTTTAAAAGCCGCTTTCTTGATGGGTTTGGCTTGAAGCCACAGGCAGCCAGGTGGGGGTGGGACCTGTTCGCAAGAGGGGGCAGGAGCAGGAAGTCCCAACCGGTGGGGCACTCATTGCAGTCCAGGGAGGGCTCAGGTCTGTCCAACCCGTGTCCCTGACCGGTTTCTGCTGCTTTCTGCCTCTTGGCCACCCCGGGGAGCCTGCCCCTTCCCAGTGCTCTGGTGCAGCAGGCTCAGAGGATGGGTGGGGGCTGGGCTGGTAGCTAGGCAGAGTGCATATGGGGCCCCTCGGGCATACTGCTCCTTGCCTCGAAAAGGCAACGCTGTCCCAGCTGGATGCAGTGCCTGCTCTGGCGCTGCTGAACCAGAGCTGCCTGCAGTGCTTCACCCCAGCCTCAGGCCAGTTTCCCCCAGCTTCAGCTTTTCCTCCCCTCCAAGCCATGGCCTGGGTGGTGTCATTGCTGAAACCGGACGTCATCTGGGGATCTGGGAAGCAGCCTGAGCATCGGGAGGGTTATTTGAATGGAGGAAAGTCACTGGAAGGAACCTCAGTTCGACAAAGACCTGGGCCCCCTTCCCCAGTCCTGGCAGCTCAGACCTTCGCTCTCAGAAAGAGAAGCATGCGGGATGCTTTGAGCCAGACCCCAAGGGAGCCCAGCAGCTTTTGTCCCCTCATGGGGGTTGGGTTTGTTTGTTTTCCAACAGGAGCAAAACTCCTCAGGGTGGCGGAGAGAGAGAGGGACCATCAGTGCCAGGGTGAGGAGCGGCGGCTCACTTCGAGGTAGTGGTGCTGGTTGAACATAAGCCTGGCCCTCCTGATTCTCTTCTTGGGGGGCTTCCCTGAGACCTCGCTCATCACCCTCCTGCTTCCCTGAGCTCCGTCTCTGCTGTAACCTGAATGCTGCCGTTGAGCCAGAGGAGTTAGCTGGATCCTGGGGATCCCTTTGCTCGGCTGAGCCGGGCTCTCGGGCTCCTCCTTGGCTAGACAAAGCAGCTGTACTCTTTTCTGACATGCCTTTCACATGGTGGGGAGCATATGTACAGACCAGGGGCTTTATTCGTGCAGCCTGTTCGCCCAGGAGCAGCAGGTGTGTTGGAAGGGCCTGAGCCGGCTCTGCCTGCCTGAAGTCGGCATGCTGGGTGCAGGGATGGTTTGAGCCTTGCAGCCTCTGCCCCTTGATAGAAGGTGCTTTGCCTTCAGCTGCTTCTCCCTGCAGCGTTGGGAAACCTCAGGGGGAGGCGCCTATGTGTACACAGCTTCCTGGACGATAGGGGTGAGCTGAGCGGCTGATAAAGAGGAATCCGCCCATCTAGCTGCACCAGAGAGGGGACGGGAGCGCTTGTTGCTTGCAAAACAAAATATGGTCGTTGGTGCTTGTTTCCCCTGCTGCAGCCGCTCACGTTCGGCTTAGTCCGGGGTCCAAGTTTTACCTTTTAACAGCAGGCTGGATTCCCACCGGGGCTGTACAGCTTCTTGCAGTGGAATATTATAGTCCAGCCGTAACATGGTCACGGATTGTTCTTTATTGAAACAGTTGGTTGGTAAGTTTTGCAGTCTCTGCTTTCGCTCTGGCTTCTGAACTCACTGCTGTTGTGACATGGACATTCTGGCTGTGTGTGTGTGATCAGGGGATTGCTAAGGTTTTATTAGACACTGTGTGGGTTGCTGGCTCTCGGAGTGCTCAGTTCTCCATTGTTGGTGTGAAAGCTGAGTGCGGTGTACACATTCCTGTCTGTCTACTCCCCATGATGCACAAATGCTGGCTGTTAAGCTTTGCAGGGGGGGAAGGGAGAGGATTCTTGCCTTTTGCGTGTCATAACCCCTTGCCCAGGCTGAGAACGGGTGTCCAATGCTTGCGCGTCTCTCCCATTTGTTGTTGTTTTCTAAAACGCAGCCATGGCATTTCTGGTGTGCGAGGGGTGTGCTGGGCATGGCTTCTGCAGCCTGATGGGCTTCTCTCCGGCACTGATGAGCCCATTAGTCATCTGTGCCTTTTATAAGTGCTTAGAATGGGAGTGCTTGCGTTCCCAGGGCAAGGGCCTGCGATGCCATGACAGTCCCGGGTTCTTCGGCACTGGTCCCTGTTTCACAGGAGTCCTGAGGGGAAGAGAGAGCAGAAACTGCGCATGTTTCTGGTAGCTCAGGTGGCAGTGGGGAGGAGGGGGAGGTTGTCAGATAGGTTAATACCAAAATTTCCCCTTAGGATTCTTAGGATTGTCATCATATGGGAGTAAGCGCCCCTTCCCCAGGATCTGTGCTGTGCCTGCCTCACAAAGGGCGGTGTGGTCCCCGCTCTGCTCCCCCCACCTCTCCATCTCCCTTCTGTATGGCACATGGAATGAGTTCCCCCTACCGCCAGCCCGCTGCACGCCGGCCAGCTCATCACACCAGTTCTTGCTTTGGGCCTCTCGTTTTTCCGGGCCCCTCTGTTAGTCATATTTCTAATTTTAGTCTCCATTGTTTTTAAAGTCCCTTTTCCAAATCTGCTCTCCAGGGACTTTTGTTATACACGTGTCTGCCTTTAACCCCCATCAGCAGCCGTTGGTTCAGCATGGTTGTTTGGTGTGTTCAGAAACGCTTCTCTTATTTCCCAGCAGGTTCCCAAGGATCCGTTGATTTTCCATTTCCACTGAGCTTCCTCCGTTCTAGGTCCATGGTTCACACTAGCCCACTCTTCTTCCCCCTATTTAATGGGCCTTGTGGACCATTCCTCTCGCTTTGTTTGCCATGCGGCTTGGTCAGGAATCACTCAACACGGACAGAGTAGGGCTATGGAGCATCGATTTCTGGAGTGCTTCAGAAAGCCAGAGATGTTTTGGGGTAGAGGCTGCAGGCTCTAGGGTGGCCCAGGTGGGTTCAAACTATTCTTGCGGGACTCTCTGGTCACTGAACCTTGGCCCGGGCGATTTCTGTTATGCAGTCGCTGTTGGGGGTGCGAGAGGCTGTGGGAGCCTGGGCTCATGGGGGAGACACACAGAAATGAATATGTCACATTTTTGATGAGACGAGAGAAAGCTTCATCCAAGTGCAGGCCTGTGAGCATGATGCCAAATCCCAAAAGCTTTACAGACAGAGACGCCTTCACAGCTCCTGGGCCATCGAGTGTTCCAGTTCCCAGCCCCTGGCAGGGCCCCAGGGACGTGCCAGAGCTTGCATGGCGTGCAGCTGACAGTACCAAGAGAGGGGTGTGAAACTGTTCATTGCAATGGATGTCAGCAACAAAGGAGTTAATTGCGGCTCGCCTTTAACCTGTAATGGGCTAGGTGCCTGCAGTCAGAGCTGGTTTCCAGGGGTTTATTGGCAAAGGAGGGTCAGCAGGGCTGTGCTGGGCAGGTTCAGGCAAGGTGTA
Organism: Chelonia mydas; assembly: GCF_015237465.2. Taxonomy (NCBI): domain Eukaryota; kingdom Metazoa; phylum Chordata; order Testudines; family Cheloniidae; genus Chelonia; species Chelonia mydas. Next base: position 14,642,199 of record NC_057860.1, on the reverse strand, counting down.
GATATGCTGGTCACTAGTCTGGAGTTGGCACATGGGTGTCCGCATGGCTTGGGGGTGCTGGTCCATTCAGTGCAAAGGGTTCATCTCTGTTGACATTGGCATCCCAGAAGAGGCTGTGCCTGCCCTTGCCCCATGAAGGGTTTAATTGAGAGTGGCCCCAAGCTCTTTGCAGACAAGGGCTGGTTGGTTTGAGACATAGGGCAGTTAGCCCCACGCTTGGCATGGCTTTGCAATGCCCCGGGCTTGCCTGAAACTTGGAAAATATGAGGTGGCTGCTTCCCAGGGTCCCGTCTCCCTTTGTTCCTCCCCCGGTCGGACAAGGATACTTCCCCGTCTCCCTTTGTTCCTCCCCAGATTGGATGTGGACCCTTCCCCGTCTCCTCTTTTTGTCTCTAGTTGAAACAGAAGGCAAACCTAGCTCTGTTTGTTGGGCTGTGCGTCTGTGATGTGCCCAGCGACCCTGCGAAGGCCCAGTTACTGGCAGCGATATCGGGCTGCATTAGGGTTAGTTGCTGATAGCCTGACGTACCCAGTTCCCCTCCCCAGGGTGTGGTCAGTGCCATGTAGGAGCAAGTCACGTTCTTGCGCTAAGGCAAGTGCCAGTTCTGCACTTGCTCTGAGGTGCTGGGAGTATGTCAGGTGTGCGGGGGACCAATGGGTTTTTATGTCATTATTCTGGGGGGCGGCCTCTCCATAATGTAACATCTAAAGCTGGGGGCAGCTTTGCACAGAACAGTTTTCCATTGAAAAATGCAGGTTTGACGAAATCAAAATGTTTTGTGGGAATGTTTCAATGTCAATTAAAATGTTGATGGAAAAAGTCAAAATGAAACGTGTTTTTCATATTAAATTAGTAATGTTAATACAATGTTTATATACGTATTGCATTGTGTTTCATATTTTAATACAATGTAAAAGTCAAAATGATAAAGTGGAAACAAAATATTTCAGTGGTCCCAAATAAAAACAATTGTTACATTTCATTTTGCAGGAAATTTTGAAGATTGGGGTTTTTTCTTTTCAATCCAGAATGGTTTTGTCCCAAAATGTCAGAATTTCCCATGAAATAGAAATCCCAGCTCCTGAACTTTAGTCAAATTCAAAACTCCTCCCCGCATCTCAGCCTGGAGGAGAGTCTGTTTTCCTTTGCTTCCCTGTCTGATCTGACCACCCCTTTCACTGGGTTTCCAGGTAGCTTCTCTCCCCACACAGAGGTGGGGTGAGGTCGAAGTCTCCTGCAGTGCACTCAGGGCCCAGAAGAGCAGAGAACATCAAGAAATCCCAGTGGAACTGGGCTCTGCCAGTTTGTATGCGGCCTTTCCCCAGGTTACTATCCCTTGATTCATTTCACTGGGCTGCTTTGTTGCTTCTCAAGAGCTTGGCACTTGCATGCCACAGCCTGGCTTACCCACGCCGCTGCGGTGCCAGAGCCCAGCTGGTCCCTGCTGCTGTGCGGAGCCTAGCGCTGGGTCCTGGAGAACAGAGGCTTTTGCTGCCCTGAGGCCCTGGGAGTCAGGTTTCTTTCTCTTAACTAGATACACATTGGCCATGAATCTGCAATCGAAAGAAGCCTGGTTGGTCATGTTTCTCCTTCAGGCGTCTCTCTGAAAAGCCCAGCTGCTTTGATCGTTGGCTGGGGAGGCAGAGCTGCCGTGGCCATGCCAGCGGAAGAGAGCCAAAAAGCCCTGGCTTGGGACCCAGGAAGGTTCAGAGAGCAGCATGTGGGCTGGTTCACTCCCCTAGCTGGCTGATCGGCACCTCAGCAAGCTGTCGCTATTTTCACTTCAGACCTTCAGAGTGGGGGAGGGGGCTGCCCTGCCCAGCAACTGGCTGACTGCAGCAAAAGATATTAACGGGCAAGCTTAGGTGCTGGTGGTCTGAGCCTCTGTATGGCTTGCCCGTCTTGAGTCCCTGGGAAGTGTAGCCTTGTGCAGGAGGCGTTCTGGGAGGTGGATCTGCAGCACAGACCTCTTGCTTTCTGAATGCCAAGATGGCTTTGATGCTGGCTGTGTGGTCAGTATGTCTGTAACAGACGGCTTGGAAAAGGAATCGTGTGCAAGGATGGGCTCTGAATAGAGTGTCAGATCTCTGGTGTGGCCTTTACTGAAAGGATGGGTGCAGAACAGTAACGTCTTGGGGACGGTGTGGCCAAGCTGGCCTGAGAGTCAGGAGAGCTGGGTTGACTTCTGGCCCTGCCACTAGCCCATTGTGTGATGCTGGGGGAGTCTCTGCTCCCCAGTTACCCCATCGGTGGAATCACTAGCCTCCTCTATGAGGTGCTTGGAGATCCCTGTGTGCAGAGCATGGTCAGGGTTGTGCGGCAGTGTGATCTGGAGAAATGTCGGTGCTGGGGTTATGAGCTGACGGGCTTGCGTTGCCGTGTGTGGCAGATGCACAGGTGTGGAAATGTGTTGTGTAGCTGATCTCACTTCTCAGCTCTTCTGTAAAAATATTCGATCTAGGGCTGGCAAGCGATTAAAAAAATGAATTGCGATTAATCGCACTGTTAAACAATAATAGAATACCATTTATTTAAATATTTTTGGAAGTTTTCTACATTTTCAAATATATTGATTTCAATTACAACACAGAATACAAGTGTACAGTGCTCACTTGATATTTATTTTTGATTACAAAAATTTGCACTGTAAAAAACAAAAGAAATACAATATTTCAATTCACCTAATACAAGTAGTGTAGTGCAATCTCTTTCTTATGAAAGTTGAACTTACAAATGTGGAATTATGTACAAAAAAATAACTGCATTCAAAAATACAACAATGTAAAACTTTAAAGCCTACAAGTCCACTCAGTCTTACTTCAGCCAATTGCTCAGACAAACAAGTTTGTTTACATTTTCAGGAGATAATGCTGCCCGCTTCTTGTTTATAAGGTCATCTGAAAATGAGAACAGGCGTTCGCATGGCACTGTTGTAACCGGAATTGCAAGGTATTTACATGCCAGATGCGCTACAGATTCATGTGTCCTTTCATGCTTCAACCACCGTTCCAGAGGACATGCTGATGATGGGTTCTGCTTGATAACAATCCAAAGCAGAGCGGACCGACGCATTTTCATTTTCATCATCTAAGTCAGATGTCACCAGCAGAAGGTTGATTTTCTTTTTTGGTGGTTCGGGTTCTATAGTTTCTGCATCGGAGTGTTGCTCTTTTAAAACTTCTGAAAGCATGCTCCACACCTCGTCCCTCTCAGATTTTGGAAGGCACTTCAGATTCTTAAACCTTGGGTCGAGTGCTGTAGCTATTTTTAGAAATCTCACATTGGTACCTTCTTTGTGTTTTGTCAAATCTGCAGTGACAGTGTTCGTAAATCAAATAACGTGCTGGGTCATCATCTGAGATTGCTGTAACATGAAATATTTGGCAGAATGCGGGTAAAACAGAGCAGGGGACATACACTTCTCCAGAAAGGAGTTCAGTCACAAATTTAATTAACACACTGTTTTTTTTGAGCATCATCAGCATGGAAGCATGTCCTCTGGAATGGTGGCCAAAACATGAAGGGGCATACGAATGAATGTTTAGCATATCTGGCATGCAAATATCTTGCAATGCCGGTTACAAAAGTGCCATGTGAACGCCTGTTCTCACTTTCTGGTGACATTGTAAATGAAGCAGGCAGCATTATCTCCTGTAAATGTAAACAAACTTGTTTGTCTTAGCGATTGGCTGAACAAGAAGTAGGACTGAGTGGACTCATATGCTCTGAAGGTTTACCGTGTTTTGTTTTTGAGTGCAGTTATGTAACACACAAAAATCTACATTTGTAAGTTGCACTTTCATGATAAAGAGATTGCACTACAGTACTTGTATGAGGTGAATTGAAAAATACTATTTCTTCTGTTTATTATTTTTACAGTGCAAATATTTGTAATAAAAACTAATAGAAAGTGATCACTGTACACTTTGTATTCTGTGTTGTAATAGAAATAAATATATTTAAAAATTTTAATAAATTTAAATTGGTATTCTATTTTTTAACAGTGCGATTAATCACAATTAATTTTTTGAGTTAATCGCGTGAGTTATCTGTGATTAATTGACAGCCCTAATTTGATCTCTTAACTTCATAAGGCTCCTGGCTTCATAAGGAACAAGACTGCAGTGTCTGGGAGACATATTAGCCCAGGCTTCCAGGAGTGAATTTCCTTTGGCGAAAGTCACTTAGGCCATGTCTAGAGCCCCAGCTTGCACTGATTTAACTGAAATGGATTACAAACTGGTTTAGTGATATGGGTGCAACACCCTAATTCTGGCTCTAAATTTTCTGGCTCTGACACTCTTTTTAATTCAACGTAAGAGAGCATCCGCTTAAGCTAACTCAGTGTCGGGCACACTGAAATCAATGTACAGGTGTCCACAAAAAGGGGTTGGTCACACCAGTTTCCACACTGATTCGGTTAAATAGTCCAACGTGACAAGGGTTTCGTCTTTATCCCATCACGAGTAGAAACTTTGCTTTAAAATGTGTCTTTACAAATTGTGTTTCCTGGAGGGTGAAAGAAAAATGCAGTTTGTTCTCTGACGGAGGCTGGAGCATCGTGAAAAGATGGAAATCTCTCCCGAGACGGAGCGCTGTTTGCTTTTAGTGAGACTAATATTGCTAAGGCTCTAGCTTCACTTGGCCTTATCGATCCTGATCTGTATTGCAGGAGCATCCAGAGGCTGCCAGGTTCCCGCTGTGCTGGCACATGCCGTAAGGACCTGGCACTTGGGTTTTGGTCACAACAGACATTTTAAAACAAGTGTTTTAATAGTCATTCCTCTGTGTCCATCAAGCATGAGTATGTGACGGATTGCTGTCTGAATCGTGAGTGTCCGTCTGTCTGTGCTGCCCCCTGCTGGCGAGGATGAGCCCTGCCTTCTGTGTGTGTGTAACTTTTTGCAGGTTAAAATGAGTGACTGATAGAACTGCCTAGCGCCAGCTGTCCTATAGGCAGGAATCCTGAAAACTCCCCGCAGATCTGCTGGTGCCCCTCAGTCCTGACCCTCAGCCCCCTTCTAGCCCTGGGTCGCTCGCCTCTCGCTCTGATTCTGCCTATCCCTCACTCCTGACTGGCAGTGCCCTGGGTATTCTAGCCTGGGCCCCACTCGTGGGTCAGTGAATGGTGCTGTGTAGCCCAGCCCCCTGCCAATCAGTGTGAATGCAGGGTCCTGGCTGCTCACCCCACTTAGAATAGAATCATAGAATATCAGGGTTGGAAGGGACCCCAGAAGGTCATCTAGTCCAACCCCCTGCTCGAAGCAGGACCAATTCCCAGTTAAATCATCCCAGCCAGGGCTTTATCAAGCCTGACCTTAAAAACCTCTAAGGAAGGAGATTCTACCACCTCCCTAGGTAACGCATTCCAGTGTTTCACCACCCTCTTAGTGAAAAAGTTTTTCCTAATATCCAATCTAAACCTCCCCCATTGCAACTTGAGACCATTACTCCTCGTTCTGTCATCTGCTACCATTGAGAACAGTCTAGAGCCATCCCCTTTGGAACCCCCTTTCAGGTAGTTGAAAGCAGCTATCAAATCCCCCCTCATTCTTCTCTTCTGCAGACTAAACAATCCCAGCTCCCTCAGCCTCTCCTCATAAGTCATGTGCTCTAGACCCCTAATCATTTTTGTTGCCCTTCGCTGGACTCTCTCCAATTTATCCACATCCTTCTTGTAGTGTGGGGCCCAAAACTGGACACAGTACTCCAGATGAGGCCTCACCAGTGTCGAACAGAGGGGAACGATCACGTCCCTCGATCTGCTCGCTATGCCCCTACTTATACATCCCAAAATGCCATTGGCCTTCTTGGCAACAAGGGCACACTGCTGACTCATATCCAGCTTCTCGTCCACTGTCACCCCTAGGTCCTTTTCCGCAGAACTGCTGCCGAGCCATTCGGTCCCTAGTCTGTAGCGGTGCATTGGATTCTTCCATCCTAAGTGTAGGACCCTGCACTTATCCTTATTGAACCTCATCAGATTTCTTTTGGCCCAAACCTCCAATTTGTCTAGGTCCTTCTGTATCCTATCCCTCCCCTCCAGCGTATCTACCACTCCTCCCAGTTTAGTATCATCCGCAAATTTGCTGAGAGTGCAATCCACACCATCCTCCAGATCATTTATGAAGATATTGAACAAAACCGGCCCCAGGACCGACCCCTGGGGCACTCCACTTGACACTGGCTGCCAGCTAGACATGGAGCCATTGATCACTACCCGTTGAGCCCGACAATCTAGCCAGCTTTCTACCCACCTTATAGTGCATTCATCCAGCCCATACTTCCTTAACTTGCTGACAAGAATACTGTGGGAGACCGTGTCAAAAGCTTTGCTAAAGTCAAGAAACAATACATCCACTGCTTTCCCTTCATCCACAGAACCAGTAATCTCATCATAAAAGGCGATTAGATTAGTCAGGCATGACCTTCCCTTGGTGAATCCATGCTGACTGTTCCTGATCTTCTCGTGGCAGAGGTGTGGACTGGTTGTGGAAGGTGAAGGCAGCCCTTGCGGGCTCCTTCCTCGTCTGTAATACCAGGATCCCTGACCTTGTGCGGCCCTGGGGGTGCCTATGACCATGCTGCAGTGTTTCCAGGGAGCAGGGGCGCATGCTGCTGCTGGCGAGATGAGCTGGCGTTTGCCGTCAGTCTCCCCAGCCCCTTTACTGTGTCCTGTGGTTACACTCCATGCTGTGGCTCTCAAACACCCCTTAGCCAAGCCCAGGGGCTGAGAATCCCTTGACTGCGTTGGGGTCCGTGGGTGTCGAGGGCGCTTGGCACCTCCCCAGATCCAGCCCTGTGTGACTCCGTGTCCCTTGTGCAAGAAGGACGAGGATTTTGGGAGCCTGACCATGTTGTGCTTCCTCCTTGTAGGACTAGGCTGGTCTGCCGACCCCTGGCACAGCAGCGTGGACCGTCACCCAGCCTGTGCCAGCAGCCATGGCGTTGTTTGGAGGGAGGGGCGAGATGAGCCGGGAATGTACAAGCAAGAGGGTGGGGAGAAGCCAGTGGACGGTGTTTCCATGTGCATTTGACCCAAAGGAAGGAGTCTGTAAATGTCAAGATACAGCCCCTGCCCTGCCTGGCTGGTGTGGATTGCAGCCTCTGAGCGTAGTCACTGAGGCCCCTGCATGGTGCCAGGGTGGCACCAGCAGGGCATTGGTGAGCAGGTGAATGTGCCAGCTGCTGTGATCAGCAGCCTGGGACGTCGGAGCCCATCCCGCTCAAGGTGAGGGAGGCTAACCAAGATGCAGGGTCGTCTTGCTGCCCCTGAAAATGGTGCAAGGAGCTGACTTGAACGACTCAGCCAGAGAATGGCAAGAGCTTTTCCCCCACCTTGTTCTAGCCAGCCTCAGCCAGCCAGGATCCAGGCTGCCCTGTGGCTCAAGCTCGTGACTTGACCTGTGTGCGACCCATTGGTGCCAGCCACAAGGGACCATGTTCCCAGGGAACCGCCCCCTTCCCGTGGCATTATTGACTTGAACTGGGACCATCTAGAACATGGTTGCAACCAAGGTCCTGTAGTGGCACCAAATCTTGAATAAGGGGGGTCAAATGAGGTGTCTCAGACACGGTTATGGTTTGCTGGTTCGGATTATGCTGTCTGTGTGTGGGTATCATTTTTGTAGTTGAAGTTATGAATATTGGCTCTACACTGTCTGAAGTCCAAACTCCTGCTCTGCTTCTGGGTGACGCCCCAGACAAGTTGGTGTCAGCTCTGCCTAGCCTGCCTGATGGCCCATTAAGGACCATCAGCTACACATCTGACCCATTGAGAGAAGGCAGACAGGCCTGGGGACTCAGCCAGGTGTGCAGGGACCTGCCGAGGGACAGAACTCTGAGGTGTTTCCAGGCAATGGGATGGGCAGCATGTCCTTGGGACAAAGAAGGAGACCACATGGCAAGAGACTATACAGAGCGGCTGCAGCTCCTCCATCTGGTCTTCAGTCCTGCTTCTGACCTCCGGAGGGACTTGGCTGCACTGACGCTCTGAACCAAGGACTGAAAGACCCCTCCCAGTTGGGGATGTTCTCCAGAGACTTGATTTGAACCTGCCGTTTATTCCATCCCTGTTGCAAGCCTGAACCAAGAACTTTGCCGTCACTGGATGTCATTGATTCCATTTCACCCATTCTAGCTCTCATCTGTATTTCTTTCCTTTTAGGAATAAACCTTTAGATTTTAGATTCTAAAGGATTGGCAACAGCGTGATTTGTGGGCAAGATCTGATTTGTATACTGACCTGGGTCTGGGGCTTGGGCCTTTGGGATCAAGAGAACTTTTTTTCTTTTACTGGGGTATTGATTTTCATAGCCATTTGTCCCCATAACAAGTGGCACTGGTGGTGATACTGGGAAACTGGAGTGTCTAAGGGAATTGCTTGTGTGACTTGTGGTTAGCCAGTGGTGTAAAACCAAAGTCCTCTCTGGCTGGCTGGTTTGGTTTGCCTTAGAGGTGGAAAAACCCAGCCTTGGGCTGTGACTGCCCTGCTTGAAGCAATTCGTCCTGAATTGGCACTCTCCATTGAGTCGCGCCAGAACCAGCCTCGTTACACATCCCCCTCCCTGGGAGCATGCATAGAAAGTGGCCTGAGATGCTGAAAGCTACTGGGGCCCCCCTAGGGCTGTCTGGGCCTAGCTTGGCAGCTAAGTGGATTTGTCATCTTGTATTTGCTTGCCTGAGCGTAACAGATAAAATGAAATTGTGTCTCCAGGCCCAAAGCGGGACTAATTCTCCACTCAAACGTGCGTAATCCTTCACTCCTTTCACCCAGCCCGCCCGTGCCCACGCTGTGTGTGGAGACAGATTAGCAGCCCTGTCTAGGCACAGCTCATGGCTGGCCTGCCAGAGGTGGCTGTGGATGTTGAAGGGCTGGCAGCCAGTTGAGGAGAAATGAATCAAATGTGAAATGAATCAAATGTGGCAAAGGCAGAGTCAAGCTGGGAGTCCTCTGTGGACCATGGGATGCTCAGCAGAGCTCACTCTCTGCTGGATTCCCTATTCTGGCTGTGCCTATTCGGGGTAGGGTCCTGACCCCTTTTGGGGGATTGACTGGGGCAACGGAAGGATTAGCTGGAAGTGGCCAGAAGGTGTCTCTGGAGCCATGAATGCTTTCCTCACCGCCCAGGCCTGGCATTGTGAGCCACATCCTTCTGGCTGTTCGTGAGGTTGGGGGTCCCCTTTGGGGAGCCCTCTGGTCAGCACCAAATGGTGTGTCCCACAGGGTTCATGCTGCCCTGACGGGGCAGAGGCAGCAGGCTGGGAGTCTGTCCCTGGAGTGGCTCTGCGGTGCATCCAGCGGGGAGTGGCAGGCAGTGAGTTTTGTGCAACAAGGGTGTGCTTTGCAGTGGAGCCTTGCCGAGCCTCTGTCTGTATCTGGGAGGGTTTTGTTCAGCCGGAGGCTTTATCCCGAGCGAGCGATTGCATTATGGAGATTGAGAGCAGGCCTAGCCGGGGATCTTTGCCCCAGATCAAGATCTCAGTGACATGGCTCATCGTGTAGGGAAAATACCTTGTTTGATCCAGTGGGTTGGGTTAGGGACTGAGAAGAGTGGCTGTCCAGCAGCATGTGGTTGCTGCAGCTTTGGCCTCTGCCACCCCTCGTGCACCTCTCTGAAAAAAGAACAGGAGTACTTGTGGCACCTTAGAGACTAACAAATTTATTAGAGCATTATTAGCTCACAAAAGCTTATGATCAAATAAATTTGTTAGTCTCTAAGGTGCCACAAGTCCTCCTGTTCTTTTTCCGGATACAGACTGACACGACTGCCACTCTGGCACCTCTCTGAAACGCACCACAGCACGTCTGCAGCGCAGCCCTTGCCCTGCGCTCCCTGGAAAGATGGGTACAGCTAATCCCGTAGCCCATGAGCCAGCAATTGGGGGAGACAGCCGCAGAGCACTCAGACCCTATTTTATATCCTGGCCACTGTAAACGCTTGAAATAATCTCTTGTTTCTAAATACGTCACTTTAGCTACACTCCCCCATGCTGGGATGAGCAGCAGCCCTGCTCTGGAGTCTGCTGCTCTGTTTTGGTAGGGCTGTTGTGGGCGGTGTGTGGCTCTGGGTTACAGCTTGCTGCCGTTTGGCTTTGCAGCGAGGAACCGGCATGGGGCTCTGGGAATAGAATTTGAAAGGGACTGTGCTTTGGGGAGAATGCGGGGCCTGCACATTAGGTCAGGAGCTTTCCATGCCGCCTGCACAGCTGAATCCTCCACCAAGCCGGGGATGTGTTATCCCAGCTGCTCTCGTCATTCTAAACAGGCCTGGACAAAACCCGGATGAGCGCAGACCCGCCTGCTGTGCTGGGAAACCCACTGGATCCGCAGCCCGGGAGCACAGACCTGCCTGCTGTGCTGGGGAACCCACTGGATCCGCAGCCCGGGAGCACAGACCTGCCTGGGGTTCTGGGGAACCCACTGGATCTGCAGGCCGGGAGCGCAGACCTGACTGGTGTCCTAGGGAACCCACCGGATCCAGGAACGAAGATCTGCCTGGTGAACGCACTGGATCCACAGCCTGGGAGCGCAGACCTGCCTGGTGTCCTAGGGAACCCACCGGATCCATGGCCCAGGAGCGCAGACCTGCCTGGGGTTCTGGGGAACCTATTGACTGGCAACTTGCTCTGATGCTGGGCTCAGTACAGGATCAGGAAGTGAGCTGTATGTGTGGGGCCTGCCCCATGCTCTAAGTTTGTAGCAGCTCAAATCCCCCAGGGGCTGCCCCTTGTAACTCGCCTGTGGGCTTAGGTCTGGCACCTCTTGGTATAGAAGCTGGAGCCTTTCCTGCAGGCAGGGTTTAGGTGTGGGCTCGGGGTTAGTTCCACCGGTGGCCCAGCCAGAACGTTGCAGCACAGAACAGGGGGCACCCGGGTGGCGATTCCGCTGCGTGTCCCAGGCAGACGAAGTGCGAAGGAGTGGCTCCCGCGGGAGGCTGGGCTGGGTTGGCTGCACTCAGGCCAGCAGAGCACAGGGTTCCTGGGCCCCTTACTGCAGGGGGACGCTTCGGTTTAACCCTTCATTGTCCCTGTGTGCTAGCCGCTAGCTTGCTCTGCTGCAGTGGAGGCAAGAGCGGGAGATAGTGCAGGCCTCAGCCCTTCCCTGGCTGTAGGGAGAGGCATCAGGGCACTGGGCTTGCTGGGCCCTTCACGAGAAGGGAAGTGGCTGGATGGGATGGAGCTGGCTGAGCCGCGGAGGCGCCCGGCTCTGGGTTCCTGCCCTGGGGAATCCCGTCTGAGCAGGGAAAGCCCCTGGGCTGTGGCAGAGCCTGTACACTGGTGGGTCGCTGCTTTGTGTCTCGCTGGCTCCAGCTGGTCAAGCCCCTGTCGTCCCCTGGAGCGAGGGGAATTGGGCCGCGTGGCCCCAGGCGCTGCGGGGGCCATTATTAAAGCGCCACCAAGGTCTGTCTAATCCACGTCTGGGTTTAGCCACGATGGGGGCACTGGCGTTAAAGCAGAGATTAGGCTTCCCCAGGGCTTGCTAAACTGCCCGATTGCGTCCTCCCAACCGGATTACTGCCTGCAGAACTGCTCCTGCACAGGGGCTCTGGGCACGGCCACGAGAACCTCCCCCCTCGCCAAGCCCCCGGCGGCTCTGCTCCCTTGGGTGGGCTGAGAGTCGTTATCCTCAGCCAGGAATGAGATTCTGCACTGTGTTCCTTCTCCTGGAAAGGCCTGGCGCTGGGGTGAAGGGCAGCATTGCTTCTGGGGGGGCCCTTCCTTGGGCCCTGGCACCCAGTACCCAAGGGAGCCGGGTGCTGCCGCTGCAGTGCTCTTGGCAGCCAGGGGAGGGGAGAGGGAGCATGGGTCATCTGTAGCTGCCCCTGGGTCCCAGCCTCAGTCTTGTGCAGTCGGTTCATTGTGCTCAGAGGGGAATAATCCTGCAGCGCCTCCTGCTGCCAGGCGGCAGTTCTGCGTGTGGTCTGGGCCGGGCCTTCCTGCATACGGCTGCTGGGCAGGCGTTTTGGGCTGTGAAGAGCCCAGCCAACAGCCCAGCCTTCCCCACAGCCCCCTTCCCCAAACTGCTGCCCTGAAACCCCTGTGCCAGGGTTTGGGGCAGCCCCCTAGGGCACGGCTTAGTGCCACCCAAAGGCATGAACCCAGTGCCCACCCGTGAGAGTGCGCAGGCTCCCTGGCTGTGCAGCCAGCGTGGCACCTCTGCACAAGGGCAGGGTGTGGGCCGCGCAGGGCAGACTGGCGCGGGTGGCCTGGGGCTCCGCTGTTCTATGGACTCCCCTCTCCCTGAGTCTTTGCAGCCTCATCTGCACCAGCATTTCCCTCCAAACTGCCTGCCCCAGCAGCTCCGCGAGTGGCAGCAACAGGGGGAGGGCTAGTTCACAGAGGCCCCATATGCCTTAACCACCAGGCTGTCTACAAACTCCACGTGGGAAAACGGGGAACAAAGAGAGAGGGATGGAGACATGCCCAAGGGCACACGGGGAGCTTGGTAGTAAAGCTGAGAACAGAACCCAGAGTCCTGGCTCCCAGCCTGGCACTCAGTCCATTAGAGCACATGATTTTCCATGGCATAAGGACAAAGGATGCATTCATCCCAGGGCAGGAGCCAAACGAGCGACTCCGAGGCCCAGCCATCCTCTGGCTGCTGCAGCACAGCAGCTGTGTGTGTTTTCTAAACTCTCTGAAGAAACACTTCCAAGCTCTGCCGATCCATCCAGGCGTTCGCTCCCCGGCAGGCAGCCCCCCCTGCTCAGCAGAGGCTGGGCCTGCCGAGGTGTTGCGGTACAAACACGCTCCCCGGCTGGCTCACAGAGTTTGAAAGGTATCCCAGAGCATCTTGAATGCAGAGCTGAAGGAACCCGCTGCAAAGCCCAGTGAGGCTGCCCCAAGCGGATGGCAGTTACGCTTTCACAGGGAGAAGATCAGCGAACATTTCAGAGTGAACACTGCAGAGTCCTGCAGGGCCCAGGGAGTGCCCGAGATCTGCGGCTCTTCCCAGCCTTCCCTACCAATTCTCTTGGCAGCCCTGGATCGAGGAAGGAGGCCCCACAGGAACAACACACGCAGCTCAACACGCTGTCCACACCAGCTTCCCCCCAGAGTCGGGCGGTGTGCGTGGCTCCATCGCTGCTCCACTGCAGAGAGGGACCTGGCGAGGCTTGTCTGCACCCAGAGCCCCCTTTACAGGTCAGAGCCAGCAGCTGTTCCCTTCACCTCCCCAGGCATTGCACGCTGCCCGCTGAAACGCTCGCGCCAAGCAAGTGGAGACCCCAAGCCAGACCTAATTGCAGGGGCACTGAAACCTGGCTACCAGGGGACAGGAAATGCAGGAGCCGGAGTTGAACTCACCAGGTCCTAAGGGGAGCCAGATGTGCCTGAAAGAACAACCACTACTCACTCTGGAGCAGGGTATGTTTAGGAATTGCAGATGGGATGGGATGCGAAGGGAAGGCCTAGCCTGGAACCGGAGCGGACCTGAGCCCTGAACACGCAGGGCCCGATTTCCCTCCCTTGTTGAGTTTACTCTGGCGCCACTCTCAAGAATTGCCCTGCCCAGACGTACACCAGAGAGGCAGGGATCGGGCCCACCCCTCGGTGCAGCAGCCAGTCCAAGCAGCCAGGGTCCTCAGGCAGCAGGCCGAGAGCCGCTCTGCAGGGTCGCTCTCACTCACGGGAAATCTCTCATTTGCGGGAAATCTCTCATCCACTGAATGGCTGTTTTCAGTCAACTTCAGGTTTTGTTTGTGAGGAGGTTTCTCAGGGTGGCCAACTCCTGCGATTGCGTCAGATATCTTGCAGTACTTGATGTTTTTCTCAAAGCCCCAGCTCTTGGAGTCACGTGATTCCACAAGAATCTCCGCTTTCGGTCCTTTGTTGTGGTTGTACGTTTCTAGCCCTCCTGGTTGCAGAGAGAAGCTTGAAAACCCCCAAGTGGGACCCAATGGCAAAGCAAAGGACTCCAGCATTGATTTGTGGATTTTTGAACTAATTTCGGTATTTTGGTCTGACTCCTGCTTTCCGAGTACTTGACAGTGGTGAATCTGATCGCTGCCTCATGCTCACAAGCGGCTCTGGAGGAAAGAGATGTTTCCACTCCTCCTAGGAATAGACGAGACCTCGAAGGGTCCTCTAGTTCACCCCCCGCACTGAGGGAGGGTTAAGAATACCTAGCCCTCTCCCGTCTGAGAGGGAGTGTGGACTGCTGTTTGGGGGCTACGCTGGGAGGTAATGGGTTAGTTCCTCGCTTTGGGGTGACCATTGCTGGGCAATTGGATTTCCTGGCTATGTTTGGGCAGTCTTGCTCCCATGTCTCTTTACTGCCACAGCCATCATAAGAATAGCTAGACTGCGTCAAACCAAAGGTCCATCTAGCCCAGTATCCTGTCTTCTGGCAGTGGCCAATGCCAGGTGCCCCAGGGGGAATGAACAGAGCAGATAATCATCAAGTGATTCATCCCCTGTCACCCGTTCCCGGCTTCTGGCAAACAGGCTAGAGACACCATCCCTGCCCATCCTGGCTAATAGCCATTGATGGATCTATCCTCCACAAACTTATCTAGTTCCTTTTTGAACCCTGTTTATAGTCTTGGACTTCACAACATCCTCTGGCAAGGAGTTCCAGAGACTGACTGTGCGTTGTGTGAAGAAATACTTCCTCTTGTTTGTTTTAAACCTGCTGCCTGTTAATTTCATTGGGTGACCCCCAGTTCTTGTGTTAGGAGAAGGAGTAAATAACGCTTCCTTATTCACTTTCTCCACCCCAGTCATGCTGGCCCTGCAGAGGATAAAGAATTGCCCCATCAGAAGCTCTTTGCGAGGATTCACAGCGTATTCTCCTTGTTTCTCCTGCTGTTTGGATTCTCTCCACAGGTTTTTCTAAAAGGCTTGTCTACATGGGGTGTTATTCCGCAAGAGCCAGTCCTGATTAACTCCACTTTAAACTATTGGATTAAGCTAATTTTGGAATAAGAGCGACCACACATGGAGCTAATCAGGGACAGTTGAGCTACTTTTACTTCACACCCTGCCTGACTCCAGATGGATTTTACTGTGCAGACCAGCCCTGAGTGAGATGTCGGTATTCAGGCAGCGTCGTTACATGCCGGCAAAGAACGTGAAGGTCCAGGTTGGTTCAGGGTCTCACCTCTGAACTTTCAATTCATACGTGGCTCTTCAGAAATTTCAGGCAGGGAGCCAGTCCCCTCTCCGGTGTGTCTCTTCTCCTGTGTGTTTCTGGCTGATACACTATCGGGGAGGACAAGTGTATGTCGAGTGTGAGCTCTGAGATCCAGCCAATCTTTATTCCACTGCTTGGGCCCTGAGTGGTGGGCGGCAGAGTAGGACATGGGGTTACATATCGCCAGCATGATTACTGTGTGACTAGATCTGGAGCCTGAGCTATTGTGTTTCCATGGCAACTTTCATCCTGAAAGATCCCCAAGCACATTGCAGAGTGACCGGCCTCCTCTGAAATGCAGCCCTCTCAGGGGCAGAGCGCAGCAGAATTTTAGCAGCACAATGCAAGAGTGTCGAGACCGGAAGCGAGGAGCTTGGGTGCGGTGGTAGTGGGGGACTTCTGGAAAGCAGAGCGCTGGTGATGGGAGTTGGAAGGGCACCTGAGTTAACAGCGCTCCAGACCTTGTGAAAAGTACGGTGAGTGCTTAGAACGCGTCTTTCCCACCTCCGCTTCTCCAGGTGCCACGTTTGCTGGGCTATTGACTGAGAGGAGAGTGCCTCCTGCTGGAGCATTCATGTGGCAGCACCAGGTTTCTCTTGGGCTCTATCCAGCCCACTCTGTTGAGCTGGTGAACCCGGCCAAGCGTCGAGCCCGTGGGGGCACACGCAGAGCTGCTGGCTCTTGACGGTTGGGTTTCAAAGGCTTTGCCTGTAGCTGGGCCCTTCGCCTTTGTTCTCAAGAGGAAATATTTTATTTCCACAACTGATACTGTCTCTCTTCTGTGAGTGCGGAGCGGGCCTTGACGTTCCCTTCCCTCGCTCGCCTGGCACAGATCATTCCAGTGTGGGCTGTCTGGGGGAGCGCTGGCTGGGCTGTGCGGAGAAGCTGGTTCTTTGTCTCCAGCTGCAGTGAAAGACTGGCAGGGCGAATGCTGTGCTCTTCTGCAAGAGAAGAACAAAAACCTGTTGATGCACCAAACCTTTAGAGCAGCCTGTCTCTCCAGCACAGCTGGTGCCAGCTCTGCCTGAAACAAACGTGCTGGAAACCACAGGCAGACGTGAAGCGACCCAACCACACAGTCAGTTCCAAAGCGAAGGGCTTGCAGGCGACATGGAGGGGAGGTAAGGAGTTTACATCTCCATCTCCCCTGCCTGCACTGTCCCTGGGCCCTGGCGGGGTTCACCAGCTAGTCTGGTGAGCCTCTTAAAATTCCAGCCTCTGGAATCCTGAGATTCTGTGAGAATCTGTCTGAAGGGAATTTGTAGCCTCGTCGTTGCAGAGAAAAGCTTGGGACAGGGCACCTGATGGCTTTATCCACAGAAGATAAAGAAAGGAACCCAAGATCTATGTAGGGCTTGCCTCACGATTTCTGAATGCTTGGTTGGCCAGGCTGCTTAGCGAGCAGTCCCCTGGCCAGCGGGCTCTGGGCTGTCATCCCTCCTCTCCCATGAGCCCTGCCCCTTTATTGCTGGTGGGGCCCCTGCTGAGCTCCATAAGGCGCTGGGGGTGAGCGCAGCCTCCCAGAACTTCACTCCAGGTGCTACTTCCGAAGCATGCCCAGCCCGTCGGCCCCGGCTGTCCCACTGGGCGGCACGGAGGCTGCTGGGACTGGGCTGGTGGCTGAATGCTGCCAAGCAGTGAGTGCACAAATGATATTCAAATGGAGACGAAGGTGCAGCAGCCAGTGCCTGCTCGTGGGCTCAGCCTGCCAGCTGCTGGGGAGGCTGGGTAAACTCTGTGGCTGGCTCCTTGCACCCCACCCCTGACCCTGTGCTGTATTTGTAAGAACAGTGACCTTGGGGGGGGAGCCCAGCCGTCAGCACAGGCTGTGAAATGCTCACTGAGAAGTGGGAGAGGCCAGGCGGGCCGTGCGTGGGCTGTGAAGCACTGCGAAGTACAGCATGGCCCTGCTGGAAGAGAGACATTTTCACATGGCCTGATGGCAGTAAACATGCTTCCAGGGTAGGCATCGCCCATCCCCTCCAAGGGTGCTGTGTGTTCTGTGTCTTTCATTAAATGCCTCTCCTTGTCTCCTGCTGTCTCCCGCCCGCCCGGCAGGCTTGGGGCCCTGGTGTTTCAGTTCCTTGGGCAGGTCGGTCTCTCCTGGCATTGCCAGGTGCCCAGGGCACTTCTGGGTCCCGTAATACCAAAGCAGCAGTGAGTGCTGGTGTGAGGCGAGAGGGTCACAGCTCGTGTCGTGGCCAACTGAGTACGTGTGGTCTCTGCAGGCCTGAGGTCAGCCTCCTTCCCTTTCTTCTGTGCCCTGCTGAAGAGCAGCCAGGCACGGAGACCCCCAGGTGCAAACACCTGCCTGATGCCCTGCAGTGGGAAGCTGCCCCGCTGGTTTTATGGCCTGTCTTCAGCTGAGTGAGACACTTGTGCGCTGCCGGCCCCACGCGGCCTGGTGCTGGCGCTCCCAGCGAGCATGGCTGGATCTGCGCACGGCCGCGCGCTCGCAGCCGCGGCGGGGAGGAAGCTGCCAGGAGCCCAGCGCTTGCTGTTTGGTCTGCGAGAGGCAGCTGACGTTTTGGAAGGAAACAGTTGCTCTTCACTCCTTCCTGTAGCAGGCAGCCTGAGGAGCGGCCGTGCTGGGCTGCCACGCTAGGCTGTCCCTGCGGGCGCGACCCCTTCGCCAAGAGGCAGGATCCCCCTCGGTGCCCAGGGTCAGGGTGCCCAGGTGGCTGGCAAGGCGCTGCCAGGGCGGTGCATGGGACAGGGCAGAGCGCGGAGAACACCTGTTCCTGCCGTGAGTATCCCCGGCACTCGGGGAAGGGACCATCAGCTTCTGACCCGGGGCCGAGAGAGAGATTTGTCGCCAGGGCCACCGCTCTGTGCTGGAAGGAGAGAGTTTGCTGCCATCCCCCAGGCTCTCCAGCAAAAGCTTCCTGGCGCATTGGTGAGATGCCAGCATGGGAGGGTTAGGGGTCTGTATGGCACTCAGCTCTGCACAGAACCTTTCCTGTCCCCCCCGTCCCTCCCCCCGCATGCTCGCAGCCCCCACTGCTTAGCAGGAGCTTGGGATTCGCCATACGTGGCGTGAGGCTCAGAGCTGCCTCGTTGACGCTGGGGGGGAGTGCTGTGCCCTGGGGCCCCAGAACAGCTCACGCTGAGCTAGGGTGCCGCTGGGGTCCAATGGTTCGTAGCCCTCACTTTTTTCCAGTCTGACTTCGTCTAGCGTCCGCTTCCAGCCATGGGACTGGGTTAGACCTTCCTCTGCTAGACTGAAGGGCCCGTTATTAAATATTTGTTCCCCACATAGGTACTTACACCCCTGAACCATCTCAGAGTTAAGCTGAATAGACTGAGCTCCCTGAGTCTGTCACTGTAAGGCAGGTTTCTGAACCTTTCATCATTCTCGGGGCTCTTCTCTGACCTTTCTCCAATTTACCAACATCCTGCTGGAACTGTTGGTGCCAGAACTGAGCACAGGATTCCAGCCGGGCCAAACACGGAGGTAAAATAACCTTCTCTGCTCCAGCTCAAGGTTCCCTGTTTCTGCTGCCCGGGGTCACATTAGCACTTTTGGTCACAGCATCACGCTGGGTGCTCATGTTCGGCTGATTATCCCCCACAGCCCCCACTTTTTTTCGGAGTCCCTGAGAGTTCCCCTCCCGGAAGTGTGGCCTACCTCTAAATGGGGTGCAGGAGACTGGGGCCAGGAGAGACAGGGCCTGAGGGTTGAGGCCTGGGAACCAGGGAGGGAAATAGTGGGGTGACTAGTTCAGCAAGGGGTCTGGACTGAGAACCAGTAGGGCAGGAGGAAGGAGGCAAGGGAACCTGGGTATGGGGGGAGAACTGGGCTTGGCTGGGCAAAGGGGCTGGGGAGGCACCGAGGTTGGACAAGGGGATCAGGGAGGGAGCCTGGGACTGGGAACCACTGGGCTTGGGGAACATGGCGGGAGGCAGGAGGAGGCTGGGGGGAAGGAGAGAGACAGACTGGACTAGGAGCTGGCAGGGGGTGGGAGGGAGACGGGCTGATGGAGGAGATCACTGGAAGTGAGTGGAGACTTGGAAAGGAACTGCAGATGGGCGACTAGGACAGTCTGGGTAGGGGGACAGGAACTAGTTGGGTGAGGAGAATGGGACAGGGAGCCAGGGTGTGGAAGAGCCAGAACTGGGACAGGTTGGAGGGGACAGGACAGAAGAGGCCAAGCATGGGGGGAATGGGCAGCTGGGTTTGGGACCAAGAGAGCACACTCCCGTCCAGAGCCTGGAACCCACGGCTTCTAAGGCTCAGTGTTCCTCTGTGTCAGGAATGAGGTGAAACCACCGGCTAAGGGGCTCATCCCCCTCTAGCTTTGGTCCATGTACAGAATGACAACCTACTACTGCTGTGGGTTAACGCTTAGCTCAAGTGGCAGAGGTCTGTGTGGTGGATGTGAAGGTCCAACCCTGCTGATGACACCTGGGGGTTGACATGATGCCATGTGATGGAGTTCATGTCTGGGGGGTTGGCAGATTCTTCCCCAGTTCATTTGTTTTCCTAAAAACCTAGGAAATTGCACAGAGAAAACTGTTTTAAATGAATGTTGTTAAGGGTACGAAGTTGAACACAGCAGTTAGGAGGTGCCAAAGGAAGGTTGCCCAGGCATTAATTGTGGCATTTCCTAACTTTTCAGTGCTTGATTTGAACCCTGAGTCATATTCTGTAAGGTTGTCTGTGCTTGTGGTATTTATACCAGCACGCTAGGCTGGCGCTGCTCGCCCCGGCCCATGAGCTCCTCTCGTGTGCTTCATTGCGTCACCTGTAAAAACTCTCTGTCGGACAAGTTGTTTTTCCAAGACCTGTCAAGCTTGAAGAGGGAAGCTCTTGCTTTTTATAGGCGCTGGCTCTGTCCGGCCACTCTATATTTGCCTCCAGGGATTGCATTTGTTGCCGTGTGTGCTCTCGCCACAAGCCAGTTTAAATGCCTAAACCCCCAGAATAAAGTGCAAGGCAAGAGCATGGCTGCATGGTGCGGCCTGGGCCCAGAATAGAAGCTGGCACCTCTCCCCTAGTGTTTGGAGAGTCTGACTAGCCTGAAATAGCTCCAAGAATCTGATTTCAGAACCGACCGCGACCTCGCCCGTTTCTTTTCTCCAGAGTGTTTGTGTACAGCGGATAGCGGGCGTGTGCCGAGCGTGCTCCTGAACCCGGGCCCCCAGGTCTGCGTGCTGCAAGGACCCTGCGGGAGGCACGTAAGACCCCATCCCTGTGCTGTCTTGGATGAAGGGCCCTGAATGCTTGGTCATTTCACGCTCCCATGGCAGTTTAACAAGGCAGGGACCGTTCTGTAGCACAGCTGGGTGTCTCTGCCCCCGAGGAGCTGGACTGCATGGGCTGTACTGGGCGAACCCCCGAGAACCTGTGCCATGTGCATGTGGGTGATTCCTGAATGGGTGGGTGCTGGCCTGTTCCGTCACACCCTCGGCCAGCTCCTCCCATCAGCTGCTCAGGGAAGGTGGCCAGGGAAGGCAGGCGAAGGGCTGGGGAAGTTGTCTGGGCACTGGGAAGCCAGGGAAGGCGGCTGGGGAAGGCGGGCAAGGGGCCAGGCAAGGGGCCGGAGAAGGTGGCCGGGCGCTGGGGCGGACATTTCCTCTCTGCACTGGTCAGTTCCCCCTGTCCCCTTTTCACGATGGATGACTTCGCTTGCCTGGACCGAGGCTGAGCTCTCTGGGTGCGTGCTAAGGGAGATGGTTATTGCGTTGCATGAGATTACAAGGGAGTGTACATAACTGGATTCTTCAGCGGCCCCCCCGGGAGGCGGAGGGGGAGTCCGATCCTGGGTCCCCAGAAGCCTTTCCCAGCAGTGCACTGTGATGTCAGAGCCAGGAAGTCTCCCTCCCGCATTAGAATAGAGGCTGCCCTGGGCAGCCGTTGTCTGACGCTGCTCTAGGCTCATGGCACAGAGGGCCCTTCTCCCCCTAAGTGTGGACAGAGGGTCCTTGTCCTGATGGTGTCTCCTTGCCCCCCAGGTTCTGAACAATGGCTGTGTGGATCCAGGCCCAGCAGCTGCAGGGAGAGGCCCTGCGCCAGATGCAGGCGCTGTACGGCCAGCACTTCCCCATCGAGGTGCGGCATTACCTCTCGCAGTGGATCGAGAGCCAAGCATGGTAGGTGAGCCCGCCCCGCGGCTACCTGACGCACTCCAGTCGGTCCTTCAGGCCGTCGAGAGGAGACGTGGCTTGGCTGCCAGGTGCCCTGACAAACCCGTGTCTAAGGGGCTGGAAATGGGGCTGTGGGCCTGGCCTTACCAACCTGCTGGCTCCGGTCAGTGGTGTCTGTGGCAGATCCCCACTGAGCGCTACACTCCAGAGGCCACGGCACGTAGACCAGCTGCACAGCTTCCTCTCGCCTGTCCCCAGGCAGGGCCGAGGCACGGGGGCAGGGCCGGGAGACCCAGAGCTGGGAGCAGGCGGAAGGTTAAGGCTTTGCGAGGTCCCCTGGGCTGTTGGGCAGTCCTGGGATCTGAGAGCCCCACAGCTGAGTGGAGCCTGGCCGAACGGTTAGAGCCGAGCCTGGGAGTTCCTTGGTCTGGCCCTCCTCCTCCCTGTCCTGCCACCTGTTCTCTGAGGCCTTGGCCAGTCGCTGCTGCACTCCGGCCCTCACTTTCCCCTTACCCACCATGGTGCTTGGAGACGCCCCAACGAAAGGTAGGGCCCTCCCTGTCTGCGACCCACACGTCTGGTCTGGGGTCCTGGTGCAATGAGGGGCTGGCACTGTGCTGGAGGGCAGGGTCAGGGTCGGGAGGGCAGGGTCGGGGCAGGACTTTGCTCCCATTCGCTCTGGGCTTTGTGTGGTGGGTTGGCTGGATCATCCCAGTCGGCTGAGGGATGGATGCAGGGGGGCCTCAGTTGTGGGGGGGTTGGGTTCCCGTATTAGATGCAGTCCCTGTGCCGAGTTGGGCCCTCCCCCCACCCCCCGTCTCTCTCTGTGCCAGGGACTCCATCGACCTCGATAACCCCCAGGAGAACCTCAAAGCCACCCAGCTGCTGGAGGGGCTGATCCAGGAGCTGCAGAAGAAGGCAGATCACCAAGTGGGCGAGGACGGGTTCTTGCTGAAGATCAAGCTGGGGCACTATGCCACTCAGCTGCAGGTCAGTGCCCAGAGTCGCAATGGGGCGGCCTTTCCCTTGTGTCCTGCCAGGGGCCGGTCACTCCCACTGGGCACTCCCCCGTGGGCTGGCCAAGCCTGGCGCGTAGCAAGGGTCTGGGACAGCGGCAGAGTGTGTGATGGCAGGTGCCTGGTGCCCGTCGCTCCCCTCTCCTCACCACGTGGGACCAGCGCATGGCTGAGCCCCTCCGTCCCCTGGCATGTCGCAGCCCCCCCAGCCGCTTCCGTCCCCCGCAGGCTCCTCGTCTGTCCAAGGGGAGCTGCCGTCCTGGCACAGGCTGGCTGGGGTGACCCCCATCCTCCCCCACGTGGCCTGGGGGCAGGGATGCTGGCAAGGTAGGTTAGGGCAGGAGCAGCCCCCCCGCCCAATGCCCATGGCACCCCTTTTCCCCCAGCCTGGGGCGGTGAGAGCCCCTGACTGGCCCCGCTCTGCGCCTGGCTCAGGGCCTTTGCTTTCCCTGCTGCAGAACACGTACGACCGGTGCCCCATGGAGCTGGTGCGCTGCATCCGCCACATCCTGTACCATGAGCAGCGGCTGGTTCGGGAGGCCACGAACGTGAGTAGCCAGGCAGGGGGGCCTTGTCTCTCTCCCCGTCTCTCTGGGGCCCCAGGGACACTGCCCCAGCCCAGCCCCGACGCTGACTCTGCTGGGATCACCCTGGGGCCCCGCACCCCACCCTGTGCACGTGGCTCCAGCCACTGCCCCATGGCGTGAGCCTCGGCCTCCGTGCTCTGGGGCCCGTCGCTGCCCCCCCGGCCGCCCCTGCAGCCCAGCCTCTCCCTGCCCCAGGCGTGGGGGGCACAGCACTGACCTGGCGCCCCCTCTCTGCAGAGCCCCTCCCCGGCTAGCAGCCTGGCGGACGCCATGTCCCAGAAGCACCTGCAGATCAACCAGACCTTCGAGGAGCTGCGCCTCGTCACCCAGGACACGGAGAACGAGCTGAAGAAGCTGCAGCAGACGCAGGAGTATTTCATCATCCAGTACCAGGAGAACATGCGCCTCCAAGGTGGGGGGATGGGGGGCGCTCGAGCCATGGGGAGAGGGAGGGGCTGTGGGGTTGGACTGCTGGGGGCAGGGACCTGCCCTGAGATCCCGTCCTTGGGGAGACACCAGCCCGTGCCAGCAAACGTGCCGAAGCACTGGCTCCGGCTGGGTCCGGCGGGGGCTGCAGCTGGCGCGGGGGAGACTCTGCCGTAGCATCTGGGGGGGCATCATCTCACCCACCCGCCCACTGCACCCCCATGAGGAGGCTGCAGGTATCTGAGCACTCCCAGGACGGTTCCCCTCCCCTCGCAGTCCCATGGGAGTCCCCAGCTCAGCACCGCCCCAGCGGCTCCGTGGGGCCCGGGGAGCGAGTCTCCCCCCACCCCAGGGGCAGGCCTGGCGCAGGGGTTCTGGGGATGCCACCGAGGGTCGGGGAGCCCCCGGGGCAGGCGGGGCTCAGGCCTAACGCTCTTGGCCTCCTCCCCAGCCCAGTTCTCCCAGCTCTCCCAGCTGGGCCCCCAGGAGCGCATGTCCCGCGAGACGACGCTGCAGCAGAAGAAGGCGTCGCTGGAGGCCTGGCTGCACCGGGAGGCCCAGACACTACAGCAGTACCGAGTGGTGAGTGCCGACCCGGGGGGCCCCACTCCCTGCCCTGGTGCCAGCAGGGGGCGGTGACGCCCCCGTCCCCCGCTAACACCCCGTCCCCTCGCAGGAGCTGGCAGAGAAGCACCAGAAAACCCTGCAGCTGCTGCGCAAGCAACAGACGACCATCCTGGACGACGAGCTGATCCAGTGGAAGCGGCGGCAGCAGCTGGCGGGGAACGGCGGCCCTCCCGAGGGCACCCTGGACGTGCTGCAGTCCTGGTGCGTCCCCCCTCCCAGCCCTGCCGGGAACGGGGCTCGCGGCCCTGTGGGAAATGGGGACTGGGCACCCGGGAGCTGCCGCTTGGCCCCATGGCGGCTGGCTGGGAAACCAGCGAACGGTGCCGCCGGCAGCAGGGAATCCGGGGGAGTCACCGTGCTGCCCTGGGTCGCAAGAGGCAGCCCCAGGGGTGACCCTGGCGGGTGACGCTGCCCTCGCTGGGGTTGTTAGTCCAGGGCACCAGGGGTCACCTGCCCCCATCGCCAGGGACGTGGGACTGGATTCCTGGGGCGGCTGAGCTCCCCACAGGGCTAGGCTAAGGCCGGACCGCGCCAGCCTGGGTTGGCCTGGCTCGGCCTGGACACCGCGGCCTGGGGGGTCCCCGTGGGGGAGGCGCAGACAGGGAGCCCCATGACCAGCAGACACGGGACGCCACGGCCTGGGGCTCTGTGATGTCCCTGGGCCTTGCCAGAGCGCTGACCTGGCCCGGGGGCCCCTCGCCCCAGGTGTGAGAAGCTGGCCGAGATCATCTGGCAGAACCGGCAGCAGATCCGTCGGGCCGAGCACCTGTGCCAGCAGCTGCCCATCCCGGGGCCCGTAGAGGAGATGCTGGCTGAGCTCAACGGCACCATCACAGACATCATCTCCGCCCTGGTGACCAGGTAACGCGGGGGCAGAGCCGGGCTGTGTCTGACTGCCCCACACGGGCTGGCAGAGCCAGGCTGGGTCTGGGCCGTCTGCCTCACACGGGCTCGGGGGACAGAGCTGGGCTGGGCCATCTGCCCCACACGGGCTGGCGGGGCTGAGGCTGAGCTCAGGGCACAGTTGGGAACAGGCTCAGACTCTGACCCGACCAGGCAGGAACTGGGCTGCAAGGGGCCGCGGGCCGGCTAGGTCGGGGGGCGGGGATGCCGCTGGCACTGCAGGCGGGTGGCGAGAGAAAGGGGCTCGTGGGGCAAGCGCTCTGGGTGGGAGGGGACCTGGCTCGGGGACTTGGAAGGGGATCTGGGCGCAGGTGCTGTGAGCCAGGGCGGGGGTGTGGTGGTGTCGTTACCCCTCCCCGCACCTGGCGGTTGTCGCTCCGGCCCCGGGGCCCATCTCGCAGCCGCAGGCCCCGTGACGCTGGCTCCTCCCCCCAGCACCTTCATCATCGAGAAGCAGCCCCCCCAGGTGCTGAAGACGCAGACCAAGTTCGCGGCCACGGTGCGGCTGCTGGTGGGGGGGAAGCTGAACGTGCACATGAACCCGCCCCAGGTGAAGGCCACCATCATCAGCGAGCAGCAAGCCAAGGCCCTGCTGAAGAACGAAAGCACCCGCAAGTAATGCCCCCCCGCCACTCGCCCGGGGCAGGTCCTGGGGGACACCCGAGCTGGCCCTGCTGAGCCACGCGGCTCCTGTTGAGTCCCGGGGTAACTTGTGGGCTCTGGCAGGACCCTGTGGGGCTGGTCCCTTGTTCTCTCTGCGTCCCATTGCTCACGTAGCCTGGATCCCCTGGAGAGAGCCCAGCCCAGAGCGTGGCTGGCGCTGCCCCCTCTGACCCCCGGGGTATCGCTGAGTGGAGGGAGGGTCAGCCGCACGCCTGTGGGGCTGGCGACTGGCCCCTTTCCCAGCACCCCCAGTGGCGTCCCCTGAGCTGCCCCCCATGGTGACTGTCGGCACCGCCCAGCCCCCCCCATGCCCCCTGGCCGTCGGAGCTGGCCCAGTGCCTGGCCCCCCTCACCTGCCTTTCCCATTGCAGCGAGAGCAGTGGGGAGATCCTGAACAACTGCTGCGTGATGGAGTACCACCAGGCCACGGGCACCCTGAGCGCCCACTTCAGGAACATGGTGAGAGCCGGGCCGCAGGCACCGCCCCCGCCCCCTGCCCCCACCTGCCTCTCACGCTCTCCCCTGCCTCCCGCAGTCCCTGAAGCGCATCAAGCGCTCGGATCGGCGCGGCGCCGAGTCGGTGACCGAGGAGAAGTTCACCATCCTCTTCGAGTCGCAGTTCAGCGTCGGCGGCAACGAGCTGGTCTTCCAGGTCAAGGTAAAGCTGGCACCGCTGCCCAGGGGCCTGCCCGGCGCTGGCACCGCTGCCCAGGGCCCTGTCCGGCACTGGGGGCTCCAGGAGCCCTTCTGGGGCTGGTGTCAGGCTTGGCTGTGTCGCCCGTCCCCAGGACGGTCCCTCCGGGTTGAGGGAGGGACACAGGAATTCCTTGGTCACGAGCTGGGGCAGCCCTGGGGGGCGCAGGGTCCGTGGGTGGGCATGGAGGCGAGAAGCACAGGGGGGTTTGGTCTGATTGAGAGTCGCCCAGCGGCAGGTGGGGGAAGGGCAGGAACCGGAGCTGGGTCCAGCCCCCACCCCGCCCCACACTCAGCCCGGCCCTGCCGGTTCCCACAGACGCTGTCCCTGCCCGTGGTGGTGATCGTGCACGGGAGCCAGGACAACAACGCCACGGCCACCGTGCTCTGGGATAACGCCTTCGCCGAGCCGGTGAGCAGCCAGCGCCGCCGGTGGGCAGAGTCCCACACCCGGGGGCCTGCCCCGCTTCACTTGGGGCCCCAGATGTGCATTGCCCTTGGGCCCCCACATCATCAGGTCCCTTGGTCTGGGCCCCCCGCACCTGGCCCCTCCTGCAGCCCTCTCTGTTCTCGCCTGGGCAGTCTCCCATTCCTGCCCTCAGCTGGCCCCTGCACCAGGAGTTCTGGGGGAGGGAGGCACACGGGGAGGGCGAGGGGAGCTCTGGGAGTGGGGGTCGGGGGCGCAGGGGGGTGAGAGTCAGGGGGAGGGGGACAGGAGGTCTGAGGAGGAGGGGGGAGCTCTGGGAGTGGGCGGTACAGGGGCAGGCGGAGGGGGACCCTGGAGGGGGCGCAGGGGGTGAGTGCCACAGGAGGGGGGCACTGGGGTAGTGCATGGATGCTGCTGGCTCCTGGGGCTGGAGCTCTCCCCGCTGGGTTCCCTGCCCGGGTGCGGCTGGAGCCCCCCTGACCCCAGGCACCCGCGCTGCCCCCTCCCGCAGGGCCGGGTGCCGTTCGCCGTGCCCGACAAGGTGCTGTGGCCCCAGCTGTGCGAGGCGCTCAACATGAAGTTCAAGGCCGAGGTGCAGAGCAGCCGGGGGCTGACGAAGGAGAACTTGCTCTTCCTGGCCCAGAAGCTCTTCAACAGCAGCAGTGGCCAGCTGGAGGAGTACAGCGCCATGTCCGTCTCCTGGTCCCAGTTCAACAGGGTGAGCCGCGCCGCACCGCCAGCCTCTGCCGGGGGGCCCCGGCCGGGAGGGCAGCAGGGGTGCCAGCTGGGGGCGGGGCGGGGGAAGGGATCCTGTAGTAGCCGAGTGGCATCACTTGTGGGTACTGGTGAGATGCCCCAGCAGTGCACCTCCCCCCGGGCTACTGGCCAGGAGTGGAGACTTGCTGTCCCATCGGGGCAGCCTGCCAGGAATCCCTTTGGCACAGGCTGGGAGTCGCATCTCGCTGCAGAACAGCGCATGGCATGTGGGAAGGAGCAAGAAGCAAATGGTGCTGACAGGCTGCGAGAGACGGGACGCTGGCCCCAGCTCACACTGACACTGGACCAGCCTTCCCCTCCCAAGGAAGCAGGCGGGGATGGTGGAAATCCGTCACCCTCTGGGTTAGGGGCCTGGCACACTTGCACTGTGCCACTCTGCTGCCTGCCTCCCTCTGACTAGCACGGGAGAGATGCCAGGCTTGCCTGCGCTGGCAGGACTGTGCCCCCAGCTGCTCCCAGGAGCAGAGCCTGCTCACGCAGTGCTCATCGGGATGCCTGCAGGCACGTTAGGTGTGCATGAATCCCTGGTGCCAAGCCAGTTCTCCCTGTGGCCAGAGTGGGGCTGGGGGACGGGAGTGGCTGTCGTAGGGCATGCTGGGCTCAGAGATGCTCACGGTCTTTTTTCTTTACCCAGGAAAACTTGCCAGGGCGGAATTACACCTTCTGGCAGTGGTTCGACGGGGTCATGGAGGTGCTGAAGAAGCATCTTAAGCCTCACTGGAACGACGGGTGAGAGCCTCCTTCCCGTAACAGCCAGCACGGCACAGCCCCTCCTTCCCCCCGACTGCCAGCCCCTCACCCCCCTTCTCTGTGCTCCAGGGCCATCCTGGGCTTCGTCAACAAGCAGCAAGCGCACGACCTGCTGATCAACAAGCCGGACGGGACCTTCCTGCTGCGGTTCAGTGACTCCGAGATCGGGGGCATCACCATCGCCTGGAAGTTCGACTCACGTGAGTCAGGGTGGGCCAGGGCAGCCTGGAGCCACATCCATGCCTAGGGCTGGAACAGGGCCAGCTCAGCCCTGGCCCGTGAGTCAGTTCATGACCCGTGAGCTGGGCATGGTGCAGAACAAACCCAGTCATCATGCTGGGCCAGTTCCTGCTTCTGGCTCCTCCTGTTTGGAAGGCCGGCTGTGCTCCTAGGGCAGGGGCAGGCAAACTTTTTGGCCTGAGGGCCGCATCGGGTTTCTGAAATTGTATGGAGAGCTGGTTAGGGGAGGCTGTGCGCCCCCAAACAGCCATGCATGGCCTGGCCCCTGCCCCCATCCGACCCCCCCCCCCCACCTGCTTCTCGCCCCCTGTTCCCTGACGGCCCGTGGGCTGTAGTTTGCCCAGCTCTGTCTTAGAGGTTATGCTGTGCTGATTTGTTACCGATGTCAGGAGACTAGATAAAGGTGCTCAGGCCAGGATAGCGTAGCCCCCTTCCCATGCAGGACCAGGCTATGCTGGTGCAAGCCCTGCCCTGCTGTCTAACCTCGGCTATGCTAGGGTGGTTGCACCATTAACTATACCAGCACGACTGGCTAGGGGACGCAGGCCTCCACTGGCTAGCTGGGAGCTCTGGAGAGCCATTGGAAAGGGTAGCTTTGGGTTTTCTCTTTTTAGCTCAGAACACGTGACCTAGGCTACTCCAGGCTGTCACAATGATTCTCTTCCCATTTATGAAATCCAGGGCAGGCCCTTGTGCGGCGGGTCCGTGCTGAGCAGTTCGGTAAATCTTCTAAAGGGTGTTCTGTCATGAGAGCTGTGTTTAAAGAGACCTATGTGAAAATACAACCAGAGCAGAGTGCCACTCGCAACGAACTAGACTCCATGTTAACCCTGAAATAGCCTCACGGCTCTGCCTCGCCTCTGGCTCTCAGCTCAGCTTGGCCCATCACAGGAGAGTTTTCAGTTCACTTTGGTTTCTAGTTAGTTTCACTTAGTGGATCTGTTGTGTCAGATGATGTGTTGCAAGGGAGCGGGTGAGCTCAAAGAAAAGCTGTTTTTATTAACTTGAGATTTTAAACAAATATGCTCGTGAAACATGTCAGAGGAGTTTTTACGCCCTGAATGCAGCGGCAGCCCTGGCGCTCCGCACGAGCCGGTGGGAAACTCACGGGACTTGAATTGCAAGTCCGGCGATATTTGGTTTTTTTTCTTAAAGCCCCAGCTCCCGGATTCAGGGGATTCTGTGAGAATCTCACCTTTTGTGTACACAAACAGTACATTTCCAGCCCTGGGGGATGCAGGGAGGGAATCCTAAAGCTCAAAGGCAGAAGGTGGAGAAAAAGAACCCAACGCTGATTCTTATTGGAGGTCTCATGATTTTGAAGCCAGTCTCGCAGTTCCTCGAGGCCTGACTCCCAGGGGCCAGCTGTGCCGCACTAGGGCCTGTCTTAAGCAGCATTGTTCTTAGGCCCCTCTGCGGCACGGAGGAGACCCGTGGCTCTGGGCTCTGCGTTTCACTGTCGTATCTCTCTGCTGTTGCGTTTCTAGCTGAGAGGATGTTTTGGAACCTCATGCCCTTCACGACCAGAGACTTCTCCATCCGCTCGCTAGCCGACCGCTTGGGTGACCTCAATTACCTCATCTACGTGTTCCCTGACCGGCCCAAGGACGAGGTCTTCTCCAAGTACTACACGCCGGTTCTCTGTGAGTGCGCCACGCAGCGCTGGGCCCTGCACTGGCCTGTGTTCCCCTCACCCTGCGGCAGGCTCTGGGGCTGTGCGAGCTGGCCCCAGCTCGTACCCCTGAGGGCCTGGCCCGTTAGCAGCCAACGGTTCCTCTCAGTGGTGTCTGGCCTCATGGCACAGAGGCCCGAACCCGACGGTGCTGATGGGCTCTCCTGCTCATCGGAGTCCTCGGGCCGATCGGCTGCTAGCCCAGGTGACATTGTCGGGTCAGTGCCTGGAACGTCCCCTGGCCTCTCCGTGCCTTAGCGCTGTCTTCTCTCTCTCGCCCTGTCTGTAGCTAAAGCCGTGGATGGATACGTGAAGCCACAGATCAAACAAGTGGTGCCAGAGTAAGTCCGTCTGGGCGTGCGTCTGTCTGTCCATCTGGGCATGCGTGCGTCTGTCTGTGTGTTGTCCTCGGCCCGTGTCTCCCTCTTCCCCTCCGTTAACACGCCTTGTTGAGGAAATGTCAGATTCTGAACCAGTGTCCCAGCCCCGAGTCTCTTCCGCAGTCTTGTCCCTTACCAGGGGAGGGGCCTGCGCGCTGCAGGCACCATGGGGGGCAGGGGGGAAGCTGTTTGCCCTGTTGCTCACAGGGGGCAGAGCAGGTGGCCAGGGGAGGAGCACTCCAGGCTGGCAGCCCCAGCAGGCGGCCCCACAGGCTGCAGGAGGAAGTGATGGGTGTCGGGATCCTATGGCAGGGCTGGAGCCTGGCTCTGCGCTGGGTGTGCGCCGCACTGGGAGGATTTAAAACACCCCTGAGAAGTGAACTGGCTATGGGGGTGTTTGCTGGGCACTTGGGAGGGGCTGGTATGGGCCGAGCAGGATCTGCACAGATGAGGCCGGCTCTGATTGTGGCCGTCCCCACCGACATGGCTTCCCCTGGACTGCGTGGGAGGGTGTAAAGCACCATCGACACAGCCGTGGGTACGGCCTCCTTCCCCCCGGCCCCAGGGAGCTGAGGACGGCATCGATCCAGGAGCTGAAACCATGTGAAATCCCTCAGCCCCCTCAGCTACCATCAGTAGCCCAAGGCCACGGGGCCGGCAGGACAGAAGTTGCCATTGCAGCCAGGGAGAGGAGCTGGCAGAGTGGGGCAGAGCTGCAGCCTGCCCTTCGGTGCAATGCCTCCTCGCCTCCCCACTCTCATCACCCTCCCCATGGCCCTGGCGGCCCCAGCCCAGCTGACGCGCCGGTCCCTCATCTGTTCCAGGTTTGCCAGCGCCTCCGGGGATCCCGCCGCCGGAACGGTCACCTACATGGATCAGGCACCGTCACCGGCCGTGTGCTCCCAGCCGCATTACAACGTCTACCCGCAGAAGTAGGTGCTGCTCCTTCCCCAGGCCTGAGCCGCGTTCCGGGGGCGAGGGGTTCCCCCGTGCTGTGGGGGGCATTTAGCTGGAGCATGCTGCTCCCGGCCCCTTGGCATGGCTATTCTGGGATGCCTCCCCCAGGCTCGCCCTGTCTCTCTCTCTCAGCCCTGACTCCGTCCTGGATCCCGAGGGCGAGTTCGACCTGGACGATACAATGGACGTCGCGCGACACGTGGAAGAGCTTCTCCGGCGGCCCATGGACACTCAGTGGATCCCCCACAGCCAGTCGTGACCCTGTGCCGTGGTACGGCCCCAGCCCGGCAGCCGTGTCCCTGGGAGACGATCCGGGGCGCGTGCCCCGTGGAGAGCAGCCCTGTGTTCGTGTCTCTGTGCGTGGGCCCATGTGTGGGGGGTGCTCGTCCGGGGGCTTTGCTCTGTGCCAGCTGCAGTGTCCATGGCTGCGCTTGGCTCTTTGGTGTTTATCCCCGTGTACTAAAGGCAGTGGGCTTGTCATATGGTTTCCCTGTCTGTTCCTTTGAGGCCTGCCTTCAGCTTCTCGCTTCTGCAGCGCTGCTCCTCCCCGTGCAGCAGATCCCTGGAGCCCCATGTGTTTCAGTGCCCGCTGGACTCGGATCCCTGCCCTTGTGCCCAGGGGCCTCTCAGCGTGGGGGGCGGGCCTGGGAGTTTGTTTGCAGTAATTGTCACATCTAGGAGTTCCGTGTTCAAATTCCTTCCTTTTGTTACCAGCTCCCCCGTCCTGGGGGGCGTGTGCGTGCGCGTTGGGTCCTGTTTGTGTGCACAGAGACCTGGGGGCAAAGACTCTTTCTTCTCAGCCTAGGCAGCAGCATCTGCGCCTTGGGAGTGGCTTGCTGGGAAGGCGCCCCTCCAGGGCCCTTTTCTTCTCCCGGTTCCTGCCTGGCCCGTGTCCACTCAGCCAGTGGGACGCTGCCCTTCCCCTACGCCTACTGGTGCGGGGTGTTTAATAAACCCTGAGAGGAAGGAGGGGGTTCCAGATGGACACGACTGCTCTGTGTGCAGGAGGAACGGGACTCCCGCCTGGGGTCTGGGTGAGGCGCGGCTCAGGCTGGGGTGAGAGGCTGCCGGTCCCACCCCGGGTGCCCTCCCTCCCCTTCGACATTATTTTTCTACGGCTGAGTAAATAAAGCACAGAATATTTTTTTAACACAAAGCTCTGGATTCCGCGTGTCTCTGTGGGAGCATCAGCTCTGGGCTCAGCAGCCAGCTGACGTCCTGGGGAGGGGTCAGACAGAGCCCCTGGGGCTGGGGCTGTCGGTGGGCCGGGCAGCAGGTGTTTGAGCCCAGGGCTGAGCTGCGCCCTGTGCGGACGTGCAGGGGAGGAGCTGCTGTGGGGGAAACGCTGCATTTGCCAGCTGGGTTCAGTGGTCAGACTCCGTGGAGGAGGACAGGGGAGTTGTGACATTCCTCCCCCTGCTTTCTAGAGGACTTGGAGTAGCCCCCAGATGATCGACTGGCCCCACGTGGCCCGAGGCAGCAGGCGCTGAACCTGGCTATGGGCGTGCAGGGGCCCCAGCCAGGCCCTCTCGGCCCTCTGCTGCTTTCCTGTGTTCTGAGTGCCCTGAGCTGCGTGAGGGGAGCCGTGCTGCTGGGTCAGCCCTGAGCCACGTCTTGCCCAGCGCCCCGTGAGCCCAGACCCAGAGGCACCGTGCTCGTCGCCTGGCAGGCTTTGCAAAGGACGCTCCCCAGTGCGTCCTGGGCCGTGGCCGCGTGAGCCTCTGGCGAAGCGGCGCGAGGGCCAGGTGGCTCCCAGCACAGACACCATTTGCACCAGTGCTGTCTGTCCTGGTTTGAACCTAGGACCAGCTGCCCTGGTGCAAAGTGTGTCTGCCCCTGGGCATTGCACTAGTCACTGAAATCCCCGAGGCCTGGACGCAGGCAGGGCACGTGGGGAGGAGGCCGGGGAGCGTTGTCCGAATGGTCTGTCCCTTACCTGTTCAGTGCTGCAGGCAGCGGGGGCAGCTGGCGTGTGAGTGTGTGCTTAGCTCGGCATTGCTGCAAATCCTGCACGTGGCCTTTCATGTGCGTAACTCCACAACCCCCTGCTTTGCCAGGCTGCACGCCCGCAGGGCAAGGGCTGGGGCTGCCCCGGGCTCCTGGAGCGCTGGGCTGGCTCCTGCAGATAGAGCTAATATCATCCTGAAAACAAACACTTCCAGTCTTTTCTTTTTAAAGAAAAATTCTCTTGCCCAAGCCCCGGCCAGGTGGGGGTGCGTTCTCGCCTTTTGGAATCACAAGCAAATTTCAAAGAGAAGCAGGAAACGCTCTGATGCGAGGTGGGACACCCGCAGGTTAAAGATCACGACTCTTGTAGAAAGGAAAAAAAAATATGATTTTAAACCCAGCCCCGGTGAAACTTTTTGATAATTTTCTTTAAAAACAAAACAAACCCAACCCCCCCCCCCCCCCCCAGAAAACCTTGTATGTGGAAACTGAATTATTTCAGCTGCCTCCTCTTCGTGTTGCAGGCTGCTCCTGCCTCGCGCAGGGCACTAATAAAGTATTGTCGACTCTGCGGGGGGCTGCAAAATTGTGTTTTTGTGTTTACAATACCGGCCTCATCTGCCCTGAGCGCTGCCCCCATAGGCCCCAGGCGCCTGGCCCCTGCGCCCCACAGCGTCTGGCCCCCACGGGTCCTGTGGGCCGCACGCCGCCCAGCGGGGACGGGACCTCCTGCTGGGCCGTTTCTTAGCCTCCAAACCCAGTGCACAGCGGCCTGCGGGACTCCCTGCCACAAGAGCCGGCTGCAGGAAGAGAGCTGGATCTTTAGCGGGCGAGCGTGAACGCACGGCACGGCTCTGCCGGGGGGGCAGGGATGCCAGTCCTCCTCCTGCTGGCAGGGGCAGGAAGAAACTCCTTGGGGGGGCAGGGATGCCAGTCCTCCTCCCGCTGGCAGGGGCAGGAAGAAACTCCTTGGAGGGGCAGGGATGCCAGCCCTCCTCCCGCTGGCAGGGGCAGGAAGAAACTCCTTGGAGGGGCAGTGGACCTTCCACTGCACGGGCTGGGCTTGGCCTCAAGTTGGCGCCAGGAGCTGGGGCCTGGGAGCCCGGGGCTGGGCCAGGCGGGCAGTGCCTGCGTTGCTGGGCTGGGGACGGCAGCTGCTGCCTGGGCAAGGGGCCTTGGAGCCGGGGATTGTCGCTGCTTTTTCCCGCTGTCTCCGCGCTGGGGGTGTCATGGAGGCAGGGGAGGAGCAGAGCCGAGGGGCTCATCGACCTGCCGGCTGGCAGCTGGGGTTGGGTTTCTGCCCAGAGCTGTAGCCTCCTGCCCGTCACCATGGTGTCTGGGCCCCTGCCCCTTAAAATAGAGAGCAACTGCTGACTCCCTGGCGGGCTCCTGGGGGCCCCAGCTCTGCTCCCATTTGGAGGTGAAAGCTCTGCTGGGGGTCTCAGGTTCGCTGTTTGGGACGTCGGGGCCAGGGGGGCAGCGAGTCGCTCCCTGGGGCAGAAAGGCCAGTTCCAGGGGGAAGGTTTGGTGGCGTCTCCTGCCTCTGGCCTCGCCCGGCTCCCGGGGATGCCCGGAGCCCTTGGCCCAGCATGCTGCTCTTAGCGCATTCGGTGCCCCCCATCCCTGGCCCGGGCCCCCCCCACCTCTGCCGGTGCCCCGCCCTCCTGACCCCTGGCCCGGCACTCCCCCCCAGCTCTGCCGGTGTCCCCCCACTCCCGACCCCCGGCCCCCCTCCCCCAGCTCTGCCGGTGCCCCCCCACTCCTGACCCCCGGCCCGGGCCCCCCCCAACTCTGCCAATGCCCCCCCACTCCCGACCCCCAGCCCGGGCCCCCCCCCAACTCTGCCAGTGCCCCCTCACTCCCGACCCCCGGCCTGGGCCCCCCCTCCCCCAGCTCTGCCGGTACCCCCCCACTCCTGACCCCCAGCCCGGGCCCCCCCCAGCTCTGCCGGTGCCCCCCCACTCCTGACTCCTGGCCCGGACCCCCCCCAACTCTGCCAGTGCCCCCCCACTCCCGACCCCCGGCCCTGGGCCCCCCCCAGCTCTGCCGGTGCCCCCCCACCCCTGGCCCGGCCCGCCCAGCCCTGGGTGCCCCCTGCCCTGGGGGCCGCAGGGCGGGACCCCCCGTTCCCGGGGGGGGGGGTGTCAATGGGCATCTGGCCCTTTAAGAGCTGGGGCCGCTCCCGTCCCTTTAATTCTCCGTCACTTCAGCGGGAGGCGGAGTGTCCGGGGGGGGACACGGGGGGGCCGGTAGGAGACGCGGCTCCCGGCGGGGGAGGGGGGCTGCGGGACCGGCCGGGGGCACTGGGGGGCCCGAGATATTGGGGGGGGCCGGGGGGGCCATTGAGGTGTTGGGGGGCCCGGGTGGGGGGCCAGGTGGGGTTGTGGGGTAGGCCAGGTGGGGCTATTGAGGTGTTGGGGGGCCAGGTGGGGTTGTGGGGGGCACTGGGGCCATTGAGGTGTTGGGGGGCCAGGTGGGGTTGTGGGGGGCACTGGGGCCATTGAGGTGTTGGGGGGGCCAGGTGGGGTTGTGGGGGGCACTGGGGCCATTGAGGTGTTGGGGGGGCCAGGTGGGGTTGTGGGGGGCACTGGGGCCATTGAGGTGTTGGGGGGGCCAGGTGGGACCGTTGGGGGGCCAGGTGGGGCCATTGAGGTGTTGGGGGGGCCAGGTGGGACCGTTGGGGGGCCAGGTGGGGCCATTGAGGTGTTGGGGGGGCCAGGTGGGGTTGTGGGGGGCCCTGGGGCCATTGAGGTGTTGGGGGGCCCGGGGGCTGGGGGGGTCCGTGTGTCTCTCTGTGCTGACGATCCCCCCTCTCCCCACAGCACCGCGATGCTGCTCGCCGGGCTGGCCGTGGCGCTGGCCCTGCTGCTCTGGGCCTGGCGCTGCCGCCCGGGGGGCGCAGGATCCTGGGGGGGCCGGCGGGGGCCCTGGGGGCTCGTTCTCCGGCACTGGCTGGCGCTGCGGGTGCTGGGCCGGGCCGTGGGCTGCCAGCGCTGGCACCTGGAGCAGGCGTCGGCGGCCGTGCGGCGGAGCCAGGAGCGCCTCCTGCTGCGGCTGCTGGGGCGAGCCGGGGCCGCGGAGCCAGGTACCGGGGCAGGGCCTGGCGCTGGGCCCCCAGCCCCTTGTGGGCAGCCCGGCCGGGGGGGCTGGGCCCGCCCCCTCCCAGCAGGGCGTGGGGGGCTCAGCCTGA
This sequence comes from Chelonia mydas, assembly GCF_015237465.2. Taxonomy (NCBI): domain Eukaryota; kingdom Metazoa; phylum Chordata; order Testudines; family Cheloniidae; genus Chelonia; species Chelonia mydas. Next base: position 14,605,720 of record NC_057860.1, on the reverse strand, counting down.
CCCTGGCGTGTTCTCCCCGCAGACCTGGGCGTGTTCCGGGAACATCACCCCCTGGCACGGCGCGGCTCCCACGGGGGCGAGGCGCCTGCCCCCCCGGCACTGCCGACGGGGCCCTGGGCTCTGCTTCGGAGCTGCTGCACCGCAGACTCCCCCCTGCAGGTACATGGGGGCAGCCGGGGCAGGGTCCTGCAGACCAGGGCTCCCCCCTTTTCAGGGTGCCTGGGAGGGGGGATGTGTCTCAGCCCCCCACCCATGTGCCACACAGCCCTGCTGCCCCAAACTGGAGCTGAGCCAGAGGGAGCCGAGGGGCTGGGGGGAGTGAGAGCTGAGTGGGAGAAAGCTACAGGGGAGGGAGGTGTCCTAGGCTGGGCTTTTCTCCTGGGGGGCTGGATTTCACAGGCTGGTACCAGGGGAAGGGGGGGAGGGGAGGGGGTGTTGCAGGCTGGTACCCGGGGGGGGGCGGGGGGAGATACAATGGCTGGTGTCTGGCTGCCCTGGCTCTGTCTCCATCTCTCTCTCTCCCCCTCACCCCCCCCAGGGGCCCGTCTTGTACCTGGACGTCCTCAGCAGAGTCTTCCCGGAGGCCCTGAGCCCGCGGGGCACGGCCCGCTTCTCCTGGGCCCGGGGCTGCTCCCTGCCTGCCGCAGCGTGGCCGCTGCCCACCCTGTACTGCACTCCGGAGGAGGCGGGCACCGTGCCCTCGCGAGCCGCGGCCCTGTATGTGCAGCTGGTGTTTGCCCTGCGGGAGCGGGCGCTGCGGGCGCTGGAGGCCGGGCTGGCCTCGGAGCTGTACGATGCCCTGGGCGTGCTGCGCGCCAGCTGGGAGGGCCTGGCGCAGGACCTGGCCTTGGGGAAGCTGAGTCCCCGGCTGGAGCTGCCTGAGGGGACCCGGCGCCGGCTGGAGGGGCTGCTGGCGCCCGACGCGGCGCGGGCTGCGGAGCTGAGGGCAGAGTGTGCCAGGGGCTGGGACGGCGTCGCCCGGCGCCTGTGGCCGCGGCTCCAGGTGGTGGTGGTGGCAGAGCCCAGCGGCGAGCAGCTCTACGGGGAGGCCCTGCGGGAGTCGGAGTGCCAGGGCCTCCCCTTCTACTGCCCCTTCTACGGCACAGCAGGAGGTAAAGGGGCATCGGCCGAGCCAGGCGGGGTCGGGTCAGCGCCCTGTGCAGGCAGGAGCCCCGTAAGCAGAGCCCAGTGTCTGCGCAATGGGGGGGCGTGGTGAGCCCCAGCCCCACGTAGCGATGGGGGGCCAGTGCTGGCTGTTCAGGTCATTCGCCTGCAGGCCGAGAGGGTGTCTCCATGCTGCACAAGGGGGCCGCTGTGGGTCTGTCTGCGGGGCCTGGGTAGCCGGAGGGCTGGGGGCTGTGTACTCTCCCTGCTGACCCACAGTGTCCCCCACCAGCTCTGCTCGGGGTGAACCTGTGGCCGGAGCAGCCCGACTCCCGCTACCTGCTCTGCCCGGGCTGGGCTTTCTGCGAGTTCCTGCCGGCGGGGCCGGGCGCTGAGGGGCCCCCCGAGACCGTGCTGCTGGCAGACGTTGAGCAGGGCCAGGAGTACGAGCTGGTGCTGACGGCCCAGGCTGGATTGTCCAGGTGCCCCCTTTCCTGCCACCCCCATATGCCCTGCGCCCCCACCAGTCCCCTATGCCCCGCCAGCCCCATACACCCCCTGCCCCACCAGTCCTGTACGCCCTGTGCCCCCCACCACCCCAGTATGCCCCGCACCTCTCAGCATCTGCCCCCTGTAACGAGGCTGGTTCTGGCGGGACCCAAGTGAGAGTCCCAATTCAGGACGAACTGCTTCAAGCAGGGCAGTCACAGCCCAAGGCTGGGTTTTTCCACCTCTAAGGCAAACCAAACCAGCCAGCCAGAGAGGACTTCGGTCTCACCCCATTGGCTAACCACAAGTCACACAAGCAATTCCCTTAGACACTCCAGTTTCCCAGTATCTCCACCAGTGCCACTCGTTATGGGGACAAATGGTTATAAAAACCAGTACCCCAGTAAAAGAAAAATGGTTTTCTTGATCCCAAAGGCCCAAGCCCCAGACTCAGGTCAATCTACAAATCAGATCTTGCCCACAAATCACGCTGTTGCCAGTCCTTTAGAATCTAAAATCTAAAGGTTTATTCATAAAAGGAAAAAGATACAGATGAGAGCTAGAATTGGTCAAATAGAATCAATGACACACAGTGATGGCCAAGTTCTTGGTTCAGGCTTGTAGAAGCACTAGAATAAACGGCAGGTTCAAATCAAGTCTCTGGAGAACGTCCCCAGCTGGGTCTTTCAGTCCTTGGTTCAAAACTTCAGTGTAGCAAAGTCCCTCCAGAGGTAAGAAGCAGGACTGAAGACAGGATGGAGATGAGGAATCAGCCTTTTATAGTCACCTCCAGGTGTAAGAACCCCTCTTTGTTCTTACTGTGGAAAATTACAGCAAAATGGAGTTTGGAGTCACATGGGCAAGTCCCTGCATATTTCGCTGGGTCCCCAGGCGTGTCTGCCTTCTCTCAGTGGGTCACTTGTAGAGCTGATGGTCCTTAATGGGCCATCAAGCAGGCTAGGCAGAGCTGACACCAACTTGTCTGGGGTGTCACCCAGAAGCAGAGCAGAAGTTTGAAATACAGACAGGACAGAGCCAATATTCATAACTTCAACTACAAAAATGATACCCCCATATAGACAGCACAACCCTAACCAGCAAACCGTAACCATGTCTGAGACACCTTATTTGACTCCCTTTATACAAGATTTGGTGCCACGACAGGACCTTGGTTGCAACAATGATCTATACGGTCCCAGATTATGTCAATAACATCACACCCCCCACCCCAGTACGCCCCATGCCATGTGCCCCCTGCTGTCCATGGGAGGCCACGATGGAATGGGGCCTGTTGCGGGAACTACAGTCGTGGCTCACGTTCTCTCTACCCCTTTATCCATTAGGTGCCGCATCGGGGAGGTGCTGAAGGTGGCTGAATTCTACAACCAGTGCCCCGTGGTGGGGCCCGTGCGCAGGTGGGGACAGTCACCCCCACACACCCCATGCCGGCTCCCCACACGCTCGGCTGCTGCCTGGGGAACGCTGGGGACCAGATGGGAGCTGCCCCTGCAGGGCGGTTTGGGGGGAGGATGAAGTGGGTGGGGGCTGGGGGCTCCCCTCCCCGGTGCTTTGAGGGCGGGGATGGGGCTGTTCTGGCTGGTGAGTTTGAGGCCATGGCACTGCCCCCTGCTGGCAGAGGTGCAGTCACCCGATTCCCACGCTTACCCCCTGCCCTTGGCTCCCCAGGCTGAGCCAGACCCTGAGCGTGCGTGGGGAAGGTGTCCCCGAGGAGCGCTTCTACCGGAGCCTGCGCCGCGCCGTGGCCATGTGGCCGGGAGCCCGGCTGGTCGATTACGTCTGTGCAGAGAGCAGCCTTCTGGGTAAGTGCCGCTCCCGGTACCCAGCCCCGTGCTGGCAAGGCCGGGCCTGGACGTGTCCGAGGGCTCCTGGCTTGAGACAGCCTGGCCCCTCTCTGCCCCACCGTGCTCTGCGCTGCTGCCCCTTTCAGCACCCCTGGGTTTGCCTGACCCTGTCTGTGCTCAGGCCTGGCTGGCCTGTGTCACGGAGTCCCCGGGCGATGCTCTGGAACTGCTCCCTACGACGCCAGGCAGGACTCTGGGGCAGTCTCCTTTCTGTGAGCAGCCTGTCTGCAGGACACACAGCTCACCCGGCTTCCACCTTCCTGGGTCTGACCTCGGCGCATTCAGCATCCTCTGCCCCTCCGTGCGCTTCCCCCAGCGAGTCCGCGCAGGCGGGGTCCTGGGGAAGCCAGAGGGTCCTGCCCCCCAACTCCGCAGTCAGACGGGACTCTCAGCCAGCCAGTAAAACAGAAGGTTTATTAGACGACAGGGACATGGTCTAACACAGAGCTTGTAGGTGCAGAGAACAGGACCCCTCAGCCGGGTCCATTTTGGGGGGCAGTGAGCCAGACAACCCCGTCTGCCCTTCACTCCATGTCTCCAGCCAGCCCCAAACTGAAACTCCCTCCAGCCCCTCCTCCTCTGGGCTTTGTCCCTTTCCCGGGCCAGGAGGTCACCTGGTTCCTTTGTTCTCCAACCCGTTAGCTCTCACCTGGCAGGGGGGAAGGGCCCAGGCCATCAGTTGCCAGGAGACAGAATGTTGGCCATTATGTACCCTGGCCCTTTGCTCTGCAACAATTATACCCCCTTATCCCACCACCTAGAGACTTAAGAACTGCATAGGGGAAACGGAGGCATCCCTACAGTATTCAGAGGAAACATTAAGAACAGGCCCACTTCGTCACATCGTGCCCCCAGCCTGGTCAGCCTGGGGCCCAGGCCCAGCTGTGTCCTGGTGCTGGGCCTGGTTCCAGGGGTTGGTGAGATGGCTGGACAGGAGGGGGCCGAGCCACCCAGGGCTGTGGCTGGCACTAGCCTTGGTGTCATGGAGTGGCTAGGTGATCCAGATCCCAGCACTGAGACGAGGGGGCAGCTGTGCCAGGGCAGCCCCTGAGCAGCTTGACGACAGGATGGCACCTCCTGGGAGCGGCTCTGCGCCCATCTGCAGCGAGGTACTGCCGCCGAGAGCCGGCCAGCTAGCCTGCGGTGGTCTGGGTCCCTGCCCCCCCATGGGGGTTTTCCACCCCTGTCCCTCAGCTCCCGGCGTGGGATGTCTCTCCTGCTCTTCCAGCTGGGTTGGTTAACGTGGGTCCATGCTGCCCCCAGGTGCCTCCTCTGGGGCCTGTGCCCCCCATTACCAGGTGTTCGTGGAGCTGCGGGGCGTGCGTGATCTGTCGGAGGCACAGCGCTATAAGGTGAGTGCCTTGGGAAAATGGCAGCATGGGGTAGAGGCAGCTGGTGCCATGGGCAGGTGGGGGTCTTCCTGCCCCTGCTTGCCCCAATCCAGGGGCCTGGAGCTGGAAAGAGGCTTTGGTGGGGATGGACCTTCCCTCTCCAGCCTGCAGGAGGGAACGATCCTGCCTGCTTGGGGCTGCTCCCAGCATGGGGCTCTGGCCCCACCAGAGCCGCACGGGTGCCCCGGCCTGGCCTGGGGTTTTCCCCTGGAGAGGTCTGCGCAGCTGTGGCTGGGTTTGGCCACTAGGTGGCAGCACTCTCTGGTGCGGCTCAGCCCTGGCCTGCGGCTGCGCTGCTGAGCCCAGGGACAGGGCCTCGGCCCCTTGTGCGCTCCCCGGCTGTGCCCTGCAGGACGCCCCGTCTTTCGGGGGGTGGGGGTGGGATTGCACAGGTGAAGAGAAGCACACAGCAATGTCTGGGGCCGAGAGGGGCCCCGTTACCCTCACAGCACAGGTGGGCACTCGGTGCAGCAGAAGAGCCAGACGCTCTACCAGTGGAACTCCTCGCCACAAGGTCTGACTAAGGCTGGGAGCAGAGCAGGATTCCAAAGGGGCCTGGATGTTGCCGGGGTAACGAGACCTTCCAGATGCAAATAGGGTTGGGGGAGAGCCCCTGCTGCTAACAGTGCTCGGGGCCGGTTGTCCCGGCACTGTAGGGCACCTGGCACCTTCCCCTGCTGCAGCTGGGACCGGCCACTGTGGGCAGAGGCTTGCCGGGCCCAGCTGGTCCAGGCTGGCGACCTTTGGGGTAGAAGGAGCTTTGGTGCACAGGTGAGGTAGAGGGTCTGATGCGACCCTTGGCTCCCGGAGCCGGAACCGGCCTGCTTGTGGCCCAGGGCGAGCCCCCACCCCTCTCCCTCTCCCTGCAGCTGGATCAGTGTCTCCAGGAGGATTTTCCTGTCTACAAAACCTTCCGCCTCAAGGGCAGCATTGGGCCGGTGCGGCTGCACCTGGTGGCGGCCGGGGCCTTCAGGGAGCTGCGGGATGCTGCGGGCTCCCCGGGCCCCATGGCCAGAGTCCTGAGGGAGAGGCGCCCGCTGCACTTCATCCAGAGCAGAGTCGTCTCGTGAGGCCGGCCAGCCCTGCGATGCCACGGGCCCAGATTGGCCTCGCTCGGGCTCTGCGTCTGCTGCTGCTTGCAGGGGGCAGGGAGGGTCCCCGGTGTAGGGAACCGGGGCTGTGGGGCAGGAGGCTGGGGAGGTCCCGTGGCCAGGGTGGGGGCGGCTCCCGGCCTGGCAGAGGCTGCCCGCAGAGCTCGCCTGGGAGGGATGGGTGGGGCGGGGCGGGGGCCATGACCTCTGCCCCATAGCCTTTCACGGTGCGACCGCAGGCGGGGGTGCCCGGTTGGGGCGCTGCACCCTACGTGGCCTCCCCATCACGGAGCATGCTGAGGGGAGCAGCGGGGCAGAGTGGAGAAGTTGCCTGCCCCTGCCCCTCTGCGAGGCCTGCCAGCTCCCTGCGGGTTCGGGGCCCGACCTGCTGGCGATGCTCCAGGTGTGGCCCTGCCAGGGAGCGGTTTGCCCACCAGATGGCGCCAGCGTCACGTTCGCCTCCCAGGTCGGTAGCTCGGCGCAGGTGCTGGCTGCGTGGAGACGGGCAGGGACGGGGAGACCCAGGGCTGGCGGCCCCGTGCCCCCAGGCGGGGAAGGGGGGCTGTCCGGGGCAGGGGTTTGAAGAGGAGGAGGCGGCTGGTGAGATGAGGGTCGATGGCTAAAGGGCAGCACCTGCCCCATCCCCGCAGTCTGCGCCCCTGGCAGCGCGGCAGGGCTGGGCTGGTCTCCCTACGGCAGAGCTTGGGGGCTGCGGCTCAGAGAAGCCCGGGGCGTCTGGGGGAGAGCCAGGAATCGAACCCTGGCTCGTGCTCCGACCATTGCACCCTACTTCCTCTGGCTGCGGAGCTTGCGCCTGTCACCACCTCCTTGGCAGCGCGTGGGCGAGGGCTGGCTGCAGAGGGAGCTGCCCCCTCGGCTGGAATCTCTCCTCTCCCTTGGCTTCGTTACTGTGATTGTTCCTGACAAATTTATCACCAGGCGTTCCGCTTGTGCCTTTTGCCCCAGGCTCTGCCTCTGTAGCACCCCTGAAATGCAGCCACCTCTGGGGTGGAAGGTGGTGGCTGCAGAAGGGAGGGTAAAGACGTGGGGCAATCTCTGATCGTCTTGGGGGAACTACCCATGGATCCTAGGGCCCACAAAGCGCCGAGAGGCCCTTGGTTTGCAGGCCTGGGAACCAAATCGCACTGCTCTGTGGAGCTGAGCCGGGCCTGCAGGGCAGGTATGGATGTCGTACCTGGTGCTTACTAACCTGGCCCCTGGCTCGAAGCTCCCAGCTGTGGTGTCCTACGTTGTGCCAGCGGCCTGGGTCACGGAGCGCCGGATCTGCTCGCAAAAAGCAAGTCCTTCGCTCGTGCGGCCTTGCGAGCAGGAGCTTGGGAGGCCAAGATCGCTGGCAGCCCGTAAGCTGCACTGTGGCACGTGCCCTCCGGTTTATGAAACAATGAGCGGGGGTTGGGGGGGGGCTGCTTTTAATGTTTCAAAAAGCAAAATAAAGATGGATTATCTCTGAACATAACCCCCGGGCCGTGCGCTGTGATTGGGGCTTTAATCCCCATGAAGAGATTTCTAGCTGGAAGGCTGACTCTTGGCTTGATTAAAGAGTTCCCCATGGTGTTTGCCTTGTGTTCGTTATGGAGGCAGCCCACCTCGTGAATATTTCACCAATTCAGCATCTGTTGCGGGGGCCCTGGGACCGTCCGGCTGCCTGGGAGATCCAGGCACAGGAGCTGGCTCTTCCCAGCAGCTAGTGACGGTGTTATTCGGAGGGCAACTGGGCTGTGATGCGCAGGAAGCCTGCTGGGCGGACAGCTGGGCCTGGGGTAGGGGCAAGCCGAGCCCCTGGCAGGAGGTCTTGCCTTAGGAAGATGCAAAAAGCAGCCCCCAGCTTGCTACTGAAATTGCTCATCAGCCATAGACAATACGCTGGCAAAAGGCCTTGTCCAGCCTTTCCCCCCTGCCCTGTCCATGCTGCGGGAGCAAAATTCTGGTTGCAAGTGGAGAAAAAAATGTCCTTTGGGGGCTGGGGCAGGGAGAGGGGAGGGCCTGGAGCTCTGCTCGGAGCTGGCATGCGTGGCCTCGCGCCAGCGTCTCCTCTGCAACGCGCCTGGTGAAAGGCCCCTGGCTGGATTCTGGGGGGCAGCTGGAGGAAGGCTCGTCACAGCACCCTGTCACAGAGAACAAGCTGGGGGGGGGCAGCTGCAGCGTGTCCAACCCCAGCCATCAGCCAGTGAGTTAACGGGCCTGTTCCCTCCTGCAGGCTCTGTTCAAATCCACCTTCTGCAACACCCCCTGGGCAGCGTTAGGGGCAGCAGGCCTCGGCAGCGCACACCCCAGCCTCCCTCCTGCAGTACCCGGTGCTGAGCGATGCTTTGCCACGGTCAGAGTACGCCTGGCCCGCTCGAAAGCATTCGCTGGTCCAGGGCAGGTTGAGCTTAATTCTGCAGGGATGGGCGCTGACTGCACCGTAACACGGACCCTGCTGGCTGATGTGGGAGCAACTCGAGTGACTTCAGCCCTGGCTTGGCTTGCAGGAATTCTGCATGGTCCTTGGTGCACCCGGCGGGAGCCCAGGAGGGAGCTGCGGGGCCCTGCCTCCGCTGGAGTGTTTCCTAATGTTTCCTGCTGGGGGGGCAGCCGTGGCGAGCAGGGCGAGCCCGGGACGGGGATATATATACACACGTACACATGGGCACACGCACGTGAACGCAGCCTTCCCGGAGTCTCACTGAGCTGGTCCCCATCCCATTCTCGTCCTGATGCCCTGCGCCGGTGTCGAGCGTCCCGCAGCAGTGCTGTCCCTGGGGCCCACCCCTGCATTCTCTAAGCTGGAGCCTGCATGCTGCTTGCTTTATTTTCTTTTCCTAGCTGCCACCTGTGGGTGCCTGGATTCGGGTTATCCACCCGCTATCAAATGGGAACGTCTGTCTGCCCGGGGCGTTGCACACACAGGGTCAGGGACCTTTCCTGCCTGCAATTTGGGGCCTCCTCGTTTGCTCTGTAGGGAGCCCCTCATGTCCCGCAGGGGGTCCGTCCCTCACAAGGGCCTATTCCAGTGGATGAATTCATTTCCTCCCCTTAGAGCACCTCTGTGTGCTGCGAAATCCAGCTCGTTAGCTCTGCCGAGCCGGCCAGGGGCTCCTGTCGCGGGGCTGCCAAGCACAGTGGGGGTTTGCAAGGAGCTTACGGTCTCATTAGGCCTCCCTGGAATCCGCAGCCGTGGAATCAGTGGAGAATCGGGGATTGCAGCGGACCCAGGGCTGGGGCGGCTCTAAGCTCACAGGGGGTGATTAGCTGCTGCTGCTAGGAACACCTCATCCTGCTGGCCTGAAATTACCCTTGGTTGTTTTGTAAACCTTAATGAGTAGGGTTATTTGTTTTATGGTGGCCCCTGGAGATCCCAGCTGAGATCAGGGCCCCAGCGCGCCAGGCGCTGCACAGACCCCAAGGGAGACAGAAGAACTAGATAAGCTCATGGAGGATCATCAATGGCTCTCAGCCAGGCTGGGCAGGGAGGGTGTCCCTAGCCTCTGTGTGCCAGGAGCCGGGAATGGGCGACAGGGAATGGATCACTGGGCGATTCCCTGTTCTGTTCACTCCCTCTGGGGCACCAGACACTGGCTGCGGTCGGCGGACCGGACACTGGCTAGATGCACCCTCGGTCTGACCCAGTCTGGCTGTTCCTAAGCGCCCAGGGCCCCCATTGGGCCGATGCCCCACAGAGCTGACTGAGCTCAGGGCCCCCTGGGGCTGGGTGTGGCACAGTCCCACAGAGCTCACAATCTGTATAAAACAAAGCCCACACCAAGGTTTGTGAACTAGGTGGGGCAGGGGCAGCTGGATCCATTATCCCTATTTAGAGAGGGAAGTCACGTGCTCCCAAGCCCCCCGCCTGACTGACTCTGTGGGGGTGTGGTGGGGGGGTTCTGGCAGGGAGTTGGGGGAAGGTCCAGTGGGGGTCTGAGGTGGGAGACTCAGGGGGCAGATGAGGGGAGGAGCGGGGGATCCTGCTGGGGGTAGATTGGGGGGCTGGGGTGAGTGCTGTGTGTAGGGAGGGTGTTTCGGGGGGGGTTGATAGGGTTGTGTTCGTGGGTATCTGGATTCGGGGAGATAGCAGTTTGTGCTGGTGAGGGGTGGGGGCTGTACTGGGGTGGGGGCTGTGGGGGTGGGGGGTGCAGATGTGGTGGGGGTGTTTGGGGTGGGTAGTTGGGTAGTTTGTGTGGGGAGTCTGGGTGTGGGGAATGCAGAAAGTGGGGGTGTGTAGATGGGGTGGGGGTGGGGTGTTTGGGGGTAAGGGGTGTTTGGGGTGTAGAGAGGTGGGTGTGTGGAGTGGGTAGATGGGTTGGTAGTTAACTGATGGGGTAGTTTGGGGTGGAGGGTGGTTGGGGTGGGGGGTGCAGAGGGCGAGGCTGTGTGGAATGGGCAGATTGGATGGGGGTGTTTGGAGGTGCAGAGGGTGGGTGGGGGTGAGGTGGGTCAGGGTATGGGGGTGCAGAGGAGGGGGGTGTAGATGGGGTGGGGAGTGCAGAGGGGGGTGCAGAGAAGGGGGGTGTAAATGGGCTGCGGGGTGTCTGGGGGGTGTAGATGGGGTGGGGGGGTGTCTGGGGGTGCAGAGGAGGGGGTGTCTGGGGTGGGGGTGCAGAGGAGGGGGGTGTAGATGGGGTGGGGGGTGTCTGGGGTGCAGAGGCCGGCGGCGGGCCGGGCTCGCACCCCTCGCCCCAGGGCGGCCGGGGGTCAGGCTCGGAGCTCGGGGCCGGGCTCGCTGGGGCCCGCCCCCCGCCCCGCCCCGTCTCCCGGCAGAGCCGCGCGGGGCTGCGGGGCGCTCGGGGCTGCGGAGCCTGGGGAGCGGCCCCGCCGCGGAGCCCCGAGCCGGGGATGGCGGACGGGCCCCGGGGCGGGGGGAGCCCGGGCTCGGGCTCGGGCTCCGGCTCCGGCAGCAGCCGCGAGAACTCGGCGGAGCGGAGCCCGGTGCCCGCCGCGCCCCGCGCCAGCATCATGAAGGTGAGACCGGGACCGCGGCCCCCCCGCACCCCTGCCGGGCCCCCCGCACCGCCCGGTGGGGACCCGCATCCCCGCCCCCCCATCTCTCCTCGCCCCCACCCCGCATCCCTCCTCGCCCCGCCGGGACCCGCATCCCCGCTCCATTCCCCCCCCCCGCACCCCTCCCGGGCCCCCCGCACCCCTTGGTGGGGACCCGCATCCCCGCCCCCCATGTCTTCTCGCATCCCTCCTCGCCCCGCTGGGACCCGCATCCCCGCTCCCTCCCCCCCTCCCGCCCGCCCCCCCCCCGGTTGGGACCCGCATCCCCGCACCCCCCACCCCCGCATCCCTCCTCGTCCCGCCGGGACCCGCATCCCCTCCCTCCCCCCGGACCCTGGGACCTACATACCCCCCATCTGCCTGGGACCTTGGGGCCCCCATCACCCACCTCCCCCTGGCCGGGACACTTCCTTCCCCCAGCCCCCGACGGGACCCTCATCACGCCCCTCCCCCCCACATCTCCCCTGGCACCTGTCCACTATCCCGCACCCTGCCTGCCCCCCCCATCCTGTGTCCCCCCAGCCTGGATGGGACCCTCTGTACTTGGGACCCCCCCTTCCTCTGGGGACCCCCCCCCATTCCCTAGGGCTAACCCCCCGAGCCCTCCTCCCCTGAGCTAACTGACCCCCCTCCCCCCACCAACCTGGGGTGATCCTGCCCCAGCCCCACCCCCACCCCTTCATAAATGGCTCTACCACTGGGGCTGACTGGGGCGGAAAGCGAGCGGGGAGCTGGTTGGTGGGGAGGGCAGGCGGGCCGAGGGGGCCTGGGAGAGCTGTGGGGGGTAGGGTGGCCTGGTTCGGAGGGGCTGTTGACTTGTTCCCACCCACGAGGGGCTTCCCCTGGCGGGGGGCCGGTACCAGGTTCAGTGGATAGGGGCTGGGGGGTCTTGCAGCCTGGTCTCTAGGTGATGCTGAGCTGTGGGGGGCTTCCCAGTTGCTCAAGGAAAGGCTGGGGGCGGGGCCCAGGGGCCCCCCATCGGCGTCTGTCCAAAAGGCGCTGGGCCCCATGGGGTGTCAATGTGGATTGGCTCTGGGTTGGCCTCACATGCCTGTGAGCGGGGGAGGGGGCCTTGCACGGCTGCCCTGGGTGTCCCTGGAGGTTTGTCTCGTTTGCCCCTGGGGGAGACGGGCAGCGCCAGGGCCCAGGGCAGCCGGCAGATTGGTTTGCCTCGGAGCCTGCTTGGGTTGGCAGCGAGGCCTGGCAAGGGCTGACCCCGTTGGGTTCAGGCCCTGGGCTGGCTGGTGAGGCTCTGGGGTGGGAGTTCAGGCAGGCGCGCACAGCACCATTGCCGGGTTTGGCTGCGGGTTGTAAGCTCCTTGGGACAGGGCCTGTCTCGGTGACGCCCCCCGGCTTGCCATGCACAGGCCCCCTGGCAGCCCCCCATCGCCTGGCGTCCCGAGGCAGCGGGGCTGGGTTTGGAGGCTCTGTCCAGAGTGAAGTGCCGGGCTGTGCGTGGGGAGGGGACGTTGCTTCTGAGTTCTGGGGGCTTCGCCCCCTTTTCCTTGGGGGGTTGGTGCTTCCTGCCGGAAGGAGGAACTTTCGCGTGGCTCCCTGCCTGACCGCTCGGTCCTCGCTCGTCTCTTGCGGGAAGGTCGAGGGAGGTCTGACGGTGCCCCTGGCGAGGACGGTCCCGGGGCCGGGGGTGGAGGAGAGTCACACGTGGGTTTCTAAATCTGTCCCCCAGTGGTGCCTGCGTCACCATGGCTGGGCCGTGCAATAGGTCGCCTTTGTCCAGCGCCCGCCTCCTCTCTTCTCACGGCCTATTTTGAGACGAAGTTGCCTCTGCGCTATTAATACCGGGCGTGTGGGCTGCTGGCCCCTGCCCACGGCTCCTTTGTCAAGCACCGCGTTGCCTTGGCAAAGGGAGCATTCGCGATCCTCGTAACGTGCGTGCAGGGCAATTACAGCGCCATTGTTCCCCGTTCTCTGAGCTGCCTCATTGTGTTCCCTGGGCTCCTCGGGACGGGGGTGGGAAGGTGGGCACGTGAAATGGCCCGGGAGCCGCTCCCCGAACACTGTGCCCGCAGCACGACCGCAGCCAGAGCCCTTCACAGCTCTGCCCTCGTTTTCCACCCTACCGGGTGCTTGCTGAGCTGATTTCCCTCGGTCTGGGAGACGTAGCAGGGCTCTGCTGGCCCATGGTCCATCTCATGGACTTTAAGGCCAGACGGGACCCCCGTGATCATCTCGTCTGACCTCCTGCCTGTCGCAGGCCCCAGAACCTTGCCCACCCCTCCTGCAATAGACCCCTCACCTCTGGCTGAGTCACTGACGTCCTCAGGTCAGAGATTCCACCGTTGACACCAGGGTAAACCTGCCAGGGGCCCGCGCCCCTGTTAGCCTGCAGCCAAAGACTTTGGAAAGCAAAAATGCCCACAGAGTATCTTACTGGTGGCCCGAGAGTCTCCCCTGGAGAGGCCCTTGGGCCACAGAGGCAATGGGGGGCATATCGCTATGGGGTGGGGCCCTGTCTGCAGCCAGCGATGGTCTCTGCGGCTGGGCGTGCAGAGACTGGCCGTGTCTCATGTGAGCTAGCCACGCTGCAGGAGCTGGCTCGATCTACGTGAGGGTCTTACGGACAAGAGGCAGGAATTGCTGTCTGTGTCCCGAAGGACACGCTGAGGATCATAACTGTCCCCTCTGGCCTTCACGTAGACATCTCTGAATTGAATCCCTTCTCTGAGTCCCACTGAGTGACTGGGCACCCCAGACTCCTTGCCTTGACAATCTCCTGCAGCTGTGAGTTCCACGGGTTAGCTCCATGCTGGGTTTGTCTCTGCCCTGATCCCAAGTGTGCTCTCCTCTGGATGGCGGGATGGGGTAAGGTGGAGTCTGGTCGCTTTGTGACATGGCTCGCTGCTGCTCGCCTCTGGAGGAGGGACTGGCTGTCAGCGTGGGAAGGGCAATTCTGGGAGGGGTGGGCAGCTGGTTGGAAGAAAGGCCGAGCCCTCGGACCAGGCCTGTCAGGTTCGCCTTGGGCCAGTGCCCAGCACAGGCCTCGCGGGGCAGCAGTAAACCTCTACAGTGCTCGAGTGCCCCGGGGGCAGGAACCCCCCCTAGACTGACCGCCCCTCCCCAGGGGCTGTGGGGGCGGGTATCTCACAGGCTGGGCATGTGCCAGCCCCTCGCTGCGGGCAGCAGCTGGTGCTGCTGGGGAGCGTGTGTGTCGCTTTCTCTTTTCTTGGCAGGGAACAAGCTCCTCTAGAAAAGCCCCGGCTGAGCCCAGCCGCCTGGAGGGGGGGCGCTGCCTGCCTGGGCTTCCCGTGGCCGTGGGAGGATGAGGGGCTCCTGGCTGGGGCCGAGGGGCAGCCACCTGCTTTCGAGTAACGTGCCACGGCCCCCGCTGCCCTGGAGCTGAACTCAGCATAGGGCCTTGGCGTCTCTCCAGCATCCAGTGGGCCAGGGCGGCATGGTGCAGTGGGTAGGGCACTGGACGGCGCTTGGACACCTGGTTTCTGCTCCCAGTTCTGCCCGTGGGTGAGGGCCCCGCCTGTCTGCTTGCCTCGCCTCCTCGGGGACCGTATTAGCCGAGCTTCCCGGGGCGGTTCTGGGGCCAGCTGCTGCGGGTTGGCAGACGGGCAGCGGGGTGGGGGTCCGGCCCAGGAAGAGGCAGAGCGTTCGGTTACTGTAGCCGTGGGGGCCCTGCTGCGGTGGCTGTTAGTGTTAGAACGTTACCCCCGAGGCTGGGATCTTGTGAATGTCTCGGACTCTCCCGCGCCGTGGGACGGCCGGGGGGCACCTCTTGCCGTGAGCCCGGGGCCCAAGTGGTGGTGAAGGAGCCTGTCGTCTACCCGTGTATCTCCCCAGCAGCACGGCCTGAGCCCTGCTGCTGATCCAGACCTGCCCCGAGCCGTCCATGGCTTAACCTCAGCTGCTTTCAGTTCCTCTGTCTCTCACGGTTACCAGCAGCCGAACCCAACGGGGTGTGAACGGGATGGGGAAGGGGGGTGGGGAAGCCGCCAGATCAGCTGCTTAAGGGAATGTCCCACAAGATTCCTATGCAAGTTACACAGAGCTTGGTGCCAAATCGGCTCACGGGGACTCGGAGGCTAAACCAGCGAACCCGGCTGGGGCCCGATGCGCGGGAGGTCCCTGGCCATGGAGCCGTGGCAGGTACGGCATCAGGCACGGAGAAAGCCCAGCATAGTGCCAGGGAGAGTGGGGAGCTGGTGTTTTGGAAGGGGCCTGGCACTGCCCCAGTGCCCGACGGCGACCCGGAGGGGACATCCCGGGTTGTTCTGGCCCGTGTAAGTGGCTGAGCTTGGTCCCGGGGTGAGTGGTGTCGGCTTCTGGAACTGGAGTCTCTGTCCGTGCCCTCCTGCGAAAGTCTCTGTCTTGTGCCTGGCCTGGCAGGTGTGACTGGGCGTGCCACTCGCCCTGTGCTCCTGCGGTGCCTAGCGGGGGCACTGCATGCATTTGCTGCCCCCGGTGCACGCGGTAAGAGCCATGCTGGGCGGCCTGTGCCCCAGTGGTGCATGGGGCCACACGCCCCATACTGCAGCTGGCTGCCAGGGATTCTATTTCCTCTGCAGCATCGACAGCTGCAGCGTCCAGACCTGGCCCCTTCTCATCTCAGCAGGAGCCCTGGATTCCCTGAACCGCCTCCCAGAGCTTCCCAGGGGCTGGGCTGTGCATCGCTCACGGCTGCCCTGATGTGGGGCTTCCTCTTCCTCTCCTCGAGCAAGGCTCATGAAACCGCCGGCAGGAGCGGCCGCGCTGGGCCGGAGTCAGGCAGCGTGCGGTTAGCTCCATCCTGTACCGGGAAGCGAGTCTCTGTGCCGTCTGCAAAGCACTTGGAGGTGCTGGGGCGGAGCGGGCCGCTGCATATGCGGGGGGGGGGGGGTCTGGCGTGGGGAGGCCGAGTCAGGCCGGTGTTAATCTGGCTACCCTGAAACCCATCGCCCCATGTCACGGCGTCCCCGGGCCATGCTCTGGAACTGCTCCCCACGAAGCCAGTCAGGACTCTGGGGAAGTCTCCTTTCTGGGAGCAGCCTGTCCCCAGGACACACAGCTCACCCGGCTTCCACCTTCCTGGGTCTGACCTCGGAGCCTTCAGCCTCCTCTGCCCCTCCGTGCGCTTCCCACAGCCAGTCCGCCCAGGCGGGGTCCTGGGGAAGCCAGAGGGTCCTGCTCCCCAACTCCGCAGTCAGATGGGACTCTCAGCCAGCCAGTAAAACAGAAGGTTTATTAGACGACAGGAACATGGTCTAAACCAGAGCTTGTAGGTGCAGAGAACAGGACCCCTCAGCTGGGTCCATTCTGGGGGTCAGTGAGCCAGACAACCACGTCTGCCCTTCACTCCATGTCCCAGCCAGCCCCAAACTGAAACTCCCTCCAGCCCCTCCTCCTCTGGGCTTTGTCCCTTTCCCCAGGCCAGGAGGTCACCGGATTCCTTTGTTCTCCAGCCCTTTAGCTCTCACCTTGCAGGGGGGAAGGGCCCAGGCCATCAGTTGCCAGGAAACAGGGTGTCGGCCATTCTTTGTGTCCAGACCCCTGCACACACCTGCCCTCTAGGGCTCTGCAATGATCATACACCCTTATCCCACCACCTAGATACTTAAGAACTGCCTGGGGGAAACTGAGGCACCCCCACACGATTCAGAGGAAACATTAAGAACAGTCCCACTTCGTCACACCCCACCCGCAGATTGTGCCCCAGCTAGAGCAGGGGTTCCCTGCTGACTGTACTGGGGGGCACCCAGGCATTGTGGGGGGTGTCGGCCTGACATGACCCCCCTGCAGTTGGGTCTCTGTCCAGTCGCGTGGACTGTAGGCCTGGTTCTCTCTGGCAGGCGAGGACAGGCCTGCGGGGTCACATCTGGCATGGAGGCCTCGGCAGCCGTTTGATCAAAGCAGCTCCCCGCCCAGCTGTTCCTTTCCGGGTAGATTTCCTGTTTTCTGTTCTGGGCCAGGGCAGGGCTGTGCGGGGTGTGGGGCGAGCGGGGCGGTGTCTCTTGGACTGGGTGGAGGCTGGGCCGTGACCCCATGTGTGCATCCGATCCTGCTGGGAACACAGCCACCACCCCTGGGCGGGCGGGCGCGGGAGGGGCAGAGAGCTCCCTGCCTTGGAGGGGGCTCGGTGCTTCGCCCCTGTGCTGAGCGCCCCTTCCAGGCTGCTTGAGGTGCAGTGACGGCCGGGCTGGTCTCTGCTCTCCATGGGACCCGTTCTCCCCCCGCCCGCGCTCTGGGCTCCCCTGGGTGCTCTGCTCAGGAGCAGTGGGTGCAGGGCGGCTGGGAGGGGGCTGGAGCATGGGGCCTGCTCAGGGAGAAGGGGAAGCACCCTCTGATTGCCAGCCGGCCCCCCACAAACTGGAGCCAGGATGAGAGTGGGGAACCCCCCAAACGCTGCCTGGCCCTTCCCTGAGCTGTGGAGGGAGCCAGGACACCCCCCCCCCCGGCTCGCCACTCGCCCCATGGGAGCAGGGAGGTCTCCCAGGGGTTTGTCTCGGTGTCCCATGGCTGTGCCTGGCTCTGGCCAGGGGGCCGGTGGATGGCAGCAGCAGAGGTGTCAGCCCGGGCACAGTAACCATAGTGATGCCGCGTTCTGTACCTCCCCGACCTGACTCGTCCCCCCGAGATCACTCCGGGCTGCCGGAGTCGGGGGAGCTGGCCGGTCCCAGGGACTCTCTGCCTGTCGGTCGCCTTTGGAACCTGCTCCTGGCCTGGGTTTCTGCCCACGGCTGGGTGCAAGGTGCCAGTGAGCCCGGTGGGTGTCGGGCGCAGTGTGATCTGTGCCAGCTCCCATCTCCCACACACGTCCCCTGGGCACAGGGAATCCCTGGGCAGGACATGCCGGGAAGCCCTGAACCGATGTCCCGCTGGGAGCCCTCCTGGCACCCTGTGGACAGGACCCGTGCTGGCCAGTCTGCCCCCGCCCCACTCGGCCTATTGCCCAGCCTAGTCCAGACTCCCTGCCTCGGGGTGGGGATGGGGCTGCAGCGCCCGGCCCAATGGGGCCCTGATCCTGTCAGGGGCCGCTAGGTGCCCCCAGAATGGTGTGCAGGCTCCCCTAGTCCTGCACCTCCTGCCCCCGGCTAGGACCTCGCGGTCCAGCTGGTGCTGGCTGGGGCCCTTTGCCGCTGGCCCTGGGTGCTCTGCCCGCTTCATGGTGCCTTTAAACACCGTGGCCTCTGCCCCCCAGGCTCTGCAGCATCCCAGGCTGGAGCCTCGGCAAGGGGCAGGGTCTCTGCCAGGCGGGAGGCGCTGTGGGGCCCTGGTGCCCAGCCCCATAAGTAAAGCAGCTTTGGCTGGGCCAACAGCGAGTGTTTGTCTTGGGGAGGGCGCAAGGGCCCGGTGGCGGCTGGTTAGTTCTGGCCCGGTAGGAGCCGGGAGCCGGTGCCTGGTGCTCAAGACGCTGCTCATGCTGGCTCCGTGGCTGAGTCCGGTGCAGCTTGGCAGTGACCAAGAGCCGTGACCCCTCCTGTGGCTGGTTGGGGGCCCCTCTTGGATTCAACTTGTTTCCCAGCGGGGCCGGCTCCCTCGTTAGCAGAGTCCTCTTCCCCACCTTTAGCCCCACAGGACCCAGCTCTGGCTCCTGGCGTGATGGGCCCCATCTCGCGGGCGGACGCCGGGCAGAGCGGAGGCTGCTGTCCCTGGCGCCGGGCTGGCTCTCCAGAGCAATCTGGCAGCGAGGGGGGAACGGAAACCAGGGGATGCAAACGGATCCTGAAGCTGCTAATGGCACGTGTGGGGGGTGCCCGTGCAGCGGACCCAGGGCCTGTCGGCGTCACCACCAGCCGGTAACCGAGAGCAGAGGAGGGCGCCAGCCCCCAGCTGGGGTGGCCCCGTCTCCACTTGCTGTTTTCACGTCCCGCCGTACCCTGGTTGTATGCTGCTGGGCTCTGGTTTGGAGTATTCCTGGGGTCTGTGGAGCCCCCTTTGGGCCCCCTGTGGGCTGGGTCGGGCCTGCGGGGGGCCATGCCGCCAGCTGGGGATGCCTGGCCCCAGTGGTCTGCATCAATAAAGGGACGATGCAGCCTAATTAAATCAACGAGGCGTCTGTGCAGCCGGCGCTTGGGTCAGGTCTGCGTTGTGCTGCCCCGGGCTGCAAGCGTCGGCACAGGGAGGGGGCCCGGCTCCTGCCAGAGCTGGGGACGTTGGGAGTGGGGCGGGGGGGGTTGTGTTCTGCGGTGTCTGTCCCTTTAACAGAAAATATCCGCCGGTGCCCCTCACACCCGACCTGCAGCCCCTCTGACAACCCAGCCCCGGGCTCCCCCCAACCCCGCTCTGCCGGTGCCCCTCACGCCTGACCTGCAGCCCCTCTGACATCCCAGCCCCGGGCTCCCCCCAACCCCGCTCTGCCGGTGCCCCTCACGCCTGACCTGCAGCCCCTCTGACATCCCAGCCCCGGGCTCCCCCAAACCCCGCTCTGCCGGTGCCCCTCACGCCCGACCTGCAGCCCCTCTGACATCCCAGCCCTGGGCTCCCCCCAACCCCGCTCTGCCGGTGCCCCTCACGCCCGACCTGCAGCCCCTCTGACATCCCAGCCCTGTACAGCGGCTCCATAATCGGAACAGCCCCAGTTTCTGCCGGCTCCCGGGATGACCAAAGGCGGGTTGGGTGCTGGTGCCCTCCCAGCTGATGCTTTACTCCTCCCCCGGGAGGGGAGTCCCGGGGCTCTGCAGGCACCTCGGGCTGGTACCCCCTGCCTGGCAGATGCCTCCCCCCTCCCCCCAGAACTCGGCCCCCCAACCTAGAGATTTCATCCTTCCCAGGGAGTTTCTCTCCCTGCGAGAGCAGCACGTGAGGCTTCCAGCCCAGAGTGCCAGGGCCAATACACAGTATAGAGACTGCCCGTGTGGCCACACTCTTTCGGGAAGGGAGGGGCCGATGCACTGTCCTGGGCCAGGGAAGGGGGCAGCGTGTCTGGGAGGCGCCAGCCGCAGGGACAGGGCAGCTGCCTCTTCGCCCGAGGCTTTGGTCACTGCCCCTCTGGGTTGCCCCAGGCCTGGCTCCCGAGAGCAGCCCCCTGGGGTGTGGGTCAAGCAGGGCCCTCTGAGGGCAGCCGGCGTGTGTTCCCTGTGGGCCTTGGCCTGGGGGCCACAGGGCAGCCCGTTAGGGCAGCGACTCCCTGGGGTCGCTCCTGCTCCGACACAGCCCTGCCCGGGGCGGGGGGCCAGGTCCTGGTGCTGGGCCCTGCTGCCAGGCCAGGCTGAGCGGCAGCCTTCGGCGGGGCCTTGGGGTGGAAGGTGGCCTGGCCTGGGCCAGCCCCGCTGTGCAATGAGCCCAAAGGCCCAGCCCCCCTCCCCGTCCCCCAGGGCTGGCTTTGGGAGATACCGTGGTGAATGGGCCCCGTGCGGGGGGGGGCAGGGGCCTCTCTGGGTAGCAAGCCGGGGGTGTCTGCAGTTTTCTTTTCCCTTTGCGGGTGCCGGTCGGGTGCGGGGTAGCTGGGGTCTGGCATGGTGCTGCAGGGCGGGGGGCAGGACTGAATCGTAGCGCCAGGGTCGTTAGCGCTGACGGGCTAAGGGGGCTGCGGGCATGTCCATCCCTGGGGGAAGACGGGGGCAGGTTCATGGTGGGGGCAGGGGCCCATGTCAGAGCTGGGGCCGAGCTGCTCTAACCCCAGGTCTGGTGGGGCAGCTGCGCTGGGCTGGGCCTCCCTGTGCAGGGAGGAAGCCCAAGTGGCCAGGCCGCCAGGGGAGGGCGAGCGGCCTCCGGCCTCGAGAGGAAGGAAGGAAGGAAGGAAAACGGAGCTAAAACAAGCTGGCTTGGCCAGGCAGGAACCTCTCCCCACTGGGCCATGTGTGGGAGGCTGGTAGAGCCGGGGGCTCCCCTGAGGTGGGGGCTGCTCAGTGCCCAGCGCAGGGAGCCCTGACCCTGGTGGGCTGCAGCTGTTCCAGTGGCCGAAGCGACCCCCTGTCCCCCCAGGGCTGAGGGGACCCTCCACTGTCAGGGCATCATCCTGGCTGAGTGAGCCACGTGCCGCTGGCTCCGGGTCTCTCAGCCGCAAGAGTGGGGTGGGCGGTGCACACGTGGGGGTCCCTTAGCTGATGGCGACAGTGACAGCTGGGTACCTGACAGGGGTGGGGGGAAGTTCAGGGGGGCCCGAGCAGGAACCTCGGATCCCGGGGATCAGCCCGTGCCAGCTGGTCTTGATTGGAAGATCTTCTGGATTAAAAGGGCAGCGAGCCTGTTGGGGGGGGGCTCAGCCGCGGAGCCATGTAGGGGAGACACTGGCTCCACGCATTTCTGCTTGACAGAGCTAGGATGGGGCAGAGGGATCAGTGAGGCCTAGGGCTGGGCTAGCAGGGGCTGCGGGTCGGGAGTGAGGGGCACTGGCAGAGCTGGGGGTGGCAGGGCTGAGCTGGGCTATCGGGGGGCTGCGGGTCGGGAGTGAGGGGCACCAATGGTTCCTGTCAGCTCCTTTGTGTCTTTGCATTGTCCCGTTGCTGAGCAGGGTCCAGCCCTTGAGCTGGGAGCTGCCCTTGGGGCTGGTCCATCCCTCCCCCCTCCCCCCCCCCACC